>NC_089004.1:3059697-3359697 GCF_963932015.1 Anas acuta | reverse complement strand
GTTCCAACCTCTTGCCGTGTTCTGGAGGAATGGCATACCTAGGGGAAAGTCAGAGAAGAACAAAAAAATCATACCGCAACCTAAAAACAGTGAAGTAAAAATGGGCTAAAAACAACCGTGGTAATAACTTTCAGCACAGCACAAGTACAATTAATGTCTGGAAACATAACCAAAAATTTCGAGGTCTGGAAGGTATCAACATGAGTATAACACATGGGGGAAAGCCAGTATTCCCATCAAAGCCCTCAGACACGTTACACGAGGCGAGATATTTGTCTGTGATTGTTTAAAACACAATCACAGGACTTCATAAGGTAGAGGGATAACTGAGGTGACAAAGTGATGATACAACAGAAATAATTCAGTACAGGGAACAGCAGGCTTGGTTTCCACAGGGAAAGACAGCTGCAAAATAAAACCATCAGGCTGTGCTAAAGATTAACAAGTACGACATTTCAGAGAGGCTGAGAAGGTGTGAGAGAGGGTCTGTGTGTATTGCCATACCTACAGGAAATGAAGATAAACATTTTTCAAAGAAAAATGCAAATCTTTTAGGTTTCATTCAGAAAAGTACATACTATTCATAACAGCAGTCAATGTCTATGTGCTGGATTGTGTTGTCTGATGTGAGAGGAACAGAATTAAACTTTTGGGTAATTTTCTTGAAGAGGTGAATGGAAAAAGCAAGATCTTGTGAGGAAAACAGCATTAAAGGATACGGGGAACAACTTCTAAACATTTTAAAGAAAGTTTTGTATGACTGATGTAGAAAGAGTGTAAAAAGTTTCAGATGTGTTCCCCCTCTGCCTCCCAAAAGTTCTTAGTTAGCTTACTGCTCTGAAGTTATACAAAGTTATATGAAGTTATTCACAGAAGCAAAATTCAGGTGTCAAGATTTTATATATTCAGGCTACGAGGTAACTGAATACCGTGATATACTTAAACATGTTTAAAAAGATGACAAAAATAATGTCAGTGGAATTTTTTAAACTGTTGTTTACACACTGCATCAAATTAAACATGGCTCTCATACTCATTTTTGTAACAGTAAGAGAGAATTTTGAAAATTTATATGTGAGAATCACATTTATTACTAGCTATAACTTCTGCACGACGTGAATAATAAAAAATGAGTTATTTTTGTTATTTTCAATAAAGTTGTCAAAACCATCACGTCTCATTATAACAAGTTGAAAACAGGATATTGTAAGCAGGCAACTGCATGATCTCAACAACAGCTAAAGAGTATTGCTCTACTAATGATAGCATCTCTCAAAGTTTTAAGGGCTTTCAGCCCGTCCCCTTGCTCAGCTTCTCAATTTTCAACTTAAAAGTTTATTTACAAAGTAAGGAGAAAGAAAGGAGTCATATCCCATATTGCTTTTGTCCACAAACAAAAATTTACCTTTTGTGATCTAGCAGGTTAGAAAGGATAACCAAGGAAAGAAATCATACATAGGATGCTTCAAGAAAGATTTAGACATTAAGCCGATTTAAATTGATGGCTTAAAAAAAAATCTAAGGGAAAACACTATGTAGCACCTAATCTTATAAAATAATAAACATAGCAAAGGGCTCCCAATGTCCTCTGACCAAAGTTTAACAGTGCCTTAAATTGCATAATTGTCAAACAATTCAATTTCGTTTGTCTGGGACAAAGCTAGTAACTTCCATTTTACAAAGACCATTCATCACTTACATAAATGTGATAAAACTAATCCCGATCCAAAGCTCCTTTGTGGGATTAATGTCCCTTAAAACAGGGAAATGAGACATTCCATTTCTTCTGGGAAAAATGCTGAAGGATTGGGAAAGAACTAATTTATGGCTACAAGGCTGCTGATGATTAATGTAATATCCCCAGTCTACAATGCAACCTTCACTTAATTAGTGTCTGTAATTGGGAGTTGTAAAGATAAGATTAATTGAATCTTGAGGATGTTAAAAGTTTAATATATTGGAACATGGTTATTGTGCTATCTGAAACTGCAGACCGCAAAAAGCCAAGCTGAGCTTTGGAGAGCAGTCCACGGAGAAACAAAGAAAAAGGACTTGCCTGGATAGAAACCAGCAAGAAAGGAGGAATTTCCAGCTTATAAACAAGAACTATATGGAATAATAATATACAAATCAGAACACCCTACCACAGAACAGCCTCTCGGTAATAGCTGACTCCAATTTTATAAATTAACTTCTTTGTTTGGACCAAGTCTTTTAGGAAACAGAGTCTATACATCCTTATAAATGTATTCTTAGAAATTCACAAAGTTAACTGCAGAAGAGAATTAAGAGTAGGTCAAATTCTGCGTTAAGTTGCACTCACAAATCTGACCGATTTCCATAAAGATAGGCAATAAAGAAAGAATTTGGGCTGCTATTTAAAACCAGTAATAGAAACAGAAGGCTTCTGCAAGCATTGCACAGATTGAGCTAGCTAGCTGTATATGATCAGACATAAAATGATTGATTACAAGGTAGAATAACAATGGAGGTGACATGGAAAGATTCGAAATTGCTGCAATCAAAGGAGTATTGTAATTGAGCATATAAGCATCCACGAAGGGCTGCCTTTTGTGTAAGACCTTATGGTAGCATCCTCCCGCTTTCACTATGAAAAACGGCCAGGCACTTATTAGGAACAAAATACTTGACAGAGGGAACTGACAAAGCACTGTCACTGGAGACGATTTCTTACCGTCCTTCTTGCACCCACAGGTTGGGGTTCAGATCAACAGCAAAATATCTTTAATTCCAGAGACAGCTGCCAAGATTACGCATGGTAATGCATAGCCAATTACTTCTTTTTCTATACGCATCACTTCGAACACTTCAAGGGTTTTTTTCATCAAATAGTAGGGTTCTTTTTCCTTTAGTACCCCAGCCCTAACACTAAGAGAAATAAGTTTGCTCTGGATAAACACCAGAAACAAAACCATCCTATCAAAAAATCTTAAAAAGGAAAAGAAAAAAGAAAAGCACATGTAGAACTGCTTCCCTTTCCTGCCCCATTCAGATGATAGCATAAATGCATTCCACAAAGACATGAAAAGAGAAGAAAAAGCACTGAAAAATACCACTGGGACTTTTACATCAATTGGTCAAAATAGACCACAGTCTCCATTAAGGTTCTCAAACTGGGCTGTGTCTGGAATACGAGGCTGACAACTACCCGATGTTTCACCACTGTTGACAGAAGCAGTTTCACGACATCCATCTGCCCGAGTAAGACTCAGGAGCACAGCAGACCTAACTCTGACACAGCCTTCAGCAGACATTTCTTTCCAACCACAGCAAAGATGGAGCAAGGATTTTCTGTCGTCCCGAACAGCCACAAAATTAAAGAGAAGTGATGCTGGCAGCATAAATATTTTAACAGCCCTTATTAATAACTATCTTTTTATAGGCTACTTCTGCTTCAGAGAAAACATCCGCAACAGCCAAGAGAAAAAACAACAGTGCCAAAAATGCTGACCTTGAGCCACTGCTTCAAGTGCAATATCTGTCCCTTCTGGTTCATCTAGGCTCCCCAGTAAGAGCTAAACTGGTGCAAACAGTGCCAAACCAGTGACTGCTTTCAGGTGCACTGAACTTCCAAGAAACTGGGCTTGCAGACAAACCAAGAGACCACACCTCAAGTACCTGCTCCCAATAGTCAGCTCAGCCTTACCTTGGTTGGCTGGTTCAAAGGGCCAAACTTAACCCCAAAAGCTGCCACGCAGCAGTTTGCTGAATTACTGCATGAATAACGTCTTGCTGCCTTCCCAGGGAACACAAGATTTACAGAACAGAAAAAAAAAACCCTCAAGATAAAAAACTTACAGCTATATGACTCAAATGTCATCTTACCCTGAAGTCAACAATCTGAAAGTAATATACTGATCCTTCTAAATTACCTTTTCCTACTCTTTCTACTAAAACAAGAGCAAGTCCCTGAAATAGATTAAGTATCACTTCTACGAAAATGGAACTCACTGTTCTACATGAAAGATTTTCAGCTTCCAAACTTGTTTCACGAAACCTAATTCCAGCATATCTGATCTCTATTTCCGTTTAATTTTCTGAGTTCTTGACTATCCTGCAAACCTGATTCTAATGGTAATTACCAGGCATCGGGATGACGGGTCTAGAAGGTACATGCCCCAAAGCCACAAACGTGTGAGATGATCATTCCCATCGAGTGCTAGCTTGCTTTTGTTAACAAGTAATAAGTTTAACCGGACAGTCCCCTTTTTATCCTTAATGCGAAAGATCCTTCCTATTTGCCATAAAGGATGTCATTAACGGTGTAATTTTCTTGGTGTTTTGTTTATTCCCCTGGAATGGCTTGATGGATGTGGATAATTATCAGACTATAAAAGCCAGCAAATGTGCTATTTTCTATCGCTCTAAATCATCAAACAAATAAAGTGTGAAACAGCATTTTTGAATACAATTTTCCCCTCTAATGGCTTCGAATTATTATCGGGAACAATGAAAATAAATAAGCAAATGTCTTGTGAGTTAAGAATTAAACGAGTGTGTCAGTGAAAAAAAGAGAGTACACCGACCATCCTGGGATACAAGGACTGGTTCAGAAGCCAGTAAAGGATGACATAAGAGGGAATTCACTGCTGCAATGTCACCGCTTTCCGGCATCAGATGTTCTTCAGGGGCTTTCCAGGCTAGCTCAGATTCTGACCTAAGGCTGCCTTGTCAAAGTTGGAGATGAGGATGGTTCAATTTTGTCTCAAAAGCTATTAAAACATTTTACCCGTAACAAAGCGCTGCTGCCTCAGGCAATCCTCAGCCCACTCCTGCCCTCCCCACCAGTTCCTCCTGGTTTAAGGGACACCGTTCTCACCTGAAGCTATCATTAGCTTCGGCAGAGCGCCAGAGCATCCCGTGCCTTAGTTCAAGCTTTCCTCAAAGCTTCCAAGCCCTTTTCTTGCTACAGCTGTGACACAGGCGCACAGATTTGGATAGTTACGACACCATGCACGTCAGCAGCTTGGCCTCTCCTTCGCCAAAACGGAGCAATTAAGCAATTACTAGATTACTAAACCGCAAGCGCCCGCTCTCTACTGGGGATTGGGCACCACGGGCAGAGGTTCAGCTTCAAAAATGTCACTTCAGCCCGATTCCTGTTAGAAGGTAAGAAAGTTAATTTCACAGTGTCTGCACAAGGTCTGGCCAAACAGGGCCCACACAGTTTAACACGCTATAATTACTGAAATAAGGAACGCAAACAAAAAGCGAAAGCACATTTAAAATGCCTAAGACCACGCGTCAAGCTGGGGGTTAGTTATCTGTCTTCAAAGCAGATTTAGTTGTGCCAAAAATATTGACCCTCTGAAGATTCAAATGCCAGCCTACTCTCGGTGGTGACAGGCAGAATAAAAAGCTATTATTTCAATCTCTGTAAGATAAAGTGTGTCCATAAATGCATAATCTGAACCTTAACCTTCAACGTCTTTAGCCTCCCTGACAGCAGAAATGCTTCCAAAAAAAAACCACCAAACCTTAGTCTATCAAGAATATTTATCACCTGATAGAAGCTGTAAGAGCCACTACTATGTGCAGAGGAGTTCCTTGCCTGCAAAGTTCACATCCTGTTTCTAAGACCTTTTTTTTTTTTAAAAAAAAAAAGGTAAAGTATTTATAATACATCTCCTAGCAGTGTCAAAACAAAGCTCAGAGCAATAATCAGAGTTTTTCTGCACTGTTCTTAAAGCTGGTTTTGCAGCCTGTCTGGAGAAAAGGCATTTCAACAACAAGAATGGATTGTTCCTTTGTCGTGAGCACTGTCAGCTCCCTACCCTTCAGCCAGCTCTCATTTTCCTCTCCTTTACTGTCCTCCACGTTTAGAAGTCCTTCATCCCTTTCTCCCTCCCAATTTGTTAAAAGACAGCAATCAACACCGCTTCCTCTTCTCCTCATCGGTATCTGAGGTTATTCAACAGTGAGTTTGCTTTAGGTATTCAGTTCCACTTCTCACAATCACCATTTGGAAAGGAAAAAATCTCCGGCCCCCCTCATCTGTCCCCCTCTGTTGTGGCTCCTCTGCATCAAGAATACAAACACGTGCTCCGGAGATAAGACCGCACACGGATCAGAGAGCTCCTTGTTCCTAGGAAAAAACCTTTATTGAGTGTCTGCAGTTTTATCTTTAATGGATCATTTTACAGGACAATAGATGATGGAATTCAGTATCTTTAACCAGCAGTGTCAATGATTTCAAATAATGACATTTTTATTGAAATACACATAGGAAGAAAGATAAACACAGAGGCTTGGGAGTATCTGCTCAAAAAGCCATAATAAGGAGTAAATAGGTAATGACAGAACAAGATTACAACCACACGAGCACACCAAATCAACCTGTCTTCTAAAGCTCAGAGAAAAATGAGCTCTGAAGTCAGCTGCTCACATGCAACCCTATGGGAACGAGCACAGGAAGAAAACCAGGACAAAACCTGCTCAGAAAGGTAACAGTGAGCGCTCTCAGTGTGGAGGCTATTCCACATGATAAGATCCCTCTTCCATTAGCATAGCTGTCTAATTATCAACCCCACTGCCAACCACAATACCGAGAATTAGCAAGTAATTTTGCTCTTAACAGAACACCCAAGATGAGAAACCTCCTCCTTCCCTTAAGAAACTGACGTCTGGGCAATTACAACCCCTGAGTTTGTTCTGCAGCAACATTAGGCAGGATATTTCAGGCCACTCTGGACTTTGTATCGAATCCTAATGGATCGACTGTTGGAAGATCACCAATGGTTACCGATCACAAGTCATTAAATCCCTCTCATCAAAAGGCTCTTCTTAAAGCTACCGTGAGCTAGAAATAGTATTGGAGACATTAGTTTCAAGAACTAGCATCAGACAGCAGCTTTTTAAAATTCTGATTTTAAAGCAATACAAATTTTCAAGAGGTGCACCTGAACTCAAAACTTCAGACCGTGCAGAAGACAACCAGGCAATTAAACATTTCACATTGTTTCACTAACCTAGAACTAACCTAGAACTGAATATGAGAATAAGATTTTTCCAGAACTCAAACGCAATTTTTAAATACTATTTTAAAACAGGGAGTTTAAATATGAACAACCATCTGGTCTTGGAAAGACTACCAATGTAACAGTCCAGTAAGCTTCACAGCAACAAATGCCGGGCACAAAGCACAAAATTACAAATCACATTGGAGTGATTCTACTTCCACATGCACAAAATAAACCCACAGTCTGCTTCTGCATGCAGTGAATGAGCTGTATGAAGGGGGTATTTTACTAAGAAAAGGTGTTTGGGGGAAAACATTATGAAATCATTTATTCATTCAGTTTGGCCAAGAAGATAATTAGTATACAATTCAACAGAGATGAATGACTATAATATGCATCCTCTTACCATTCGCTGTTATTTGTTTTGAAGAACCTGTTCACATCACATTTATTTCCCTAAACTGGTAATCAGATTATTAATTACTGGTTCCTTTCATAATGGAAACTGTACCAACACAAAAAGAAGCAAAGATTGTGCTTCAAAGCCCTTACACGGTAAAAAGGCCTCAACACAACTCAAGAAACCTGGAGAAAAAGAGGTAACCAGGGGAGATCACAGATGTTTTATCTTGTGCCAACTGGCTTGTGAGAGCTGCCTCCTTCACTGGGCACCAGCACATGTTTGCTCCTGCTCGCTGCTTTTGGAGAAGAATACAGATAGCTTCCCACAGCAGACCAAAAGAAATCTGTTGGTTAGTAATGAAAGGTATCTTTGAATGCAGAAACCCCTTGTGCTTGAGCTGCAATGCCACTACACACATTTCCTTTTGGAGGAAGAAAACATTCCAAAGATGTAATGATCCTCAGCCACCAAACGAGGTTGTTACAAGCCACAGCAACGCCTTTGAAGCCAGTGCCTGTGCTCCACCAGCATCAGAACTAGGAGTGCTGGAGCTAAGGTCTGATAAAGATCAGTGACACAGCTCGTAAAGGTTCCTGTGTTTCGTCTGCTCAATCCCCCTTGCCACGTCAGTTGTCCAGTTAGAAATGAAGTGGCTAGAAACCCAGCACAGACGTTACTTAGAACATTAACTAGTTAACAATCACACAGCACTCCAACGACGCAGAGTGCTATTTAAGTACTGCCATTACGATAGGCTTCTGTTATTTTAAACTACACTTGTACTGCACTTGGCGTCACCCAATGTCAATTTTCTCTCCTGAGCAAAGAAAAAAATCCCTGCTGATTTCTGCCAATGTGTTAACAAAACGAATACAGACAAAGCTCAGCAGTGCCACTGTTGGTTCCTTCTCTGAACCAAGCCGCTTCAGGGCCACGCCAAGCTGGAATTTGCAAGCTTGTTCTCCCCCAGGGCCCAAGTCAGATCATGCTGAAAGAGCTCCGTGAAGCATGGAAGCACATCTCCCTCCCATCTTGTCTCAGTGGCAGAGTGCACCGTTCAAAAGGCTCAGTTATTAAAACCAATCTGTGATCCTGTCAGACTTCCATAGATCTTCATTTCAAATCAGGCCTGAGCTTTGAGCAGACACTTTCAAAACGCAAGAATGAGTTTCAGCAAGAGCCTTCTTGGATCAAAGGCACGCTTCTTTCAATCCAGACTGGGACTACTGAGCTGTGATGAATTATTAGTGCTGGCGGAAGCGGCAGCACACGCATTAAATGCTGGAGTAGGAGCCCACTTGAAGACACCACTATAAAAATAAGAATGAGATCACAGAGCAGCATTACCACCTCTCAAGATCATTACGGAAGAGCACAAAGATGAGCCATGGATTAGAAGGATCTTCACTTTGCTAGGCTCAGAACAACCACTAGCAGGCAAACCCCAACTTGTAGGAGTTTTTAAATTTTGTTTTTAATTTCAAGAAACTAAACGCACACAATAGAGATGGGTGCAAAATGCATACACTGAAAAATCAAATGGTATCAGTGTGTACTAATACTGTATCTTCTGCAGGGGATTTAGGCAAGAATAAGAATAGTAAAAAGAGCAGAGGACATCAGCTGGGAGGAGAAGGAGAAAAAGCACTGATGTGACAGAGCTGAGAGGAAGAAGCAGAGCGAATGGATACCAACAGCCAGCCGGCTGGCTGAGGTCACTTCACCCATTCCTACAGAGCAACAGCCCCTCCTCAGAGGGTTTACACAGCTGATCCCATCAGTCTGAGTCTGCTGTGGCCTTCACAATATTTTCTGTGTTAGATGAGAGTGAATGCAGAAAGGCAATGTGCAAGTCCTACCTGCCCAGAATACCACGCCTCCCCTGCATCATGAAAAGTCATCTTCTAATAATCGATCTACAATAGCATAACACCACAATAAAACTCCAAGCCCATTAGAAAGAAAAATCCTGTTCCAACTGCAGGCACCTGATTTGGAAGATAACCCCCCTAACACGTCCCTGGGCTCCTAGTGCTTCGTACAGTTTGGTTTGGTGACTTAACTACATTAAAAACACTCCAGTCCCCACCACACGCCGATCCCTCGGACTTGTAAAGCAGCCTACCAAGCAGCACCGGCCCCTTTTTCGTGAGGGTTACATCATCCTTCAGGCACAGCACCACCTCCAGGACTAACAGCGCCCTCAGCCCTAGGGGAGCCCGGGGGAAGGCTCGTTTGAATATCAGCAGCGTAGTGAGGTTTGTATTGATTAACTAATGACTGCGGTATATGAGGCTTGAAAGGCTGTATTAATAACTCACTGCTGCACTGCTCTCATTTATCAGTGAATTACAGGGGGATGCAACTCTGCATCTCAATATATCACTCCTTTCATGAATCTCGGAGCAAAATCAACATGCACACAAATTCTCAATGCAGAAACCCAAAGCGTTCACCTAGCAGTTGTGGAAGATGTAGCAGAGTGAAAAGCTGCTCTGCCTGGTCATACTTTATCTCCCTTTCCTTTGATTTCTTTTAATGAATATCAGTGTTCCTTCCTCTATCCCTTTTATCAACAGAAAAGGGTCTTGCTTTGCCAAATCTGCCAGAGAGTAAATGGTGTTGCAGTTAATCTATAAATCAACCATCACCATAAATTCTACTTTTTCAATCCAAAACTGCAAAGCTGTAAAACAGATTACATGGGATAGCAGAGGCTGGAAGGAAATTTGTGAGCTGCAAG
Source organism: Anas acuta (assembly GCF_963932015.1). Classification (NCBI taxonomy): domain Eukaryota; kingdom Metazoa; phylum Chordata; class Aves; order Anseriformes; family Anatidae; genus Anas; species Anas acuta. The sequence goes on along the minus strand of NC_089004.1, from coordinate 3,349,571 downwards.
GAGCCCCTTGCTGCCAAATGGCCTTCCTCTGCCTCTCCTTTCTCCCCCATTCCACCCCAACAAGCCGATAAATCTCTACTGTCACGGAGTGGAACGCACAAACAGCAAACGTGCACACCCATTTAAAAACACGCCAGCCTCGTACGCTACCCAAGGAAGGCTGAAGACCTTGGAGATCAAGGGGGGTGAGGGAGAAAGAAGGCTGCAGAACCTTCTGAATTCTCTAAAGCAAAGAAATGGGGCAAGGAAAACTCAGAAAATAAAAATAAAAATCTCTGTATGGAGAGGGAAAAAAAAAAGCCACCGTACCAATTCAACCAATTCAGAGTCCTCAGCTGCCTCAAGAGCAGAACACCTCTGTGATTCCTGCTAATCTGCCTTTAAGGAACTCACAGGATCTCCAGGGTGCAAGGGTTACTGAGATCCCAATAATCCAGACTTCTAATCACATCTGATCAATTCAGTGATTCAACCGCCCTGTGCAATGGCTCCCTGAGGGGCTGTAATAGAAGGCAATAAATGATGCAAGGGACAAGTGCCCTTCCCCCTGCTGCCATACAATTCGGTATCAAACACTCAGTCCAGCTGCTTTAAATGGGATTACATGAAGCCCAAAACAAACTGCAACATATGTGAGCGCGTGTTAAAGCAGGAGGATGGTGGAGAACACCACACAGGGGAAACAGGGACAAGGACCCCGTGTCCTGCATCGAAAAGAAAGAGAGAACCTGGAAGAGTGGAGCTCTGTGCCTGCATTAGGTCATTTTATTTCCCCAAGACAGTTTTCCAGGGATCAACGTTTTCTGTCCTGGAGGGAGGACAGGACAAGAATTCTGACTAAAACAGCTGCAGTGCTCCCTAAGACAATAATGAAAAATAAAATCAGCAGTAAGATGCTCAGCAGTTGCATATCTGCAGCTGCTTTAGTACATGCTATCAGCCAAGAATAAAGAGGGCTGGCTCCTTGTACAATCCACTCTCAGGGGAACAAACACGTTCTGCTTTAGATCTCCCCCCATTATATCACTCTTAGAAAATGTGCTATTTCCATGTTGTTGGTGGCATCAGTAAGAGATACTACGAATTTATTAAAACGCAGATGCTACAAACAAGCCCTCCCCTGGACTCGTTTTCATTTTCCTCAGTTCCAACAGAAAGACTTGGCCTGCACAGACATCATGGCTAGAGAACAGGAAGAAAGAAGGTCGAAATCCTAAAATACTGTAACCAAAGTTTTCAGGTAATTCTACATACTTTCAAGGAAGCAGTGTTGAGACCTTTACAACACAGAATTCTAGAGTGGTTTTTAAAAATGTAATTCTATCAGTGACCAATGCTTTCAACTAATCACATTATTTTAAAATTCCTTGGGTAATTTGTCCTTAATTCCACATAAACTGCTGTTCTGGCAAAAGTGTACTATGTGATATCAAAGTCAAACAGATTAGGTATGATCCACTTTCAACAAGGGAACGTTTTAGAAAGGAGACCATACAACTTAAAAGCTAAAGCTGGCTCCCTCTCTTAATTAAAGGGGGATTAAACATCCATCATGATAAGGAAACAGAGACATTTTATAGAAATTGATTACCATCCTCAGTGTCACTCTGGTTTAACACCTGCAGTTTCTGAGAGACAGATTGCAGTATAACATCCCACTAATACTTACAAAAAAACGTATCAAAAATTGTTGCAATATGGCAAGATCAGTCACAAAATATCGGAGAAAAATGACCTTATTACCCGGTCAGCTGTCATCCTGTTGACAAAACAAGATGGAGACGTTACTAAGTGTATTCAACCAAGTTCACATGGAGATCACAGGCATTTCCAGTTTCCTTGGGTACTTCCTTACTACTGCAAGCCCTGCAAAGATTGGCATTGCATTGGCTTCCCAGGGCCAAGGGACACGAAAGGTCTCAGCACCGCTGTGCCCAAGAGGAGAGCTTTTCTGAGGCTCAAATGAAACCAGTTGAGGCTGCACTGCTCACCACTCTGTAAGGTGAGAAGTGCTGGTTTGTGCTGCTTTGGCAGCATTAGACCATGGGGCTTATTTTGTTACCCTAAATCTGTGTGATTACTACTGCTGCGGCAATTCAGAAGTGTAGAACAATAACCCTTATCTAACGCAGGAAGAGAACCTCCATAACTGACACGTAAGACCACAACGCACATCTATGCACTCACACATTTTTGTAGAGATGGGATGGAATAAAATGAAATGGTGGTGGAGTATCTCAGTGTTTAAAAATACGCTTTTGAAACAGCAAGGGCTGAGACGCATGCATTCCTCAATAAAATGCCATAATAACCATGAAGTATTATACTTGGCATGCAGTTTTGTTGCTTCTGTCACTATAAAAAATCAGTCCTCTCTTAGCGTCATTTGACAATATGCTCTATTTTAGATCTCAGCATATGAATGTACAAGGTAATTATACATAATATGTATAATTGATACAGTAAAAACTCCTACCACAAGAGGTTTAATATAGGGCTGCAAAATGAAATACATTCAAACTTTTGGAAAAAAAATGAAGACGGACTATGAAAAGGTTGTAATTAAACTACTAATGTGAGAGGGACATTTTATTATAATTTGAGAAACAAGCAAGCAAGAGACTCAATCTGGCAGCTCCCTGCCTGAGAAGCTTAAAATGAAGTTTCCCAACAAATTCACGGCACATTTGATGGATAGTGCCCACACCTTCCATATTACCTCTTCAGTCTAATCTGACTTATTTTCTAGTTAAATCAACAGAAGTGTGACTACAATGTAGACCAGATACACTTGAGGAACAGAGCATCAAAAAGGTGATCAACTTCAATAACAGGCAAGTAGAATCCTACAGGGCCAGTATAGGTATCTTCACAGAAGCAATCATACTGGTTCAAGACAAATGGTGTTCATTCTTCTTGGTATGAGACAAAACTTAAGAAATAAATTCATTTCAATCTACAAGCACAGATGAATCATTTAATGATACTGGAAGAAGGGAAAAAAAAAAACTGTCTTCCATTACCCCCTTTCCTCTCCCCCATCACTGGATGACCCTTTACTGCTGCAGTACTTCACTTAGCACCGAACAACATTTTAAGCTGCATCCCCAAGAACACAACGCTGTGCAGAGAACTCATTTTGCTACAGTCTGTTCTACTTAGCTCACGGAAAAGGAATGGCACAAGAAAGTGTTGGCAACAGGACTTCACTGCAGTGAAAGAGACACATATTAATCAAGGAGTTGTACGGCCAAGCAGCTGCTCATTAGGTTGTACAAAGAAGTCATCTTTAGTTGTTGAACCACAAACATTTATATCAACTCTAATCCCACTCCCCAAAGTACCTGTTTTGCAAGAGGTATAACCTAGAATTCTGAAGACAGAAATAAATACATATATGCAAAATAATCCTTCAGTAACTACCCTCCTTGACCTGCAAAAGAGAGAGATTGCTTTTGCAGCTTTTGTCCACCAAGGTGGCTTTTTGTGGTCTGACTGTATCCAGACTTCCGAGAATGCACTTCACCTCTTCCATGAAAAATAAACATGTCCATTTCTTGCCTAACTCGCTTGGATGAAGTCTGGGAACTAACTGCAAAAGGCCCTATTCCTTTCTCACCTTGTCTTTAAAAAGAACCAGAGCTGATGGCTTCTCACTGCTCCCACTTGCTACCCTGCAAAGCAGGGCTCTGGTTACACAGCCTGAATTAAAGTAGCCCAAGATAATTTATGAGGGACATGAAGAAAGAGTTATGTTTTGAACAGACAATTTTGAGGCAGAATACTACCAATATACGGAGTGCTTGGTTTCACTATATAAAAATCTCTGACAGCCAAACAATAACTCTGCCTCTTATTTTAGAGCTCAACCCCAAACTGGTAGACTTCGTAACTCTCCACACTCCTGCTATTCCCTGAGGTGCTTCTAAGATGATCACTGTCAGAGTCAAAGAGTCTATAAAAAGGATGAAGGAAGCTGGGAAATTTCCACAGTGGTAGTGCCAGAAAAAAACAGAACTAACATTTTAGCCATCTCCGAGTAAAGCCAGGCTGCACCACTGGAATTTCATCGCTGAAGTCCACGAGCTCCCCCAGCTGACCTTTGGGATCACTGCAACCGCATCCAGAAAATGGGCTATTGCTCATGTGCCTGGAAAGTTCCAGTCTGCTCAAAATGGTATTCACATTTACCCCTCAAAAGCCCATGCTTCTTCACAGAAGAGCTTAAGAGCTCATTAACAGAAGTTGTCAGAGTGAAGAAGAAGGAAGAAATGACTTGGGCAAGTGACATACTCTTGCCTGCTGCTTCGGGGAACAGCAAGAAGGCCAGCCAAACCAGCAGTGGCATCCTGTCACAATACATCTATTTTTTGCCTTATGCAGTTATCTATGTAAGAAGCTCACTTGAACAGGAAAATGTTTTACCCAAAACATGGCCTAACCTCAAAATCCTCATTTTTCCCCCACCCTGTAAGGCTTACAGAACTTGTTACCATAAAAAGACCTGTAAATCTGGATGAAAAAATCCCAACCTCCCCTCCTTTTAAGTATGGTAAAAGTTCCTTCTTTCCCCTCCCCTCAACCCCCAGCCAATTGCATAGCACATCCCTGCTCTGATTTTTAACCAGCAAGACTTGAGATCTTTTACAAGAAGATTTTATGATCTCTTTTCTCCATTTATAAGCAGCAGAGGCTGAACTTTTCAACAACTAAAATCCCTCTTAGGGAATATCAGGTGTTCCCTAGCATACCCCCTGAAATCCTCAATAGGATTAGACAGAAATAAAAGCTACTAAGAACTTCTAAGATTTGGTATTTGCCAGATCCGATTTTCAATCTACTATTTCTAATTCTTCCTGAATCTTACCCTAATTCATACAAACATGCTACACACAGGTGTTTTGGGTTTTCCTTCTTGGAGGCTTTCTTTGTTTTTCTGCCATGCAATCTGTATTTTCTACAGGAAAAAAAAAGCATATGAACATAAGGAAAAGACGCTGCTTTGCACAGATGAGGCAACAGCTTCATACAATGAGTTTATCATCCTTATGACAGACACAGTATGTTGCTATCCACATATTGTTATTTACAAAACTCAAAAAATCAACCCAAACAACAAAACAACGAAAAGCCGCCAACAATGACATGAAGATCCTAAGATATAAGTAGAAAAAGCGTAGTTCAGGCCATAAATATTTTGTGTACATTTCATTTAGTACCTGTCCTCTAACTTTTGCTCACAATGCCAGAGCTTGTTCGTTCCTAAGCAGAGCAGCCATTGTTTGCACATTGTGACCTGCCTCTCTTTTCCAGGTAACCTGTTCTTATTTTTGCTTTTGAAAGAGAACCCTCTGTTCTGAGCCCAGAGCAAAAAATAAGCAGAAAACAGGTGGAGCAGAACTCATAACATGTAAGCACAGAAGGAGTGGTCAGATACAGCCATGACCACACAATGCTAACGCAAACCTCAAGGCCAGCCACCTGTACAACTCCTAGAGCAGTTAACTCGTGTGTGCTGACACCACCACGCTAAAGAGGGGACTTTGCTGATGGTCACTGCCACGCCTGTGCAAAGGAGAGTAAGTGGGTCTTGTGTGCTGGTGGCACCACCTACTGGAGATGAGGGCCTAATAAAAACAATTTTGAATGAACTGCTTCTAAAGATGAATTAAGAAATTTGACAGTATCTAAAATGAAAGCATGTCACGTTTCATTCATAATCCTGAGAGATGTTTCTTGAGATCAAACTTGTTTAACAGAGGCATCATAAACGATTCTGCAAAATCGCATCGAACGAGGGAGACTAAGAATCACAAATGCTGTGGCAACAAATTTCCTGACATGTTGGAAAGATTTAAAATGTTCACATTAAGACTATAGCTGAATGTTACAGATCCAGCCCCTCCTTCCACCCCTTTTCAAGCCTGTGGAAGAACACTATATCCATTCATCATAGCATCTCTGCTGTTGGTAGCTTTTATGTGCCTGCAGGCACTAACAGCCTGGAGATATGTGGTGTCACCAGGGACTCATATTGCAGAGAGATGGGAGGATCTTGTCTGCCAGTGCCAGGGCACAATGACAGCAGTTTCACAGTGACATTTAAGCTCTAATTTGCACGCAAATGTCAATATTTATTAGTCACATCAAGATCTTCAGCAGAGCTCTTCTGGGTTGCTAAGTCTCTCTGGTTATACTTTTAAATGGGAGGCTTGAGAAGAAAAGAATATTGGTTCTTGTTAACTTATTCCAGATCTCCTAGCTTCTTAATTTCATCCTCATCTATTGATTACTTTTGTTTAAAGTTATTTCCAACCAGTCTGTGCAACAACAGTGTTGAAAAATACTTACTGTTATTCTAAGAACTGACCCTAAAAAAGGAGCACATGGACCTACCTCGTCCCTGGATTTGGAAGCATATTTATATATCTAAACAATGGAAATTTTAAGGTGACAGATGTCCCCTGCCAACAACACAATGCAAGAACAGCCTTCCACTATTAAAGTGAGTGTGAAGCACCTATATGTTCCTATCATTGTTTGCTCATGTATTAGTTTTCAAAAAAGCCCCAAACGTTGAAATCTGTTTTAATCAGCAAGTGTCTCTAATTCTGCTACTTTTCTACAAAGTTGGGAATTAGGCTTCCAACCAAGTTAGCAATGAAAAAATAAAATTGCTTTCAAATGTAGAGTAGGAGAGGGAAAAAAAAACAAAATGAGAGATTAGGTAGGCCTTACAGAATCGGGTAGCCTTGGAGATCACTGCAAAATCCCTTTCTTCGAGTACAGAGCAAAGGTACACAGTCAGCATCTATCAGGACTCTGCCACTTACCAGGATTTTGGCTCCCCAAAATGCAAGTAGTTGATACTGTAGAGATCCATGTCCTCTGTATGCCAAGCAAACGTTGTCTTCCACATCCCAAAGTAGAGGTACGGAGTGTTTACACCTTCTATAATAATACCACACTCGTGTTCCACCATGTCTAGGAGGGTGTTCAGGTTGCCAATATTCCATTCTTCCACATCCTGTAATTCAAAATAAATATTTTTTACTGGTACATATCAGGACTTGCTATAGCACCACAATAGTCCACAGTTTCTTTCCAGAACCTTAAAACGTGGATATCCTAGTGTTATCCAGGAAGGTTCCTGTATTTGCATTAATTTATTTTCACCTGCTGCCAGAAAGCTTACTTTTAACGTTCATCAATGACCATGAAAAGGATGCATTACCACCACTTTGTGGCAAAGGGACTGATTACTAGCTAAATGCGTTCTCTGAAGAGGCACTTGTACTCCGTGATACTCTACTATTAAGTAACCGATCTACTAATAAGCTCAAGATAAACTAAAGGTAAAAACCACTTCTCTCAGTGATATTCCATCCACATGCTCTTCACCTGGTGAACATGTATCAGATGATGAGAAACACTAGGCTGAAACACAGCCAAAGTGGCAGAGGACTCTACATCAGCTCAGTGCTTCACATAAAGAATAGGGAAGACAGCTTTGTTATTATCAATATTTAAACAGAAAAAGCAGTAATAGGAAGTGTTCTAAAACTGGTAGCTGGCTTTCTCAACATGAAATATAAAAGCCAAATGAATTGATAAAAATCTTTAACCTTCAGATTGCTGAAAGAATGTTACTATCTCCAAAAGGAAACTAACAGCCTCCTTTACACCCCTTTCCTCATCATACTTAACGTGCAGGCGAGTAACTGACAGGTATGCAAGCACACCCCAGCTTCATCCTTTTGGTGGAGTAATGGCTAGATAGTGAAACTCAACCTGTTCAATCTTGAAACTTTCTAAATCAATTTCAAAGAGAAAAAAAAAAAAAAAAGAAAAATATGAGGAGAGAAGAAGGGGCTGAAGAAAGGAAGCAGCTGAAAAGTGACAGGAAAAGTAGGGCAGAGAATGATTTTCATTACTCTGACACCTCTATGCTTGCAGCAGTATCTGTAATTGGTCAACAGGAAATGCTCTTTAGATGTAACTAGTAATCCAATTATTTAATTTCTGCTTAGAGGAATTTTAGCTTAACTGAATGAAACAACTTACATTTGCTATGTGCAGAAACTACTTCTCCTAAAGCTTGCATTTGGACAAGAAAGTGCTACTCCCAGCAGAGCACCAAATACTGGGTAACTTTGATGTCCATGGCTGCGAAAACCTTGGAAATCTATGTTTATTCCAATTAATTCCTTATTACACTACATTGATAATAAAAAGACACTTTTACACCAACACAGTTTGTACTGTGGACAATCACACAACAGTCCAAAAATTAGGCAACTTTCTACTCAAAAGAAAACTACAGACGAGGGGCACAGCTTTTAATTAGCTGCCTAAACACAGTAAGAAAATGAGCAACCTTTATCATTTACAGTAGAAGAAATCACACTATGAGTACTTTAAACAAAGGATGTAATTTCACCAAGGAAAAGCCAAAACAGTTTGAATTGTAACATAAATTAGCACACAGGTATTATGTCCTAATGTAACTGTCTACGGAGACAAAATCCAAGTGTAAAGAGTTTAGTTGTATCAATTACCAAAAAACTGCAACAAGGGATAACAAAGAGTATATCTGATAAAGGGCCCAACTCCTTTAAATACTGCTTTTCCAGCTCTGTAAGGTACAGGTGAAATCCCTATTTTTTTCTCTCTTTAAATAAACTACCATGAAAGAGATTAGGACCAGCAGAATACCTTTAATTTACCCACATGCCATCATATAAACTTGGAAATATCATTAAACCCTGATCATTATCACCAGTCCAGTTTTCTTTAATCTTTTATGCAAGTTTTATACAGTTTTCTGCCACGTTTCCTAAGAACTCTTTCAAATCCCATTTTCCCTCGTTTTTCTAGTAAAACTAAGCTTTCACAGGCTCCATTGCCTCTTTTATCCAGAACCTCTAAGGGCGGTGGAAAGTTTAGCCACAATTTCCTAATGAGGGAAAAATAAAGATGTTGTTAACTTTTTTTTTTTAAGTTGATAAATCAAGCAAGTTCTAAATTACTGTTCCTTGGTAAGTTAAGAGCAATAAAGGAAAGTCAGTGAACACATTAAAAAATAACAAGGAGCCTTTTACTTACTGAGTCATATAGTGAGCCACTGATATCAGCCCCATAAATTGGTGAGACAAATGTGAGATTCTTCCAGTACTTGCGCTCCAAGTCTTCAAAATCTTGATGGCGTGGAGTACAATACCTGATAAGAACACAGAAGAGGTAAGGATGCAACAAGTCCCAAGGAAGACTCACCACAGACATAAAACGACTGCCAAGAAGAGTGCATCTCTCAGCACTGTGAGATGCTGAGTTGGAATTGCCTTTCCCACCAGTTAACATTACAAAAAGGCTAGGCTATAGTTTGGGAAGCAGATTCTATAAAGCACACAGTAAACTGGACGTGGAGCATGTTTTTATAACATCTTCCATCTAATTATCTCAAACCAATGTACAAATTACAGGAAAATTATCTATGTTACTATACCATAAAAGCATTAAATTCAGCAAGGGGTGAGGGAAGAGCAAAGAAAAACGTAAGGTGAACTAAGGTCACGTCACAATGCATGGATATAGCTGAGCACAGAACTCAGGTCTTTGTGTTTCCAGTCCTGCAACTTACACTAGTAAACTTTTCTTCTCTCTTCATTTCCTAGTGGCTGTAAAAATAAGCTAATATTGAAAGTAGGCAGACTCAGGAGGATACTGAAGATGCATCTCACTTTTAATTCTACTCAGAGTCATGTTATTTACTGCCTTTTAAATCTTTCTACAAAACCTCTTCGTGCGTACGGACAAACAGGATGAGCATTTAAGTGAAGCATCAGATCCTCATCCTAATGGTGCATGAGGTGAAGTTATCACAGTTTGCTGAACACAGGCAAGGTGCTTGTACAGGCTGTGTTAGCAAATTTCAAAGTTGATTGCATGACATCAGTAATGCCTGAGTTAAAACTCACGGTAGTCCAGAGCTCTGGGAAAGCAGCTCTGGAAAAACAATGCATCTGAAGCTTGTATCAGTTAGCTTGTCCCAGCGAACTGAAGTGTTCCCAATGTTCCCATGTTCAGACAACACTCATGCTATTAATATTAGCTCAGGCACTCAAATATACTCATATTTGTACCTGAGCAATGGAACACATTGCCCAGGACATCCATTAACAGACCAAGAGCTCTTCTCAGAGCCATTCTTTTCAGGCAGATTCTTAGCCAAATACTGACTTCAAAGAATCATTCTTCACCAACCCCCAGAAAAAGATCAAAGATAAACCAAACACATCAAGTTATGACTTGTTTGAGATTCTGGCTGTCAACCATCAAGAAAAATTTGTTTCCTCCAAAATGCTTCCTATTTAACAAGGCTGACGACATTTTCTTTTCAGTTAGTTTTCAGGCTTTCTGCACTACTCCCCCATTCGCAAGGTGAGCATACTTAACACTAACATACTTCTCACTATTAGCCAGACGCCGGTACTCTCCCACAGTCATTGGTTTCTTCTGTATGTTATACTGCGTAAATAACCCAGACTGGCCCGTAACCACCTGCTGAATGGGAGCTGGGATAACCATGTCATCTATGTCATCATAGGTTTTTCGCGGCTTCCATTCCTTTGGAGGAATCACCTGTAAGAGAGGAAAAAAACAATCAAGTTCACAACAGGCAAACACAATTTTTACTACAGAAAACACATTTAAATGGAAGGTATTTCACCCTGCTGCTGCATGTTATCAGATAACAGCAGCATCTCAAATAACGAGCGCATATGACAAGACACCTGTTCTGCAACTGCTGAAGTACAGTACTAGCTGACATGTTTAGAGGGCCCATAGCCTGCCTGCCAGCACTGCCATCAGTATGAGGTCACAGGAGATGGCCAGCAAATGAAGAAAAGATCCACAACTACTTCAAGGAAATACACTGCATGCCAAAAGGACTGCACATGCTCTCCTTCCAGAGCAGCATTCCTCTCTCACCTGCCATTCCATGAAGCTGCATCAAGGCTCAAGCAGCTTCTTTAATATGCTGCAACTCTACAACTCCGTAACCTTTTATAGTAGTCTACATCACTGTTCCACCTAGAAGTTCACTGACACTGAAGGGTTGCTGGTTTGTTTGTTTATTTTTAAACTAGGAAGGGTCACGATCCTGTTGCATTATTCCTGTTGGTATTTCTGTATTATAGGGGACACATCATGGGCCCAACATCAGGGGTAACGGGTAGAGAAGAACAAAAGAAAACTGGGGAAAACACATCCAGAAAAAACACTGCTGCAAAGCAGTGCTGAATCTGGAAGAAAAAGCTGTAATTTTAAAGAGCAGAGCTGCCAATAATTCTAGGCTCAAGATCAGAGAACAATCAGTAGAACATTCAGCGGGCATGTGGAATGAAAAAAATAACAATAAAAAAATCTACAATCTAATTTGGTGTAAGGATTTACCAAAAAAAAGTTATGGGAACGTGAAGACAAGTTATTGATTTTTGTGGGCATGGTTCCTTTAGGATACGATGAGCTCTGCTTCCACTAAACAGTTCTGAACTGCAGTTGCAGTGGAGGCACAAAAAATAACTTGAAATGCTGAGATTTAGTCCTACGGGTAGAGTAATTTCTTTAGAACATCTGGAATTCACCAACAACCTTTATTAAAATAATCTACCCTAGCGGACTCACAGAACATAATTGCTAGTACACTTGAGTGGACAAGGAAACATTACACAGAGAGCTTTTTATCAATACTCTGTTCTACTTAGAACTGTAATAAAAACAGTAATTGACCTGTTTTAGAAGAAATAACTATTATTTCATGCCCAACAGCTTTACTTCTCTGCTGTGCTTTATTAAGTTCTGCTAAATACCACGTTTAACAACTACCTTGTCAGAACAAATGCTCTCTCAGCCTATGGAGTAACATGACACTTCCACAGAAACAGTCCGAATCAGTTCTATTTTTCTTCTAAGCAGTCGCACTTAAAGTACTGGAATTTAAAAGTGTCACAGAAGAGTTCTCATAATGTTTCACTGGTTTCAGTGTAAAGGCATGAATGTGAATAAGAGGCAGAAAAAGGTTTCAGAGCTGGCCAGAAAACTATTTCCAGAAGATCAAAAAGGCTTTTGGATACCGATGGGACTCACACACACATACACAGCACATTTACAAGTATAGATTCAAGTTAGCTCAGAACATAAAAAAGGTAAGAGCAAGAAGTCTGCATCCGTTCATATAAATATGACTTAGGAACCTTGTCCTCATCCAAACCTAGGTAGACTTGAAAAGCTTGATCCTTCACCCAATGATCTGGGGAGCTGAAAACCTCCATATTTCTCTATTTTGGCAATACCCTTCACCCATCTCTGTAAGGGAGGGGAATATTTTTGCTTTCCAGTTCAGGATCGAGGAAAGACATTCTTTAAATAAACACTTCTCTCACTCTTATGAAAGGCTTGTAACTCCTTCACCTTTCCTCTCTGTAAATCAAAACAAAGAGATTGCAAGTACAATTTTCAAAAACGTCCTCCACTTGACCACATGAACAAAAACTACTTGTGAGTGCACAGGCACCTCACATAAAAGAATCTCAGGCAGGTAGCCTTCAGAAAGCTCTCAGTCACTGGAGCTAGGCGAACTGACCTTGGCAAGCCCTGCTCGGTGAGCTCCTTGCGATTCAATGTAAGCAATGTACTTCCCGAAGTCCCGAAACTCCTCGAGGGTGGGACGAAAGGTCATGATCTTACAGCCAGGGTTCTGCGGACTTGGGTTTTCAGACCCCATACTTCCAGCAGAGCGGCAGCACCTGAACAGCGAAAACAAAAGGGAGAAAAAGAAGAAAGGCATAAAAAACAGTTATTTTTTAATGTTCTTTCTATGTGCTTTAGTAAAGTATAGAAAGGCAACAACATATTTTTCATTTCTCTCTCCCCACACCCAAGGAAGCATTTATAAGTAGCATCCTCTACTTATGAAGGGTTTCTGACCAAAAATCCAATTAGTCTATTTGATAGCAGGGCCCTAAGAAGACTGAAGCATCAGAGACCTGCACAAGGTGTTCTAGGCACTTCTCCACTGTTTTTCTGTGAAGAGACATCAGAAGCTGTAACAAGTGATAGAACTCACTTCTGAAATGGTAGAAATCACTGTGGTGAATTCTTATTTCCATATAGGAGAATGCCACACTAACGTGAGCATATTTATCATCGTGTAACCAAACCTACACTTGAGCAGGCCAGAGGAAACAACGATGTTAGGAATACCAGTGTCACTTCAGAGTTCAAATATGGCCTAAATATAGCACGTAGACTTGACATCGGGCCCCTCCACTCATCGTATGAGATCGTGTCTCCCCAGAGGGGCAGTCAAGAACAAACTTCTCAGTATCTTCAGCATCTATGCAGTGCATGCATGGAACTGGCTGCCTCTCGCAGCTCCCCATCAAAATGCTTTTTCCTTTTTTTTTTTTTTTTAAACTAAATATAGAACAGCTTTGACCAATGTTAGCACTGTATTAGCAATGTATTTCTTTTTTTTTTCTTGGTGCTGCTACATAAAAATTTTAAAAGTTGTTTTGTTGTTGTTGGTTTTTTTTTGTAAATGTAATTTCCCTACACTTTGATTGTATTTGATATTTACACATACCATACTGAGAGACAGACTATTCATTAAAATATCTAGATGTTCAAAGCGCCTCTCAATACTTCAAAATTCAGAGGGGGAAAAAAAATCCAAAACAATTCAGGATGCAATCCCAATTTTGAAAACAAACCTTTTAAGGCTACTTTAGAAACTCGTAAGGCAAACAAAACATTTTAACGGCATTTCAGACGCCAACACAGCCACGGGCCCATCCTCCATGTCACGAAAGCACCACGGCGTCACCAGAGGGCACCACGGGGCTTTCAGGGAATAACACAAAGCGCAGCAATGCTACGGCTTCAAAATCACTAGTGTGTTGGGATTTAAATTGATTTTGACCTAGCGAGAAAGTATTCCAGATGCTACTAAAAGTACTCGTCAAGTTAGGGAAAGAAGAAAGAGAGCCAGACTGCTCTATCATGGTTTTAATCAGTGTGCGTGGCACAGAGCTCCTTCTCCAGAGACTGGCAACTGAGGAAACGTCCCGCAGAGATGGGGTCCCAGGGCAAGTCTTCCTTTCCAATTCTAACTGGGTTAAACACTTTTCCTTTCAAAGGGAAACGAGCAGTTTTGACTTGAAATTTCAGAATATTTTCAGAGTAACTTTCGCATCAGACTTGTTTCAGAAGAGCGGTCTGCCAGCCCGCACCCCTCCCCAGCACAGCACTCCAAGTAATCCCAGGCCTAGAAAGAGCCGAGGCTCTCCTGCATCCGCGGTGAACAGACTCTGTAAACTCGAGCATCCCACAATATTCCTGAGCAAAATCAGCCTAGTAAAAAGCTGTGGACCCAGTCCCTTAGCTCAGCACCTCACAGATTCCCACAATGACTGCGTTTCTGACAGAAACCCCTTATGGCTGACAAACGGCCCTGTGCTGGCCCCTCCGCCTGCAGGGTGACCCCGCCTGAAGAGATGTCTGACAGCCTTGCAGAAAAGCCTTTCCTGTGTTTCAGGGTCAGGACTTCAAGATAAGAAACATCGGATCTATACCTATACAAGTGTTTTCCAGAAGCATGAAAATAGCAAAGAGCACCTCCTGCCCCTGGAGCTGAGCAGGGCCCGGCTCAGGGCGCTGCTCTCTGCCAGCAAATGGCAGGGGCTGGCCCGGTTGAAGAGTCTGAAGCAGAGGAAAAGCCAGTATCAGAGAAGTGGGGGACACAGAGAAACCATCCCCAAACTCCTGTTCAAACGCAATCACATTGAGGACACTTTTGCTATTTTTAAAGCAGGACCAGAAATGCCACAGGGCCGCGTAGCAGGAGCGCAGTGCCGCGCTGCATGCAGGCTGCTCTGGCATATCTGGCCCTGAGAGAGAGAAACCCGAACTCCTTCCTGAGGAGAAGCCATGCCAGCACCATCTGCTCCAGGGAGGCCTTCCCAGTATTTGCAGCTTTGTCCACAACTAGGAAAAGAAGGACACCAAAAAAGTAGTTCTATCCCATCTTCTCACGAAGATGCCCTTCGGCAACTTCAATTTTTACTCAATGAGCTGGGAGAACAGCCCACAGAAATCCTCAGACAAGGCAGGGGGCGGGGTGGGGCTGGAATCCTAAATTACTTCCACAATTTGACCAATTAATTAAAGGTTTTACTCGCCTCAGCACAAGAACTCACCTCAGCACAAGAAGGGTACTTCGCAGCTCCGCAGCACAGAGCTGGTAAAACACACTGGGTTTTCCCATGTTTAACCCCATCTCTTTATCCTAAGGAACATCTCAATGTTTCCTAGATAACACTGGCTGCAATATACATTCACCTGACTAAATTAAGCACGCCATTACAATAAAAACTAGCCACAGAGCTCAGGTGAACGGATAACCAGCTCCAGCCACATCCCCTCCGCCTCAGCAGCCCTGAGGAGCTTGGTACCCAGGGCAAGCTTTGGGAGAAGAGGATTTCTCTCTTAATTCCTTTGCAATAGCAGCACTACAGCAGTTTGGATAAATAGCAGCAGCATTCCCTGTTAACCCCTCAGCTCCCAGCCCCACAAGGGGCCATGGAAGATCCTGAAGGCTGCTGAGGGGAGCCATGCGGTGCTGTTGCCTTACGTGATCGAAGGAGGCCACCTCGATACAACGCTGCTGTAATAAGCTCGCTGAGAAAGATTTCACAGCAGAATCCAACTGTTTTGGGAACACTAAAGCCATTTTGCATTCAAGGCTCTGCCGTACAGCAGAGTGGATGGTGACAATGCGAACAACCTCTTCTCTCTTCACTAATAATACTGAAAAGGACAATTTTGCAGAAAGAGTCTGAGCCCCCTATTAGTTCATGAAAAGAAGAATTAAGGTATTTTTCTCAGCTGGGTGCACTCTGTTTCTTTGTAAGAGTGAGTACCAATGTGAAATATTATGAAATACCTTCTAATTTGCAGTGGTGGCAAGGAAACACTACTACTTGTCTCCAGAAATTATCGCAGTGGACACAAAGAGCTGAGTTTTTAATTTCAATGACTTTTACGTGAGACTTTAACCTCTAAAACTGATGTGAACTAAGACACTTTTGTGACAGAAATCCTACACCTGTTGATTGAAAGCTCTGTATAGCACAGAAAAAGCCTACGAAGCCCAGCTGAGATCAACGACTTGTGCTTACTAAAGGACTTCCAGAACCCAGAAACCTGTCTTTCAGTGAAAGGCTTGGGGACTTTTCAAGCAGTTCCCCACGGCTCGGGCACTATTGATCTTTGAGGAGTGGAATAATGCCAACTCATCCTCCTCAGGCTTTTGAGTCAGGGGGTAACTTTGACTACAGGTAGAGACTATTAGTGGAAATGAATCTGTCTCAGCGCTGGAGCCAAATACTGCACACGTACCCAGGGCATGCTTCTGCCAGCATAAAACAAGCCAGTTCTGCTAGTGCTACAAACTACCCGTTATCAATCCAGATCTCAGCAGTAGAAAACAGCAGATTTGTGACATAAGACTCGCTTTGTTTATACAGCAGCACCAAAAGACCATCTTTAATCTTGTGAAGCAAACCATCCTCTTCAGAACCCTTCAAAGAAGGCACGAGGTTTCTGCTTAAAAGTAAAACTTCTGCCCACGTCATGCCCAGCTGCCGTGCACATTACTGCATACAGTTGACAAAAATACTTTGGAACAACCGGCTGTCTTTCCAAAGGTGCACTTTTACATCATCAACCCCATGAAGCCTCCTACTGGCTTTTTGTCAATGGCAGTGAAGCCCAACAAGCAAAATTCAAAAAGATGAAGGAAAAGACCCCCTGGAATACACGCTTGTAGCATAAAAGCAGAAAGCATGGATTCAGATCTTGTAGGGAAAATTATCGCATGGAAGCCACGGGTAGCAAAAATAAGTTTGTTGGAAGAAAATTCATACCATCCACAGCAACTCCACAAGATTTCACTTGTGTTGTGGTAGAAGAGGCTGAACAGGCATCTTTTGAACACACAAAATATCCTCCCAAGGGCACTCTGCAGCCTGGTACCAGCAGGGAGCAGAAAACACGCACGCTGACCCACTTGCGCTCGCGGTGGGCACACGCTCTGGCAGCAGCATCACACCCTGCTGTAGGAAACAGACTACAGCCATCAACATTTCGCAGAATAAACAAAGCGCCTGGCCTTGGTTTGAAGCAAGAGGAAATTTCACAGCAGTACCAACTTGGATAGCTACTGAGCTCCCATCCACGGCCATTTGTTCCTCTCCTGTGCCAAACAGGATTACTGTGGTGCCACAGAGCGAAGCGATCAGGGAGCTGACGCCGGTTACATGGCTGCGCTCTAAACCACGGCTGTAGTTACCAGCACAGGACTCCTATGGCAACAATGCAAAGCCACCATCTCATCAAACCACAGCCTTGCCACGAGACAGAAAAAGCATTTCAAACATCCGAAACCGTTATAGGAAAAGACTCAGTAGATAAAACTTTTCTAGAAGGCACGCTTGTAGCAAGCTCTCCTCTCTTCCCCAGACAGAGGAGTTTATCACCCGCACAAACTGGAGTTTGTACGTGCCTTAAAATGCATCGCGGGTTACTGGTGCTCTTCAGTCGGGCTGCCCTTTTACTACAGAACACTGAACCTACTAACTCTTAATCTAATCAATGCAACAAACATCACTGCACTTGTAATACCAGTAAAACTGCTGTTAGCAGTTAAGAAAATTAAGTTCTACAGCTCATTACACTATGCAAGGACAGTGAATTATACACCCTCGCAGGAGACCGTTTAAGGACAACGTAATCCAAAGCAAGGCAGGGAACTACAAATCTCCACTACTGAAAAGGGGGAAAAGAAAAAAAAAAAAAAAAAAGATCTAATGAAGAGATCATTACAGCCCTCTGGATCTATCAGAACAGAGTCAAAGCTTGGCAGCACTGTGGAACAACAGGAACCTGAATATCAATGGTAACAAATTCTCTAATCTTGTTTCAACACCTAAATTGTTAAACCTTCTGGTTTCCTCACCTGACAATTTCCCTTGAAAACTCGCATCCATTGATCCAAATGGACCTATTAAGCCTCCCCTGTCCTTCCAATGTACTGCCAACAAAAAGACAGACCCGACTCGCTCCAGATTTCTCAGCATAAGGCAGGCTGGACAGCATACTGAGAACTCCCCGGTGCCTGTATGTATTTACCACCAGCACCACGACAGGCCTTACTTCCTCGTCACTGCAAAGCAAGCTGCTGGGAACGTGCTGCTGTGCACTCTCTGGAAACTGCTGCCGAGTGTTCAACAGGCTGGAAATCCACCCTCACCTCACGCTGCCCTCCCTGTGCTCACTGCTGTGCCCAGGGCGAGGCTCTCAAGGGAGACCACTTTGCTATGAGATCGTTGCTTTCCCCACAAGAACAAGAAATAACTACTTCTGTCAGTGCTCGGAAAAGTAAAAACCTGTAAAAGGGACTTAAAACTTGTGTCTACACCTCGCTACCCCCAGTTCAACTGCCCATGGGGTGGTTTCACGCCCCTTCTCAGGCGAGGCAAGCAGGCACTGATTACGAGGAGTGCAACAGCAAATGAAGCGTGGGCGGTGCACAGCAGCCTCCTTCGCCTGCAGTAAAGCACACGGTGCTCAGCAAAACCAGCCCATCTCACAGCACCCAGCACCAGGAGGGACGGGGATTCACAGCCTTGAAGGTTTTTACCTCCCTCAGTGCTCTGCTAGGCGCTCACGGAGGCACCAGAGCTGTGAGCACGTGCAAGCAGCCTCTTCTCTTCAGAGTAGGGGAAAGCCTCTGCCCTGAATTCTGCCCCATCTACCTCAGGTTCCTGGCAAAGCTAAAATGAAAATAAATTCAGACTTTTTTTTTTCCCCTTACACTGATCTTCAACTGAAAATGCTGTAAAAAATACAAAATAAAAACAAACAAAAATACAAGACAGATTTAAAGTGTGCCTGCATCAGCTTCTTGTGACTTAATATTTCAGAGGCATTTCACACACAAAAGGTGGGAAACCTACTCAAGAACAAGTTTATTTTTAACTCGTTATTTGACTGTTGAGCACTGAGTGCAAACGTTAATGGAAACCTCATGTGTTTATTTGAAATGACTTTTTTTTTTTGATGAATTAGGCTGTAACTCAGAGGGCAGATTCTTCTGTTTCTATCGACTTCCTTTCTCAGCACGTCAGCTGCGCTCAGATTTACAGCCAGCTTCTCGCAGATCAGGACTATGGAAGTTTCTCAGCAGAACAAAAGATAAAGAGTTGCAAACCATCCCCACTGCACATAAAGAGGCGATTATGAATCCCGAGCGTCCGGAAGGGTTCCAACAAGCATCTGCAACACCGATCGCTGCTCCCCCCTCTGCTGCCGAGAATCAGGTTACAGCTTTTCGCGTGGATTCACAAGTTTGCAGCTCCTGCTGCTGCTCAGCCCACTTTGAAAGGGCCGATCTCCTGGAGGACTACAGCACGAATTTAAAACCAAGGCCTTTTCCAAAAACTCATCCCTATACTCAGCTCGTTACCTTTTTAACCTCGAAGTGCTGTGAGCTTTGTACATCCTCCAAAGTGTCTAAGCAAAGTCACAGAGGGATGAGGCGCACCAGTGACGTGCCCACGCAGGCACAGCAAGCACCCACAGGCGGAGCACGGAGTTCTCGGATTGTGACAAATGGAAGCATCCACTGTGACACCCCGCAAGCCTTCCCCAGAATTCCCAATTCTCCTCTACTTGAAATCGAGCAGCATATGTAGCTCATTAGAGTAAAATAGAATTTTCCCTTAAAACATCTTCTTAGCTGTAAGCGTACAGTTGCTCATACATTTCTTCAAACTGCAGCAGAATTATTTAAAGTCACAGCCGGCATTTGAAAGCAGAAAACGTGTTTAGAGTTAAGAGCAATAAATTTGTTAGAAATGAAAACAATTACTGCCTGAGTCAATGCAGTCAACAGCCTCCTGTGATGCTTTTTTCTGACTGAATTCAGAATCATTACACAACTGCCTCTCCTCCTCACATTCACTGCCTTTCTGAATGGGCAAGATAAACTAAAAATGAATGTGTTTTAAAAAAAAAAAATAGGCACTAAAAGGACAGACAGACAAAACCCACCAGGCTTAGCGTGCCATCACTGACACAGAACCTAGAACCAAGGATCTTACAAATTCCAGCTATATGCCTGGCACAATAGTTATCTTTACAGCCCTTTTCTACCTTTATTATCTTTAGTGCAAGGCTATTACGTGCATAAAATCATCCCAATTGGTCCTTTTGAGGTTCAGCCTCATTGCAATTACTGGGACACTGGAGGAATGCCTTTGAGTTCAAATGGGCTGAATTAATTTTCCTCCAAAAATAAGACCCAAATACGCAGGGGCACATTTTGCCTTCTGGGATTCCCACGTTTAAAAGCTGCTGCCTGGCCAGCACCACTTCCACGGGCATACGTCAACGCCGGCCCCAGCAGCCCTGCTGTCACTCAACACTACTTCAGGTTAACTTTGAGACTTTTAACTTCAGGTTTAACATCAGAGCACCACACAGCTCAGCATTTCAAAGCAGCACCCCACTGAAAGCAGCGCCTTCTTCCCAGACCAGGAGCAATCGAGGATAACAAGCACCTCTTCTGTGCATATTCCTGGTCACTTGGAACAAGGAGTCACAGTCTCAACCCACAGCACTCAGATCCGAGGCAGCAGCGCTGCAAACCTTAAAATCTTGTGAAGTAACCCGCAGGCTACTATCAGAAGGAGCATGTGTATCCGAAGACTTTGCTGCATCACTTCGTAAGCAGGGTAGCTCCTGTATCACACTAATACCTTAATGAGGACTAATTCCTGACAGCCTTCTGGCCACAAACCTGCCAGAACTCCAAGCCCGCAGCAACGTTTCTCAGCAACTTGCTCAATTTCTTCTCTGCGTTGCCTCGGATTTTTTTGAGACTGAATTTCCACAAATTAGCTGGTTAGATCATTGAACGCTCTCACTGCTTTTGGATATTTTGCCAATACAAACTCAAAATCTTGGTTGCCTTTTTTTTTTTGTTTCTTTTGCACAAGGTGCTTATAGGTCCTGCACAGGGTGGGCGTGACACACTGACCCAGATTCCAGGCTTAAGAGCAGCTGCACCACCAGAAAATCATTTGCTCGGGAAGAGGCTGAGCAAGAGCAAAAGCCAGCAGGGGGAAGAGCAGGACCAGGAAGCATCTCGTACCTCGTACACCTCCAGACTGCTCTTTAGCAAGAAATCCTGTCCTCAGCTGCACCTGTAAGTAACTTGGAATCATCATCTCCACAGAGAGAAGGGGAAACAAGAAATCGTCTGCAGGTATGCATTTTATGTCACATCCATCTCATAATTTTTAACCAAAATTGTGACTCAAAAGAGTGAAAATTTAGAACCTAAATTAAAGCAAAACCTGGTAGAAAACCAAGGTAATTTCACACGAGCTTCAAGGTAATTTTAATCTCTCTCAGCTCTGTTTTACCCAGTTCTTCCCTCTGGAAGCTATGGCCCCAAATCTTAATGCACACACAGCCCAGCCCAAGAAGCACTGCTTGTTTTGCTGACACAGAACTGAAGTGGCAAACTTTATATAAACTTACCTGCAACAACAGAAAATCACAGAGCTCCACCAAAATCTTCTACCCTACTCCAAATACGTATCAGAAACCCTAAAGGAGCATCACAACTGGTTGGGAAACAATCTTAACGCACCACCGACTTCCAACAGTGTATTCTCACACCAAATACAGCATTTTTGTCACATATCTTTAGGAAACACGATATACACTATACATTTCAAGAAATTGGGGAGTGTGGCTTGCTCACAAGCCTTTTGAAACAGCAAGGAGAAAGAAAAAGAATCCAGCTGCAAGCCAATTCTGCCACAACTGAGGCAGAGAAAAGCGAAGGATCTTACACGGTGCAAAAGCAGCGCAACAGGGCACAAATGTGTTCTGGGCCAGCAGCCATCCAGTAAGAACATAACTGAGGAGTTTCTTAAGGTATAAAACAAAATCATTTCCTCTATGAAAGCATAAATAAAATCAAGCACCTTAAAAATTAAGCCATGGTGTAAGTGACTCTATCTGCAAGCTGGGACAAGATGGGACATACTCGGGCTAAAAGAAAGAAAAATATCACTGAGCAATGACCAGTTTACTGAAAACTACTGGAAAGAGAAAAAAAACACACCTCTCATCCCACAATGATTTCATACAGATGTTAACGTGACATTACTACCACCAAGTACGACAAGGTTTCTGCCAGTATTTTGCAGTACTCGGGGATTTCAGTTTGCTGGTGCACCAAAGAGACGAACCATCTTCTGATGCTTCAACAGACAAAATTATTTCAACGAGTGGCTCGAATGGCCACAGAGAAGCCTGGAAGCATCCCCATATATTAAGCAAATCCCCCCCTTGCAGTGACACCTTTAGCCGTCATCCATCTTTGAAATTAGCAGATGCGATATTGCAAGCGACGCTGCATACAGCACAGGCAGACAATGAAGGGACAGACAGGAACAGGCACTGCAAATCCCTTTCAACGGCACAAAACGTTAAAAAGTGAGTCAGGAAGGGTAAAAAAAAAAAATCACCAGCGTGCAGTTTTTCTACGTTGCCAGGAATTAATTAAAAGATAATAAAGTTTTTAATTCTTATAACTGCAAAGAGATTTGCACAACGTGTTAACCGATGCGTGGGTGTCTCAGCCTGCAGCAAGGCAGTGCGATTATTTCTGAGGTATGAGCTCCCGTCGACACAAGATGCAAGCTTTGAAGGTTAATTACAGCCAGCTGAATGACGACGCGGTGTTGGTATCACAGCTGGACATCCCCAAAACCCCAAAACACCTAACTTGATAAGTGTGCAAAGAAACAGAGAGCCAACATGCTTATCCAGCAGGGCTGGACAAACTGGTTTTCCCAACCCATATAAAATTTCTCGAGTCCTGTTGTACAAAAACAGCTCAGAGTTTTCAGAAGTTGCCCACGCATCTGAGGACTTAAAACGCCCAGCATCTGCAGATCTGGGAAACAAATCCCTCTCCTTTATCTGTTAAAGGACAGGAGCCGACTGCCATCACTGGAAATAGTTTTCACTACAATCTGTGCCAACAACAGTCACGTTCAATAAGCCTCCGAGCAGCTTTGAGCCCAATAACCAGCATTATCTGCAGGAAACGAGTGGGATTCTCCCTCAAAGTGCGTTGTGCTAGCAACTTCTCATCAAAAGCTGATGAACTTCTTATGTACGGGAGATCTTACATATAAAAGACCACAATCACCCTCACGTCAAAGTTGGCAGACCTGCGTGAGCACTTTGTTCTTCTGCCCGGGTGCTCTGATTTCCTGATGTAACCAACTTGTTACACGTAAAGTTGTGTATCTGCTGCTCTCCCTGGATCGGAGAAGTGAATTATCGCCTTTAAGGGAGCAAAAGAGGTGAAAGGATCACACGCTACTGAGCGCTGGCCAGCATTTCCCTGTCTGGGGAAGTTTTGGTGAGCGTCTCATGCAGGAACAGCAGCTCCCCAACAAAGAGCCAGGTGTATCCACCTGCCTACGCTTTGCATAGGAGTAACTCCTACCGCTAATGAGAGAGATTCCTTTGGGCACTGCAGGACTCGCTCTGCCTCTCTCAATTTTTTTCCATTTATTACAGGGGAAGCTAAGAACTGGGAACTTACTGTCAAAAAGCAATTACCCCTACGTACTCCAACAGTTATTTTCTGTAATTGCTGAAATGTAACTGTAAGCTTTAAATTGTAGTCTTAAGATTTCTAGCGATTACACGAGTTCTAACAGATCAGTAGACAGAAGAACACTAGGAAATAAGAATAGACCTCAAAACCAGAAGCATCCACAAGAAAGAAGTGACTTATTGGGTGTGAAAAGGGAAAAAAAAACTATTAGGCTTCAGATGAGCAGAGTTCCTGAGAATCAACTCCATTTTGGTTAAAAGAAACTTAACTTAGGGAAGGTCAGACTCGATATAACAACACCAGCTATTTACACTACCGCCCACAAAGACAACCTGGTCCCACACCAAACCCCAGTGCTCCAGGCCTGTTTCTGCATTGCTGTGTTTGTGCCCTGAGCAGCGCCCAGGGCAGCAGCTTTCATAAAAAAGTAAAGAAGAAACGTACATAAACTAGGTCTCATTCTTAAGTTTAACCCCTGCAAACGAGTCCAAAACGGTCTTTCGGCAACACATCATGACCCTGCGCAGCTGTATGAACCGAAGCCAGCCTTAAGATGAAGGCTTTCCCCTTCCACCACATACACGACAGAAGAACAGAAACTCATACATCCTACACCCGTTTCTTATAGAATATAAGAAAAATAATAATTAATAAAGCAGCCGAGCAGCTGAAGGCCAGGGGAAGTCGACAAAGCGCGAGTGGCCACACAATTTCTGCAGACTGCTGTTCCTCGGGGACCGGGCACCTCACTTTTTCATTGCTGCAGGGTTTGTGCCCGAACTGCTGGGCAGGGGAAGGACGTCCGGGTATAAATCCCACAGATTTATTTATTTAAAAAAAAATTAAACGTCAGGTTTATTTAAATATAAATAAATAGAGGGAGAAAGCCTGGTTTTGACACTAGACTTTGACAACCTCTGGAAGGAGAAAAAAAAAAAAAAAAAAGGAAAAAAAAAGCCCGTAGCGCATCCTAGCCGCCAGGTTTTCCTTCCAGCCGGGCCTTTTGTACGCTGCTGCGGGGGCCCGGCGGGGAGCGGGGGAGCTCAGCACCGAGCCCGAGGCGGCCGCGGGGCCCCGGGCAGCGCCCCCCGGCCCCGAGATGGCGGCGGGAGGGCCCCTCCGCCGAGCCCCGAGACAAAGCGGGCGGCGGGGCCGGGACGGAGCGGGGCCGGGGCGCCGAGGAGGCGGAGGCCGCTGTCCGGAAGCCTGAGGCAGCGCCGGGGCCCGGCCTGAGGCAGGCCCCGGGGTGTGGAGGAGGAGGAGGAGGAGGAGGAGGAGGGGGGGGGGGGGGGGGGGCGCCGTGAGGGGAAGGCCGCGGGCCGGAGCCCCCGAGGGGGGCGCCGCGGGGGTGGAGCCGCGGACGGAGGAGGTGGAGGAGGAGGCGGCGGGGCCCGGACGGAGCGGGGCGAGGCAGCGGCGGCCGCCCCCGTACCTGAGCCGCGGGCGGTCCCCCCTCGGCGGCGGCGGCGGCCCCGTGCGCGCAGCGCCCCAGCGGCCGGGCCGGGGGCAGAGCGGAAGGGGGGCGGCAGCACAGCGCAGAGCCCCGCGGCCAGCACCTGCCGCCCGCCTCCTCGGCACGCTGATTGGTCAAGGACGGCGACGCCTTCGTTCAGATTGGACGCCAGGAGGTTGAGAGGCAGCGGGAGCAGCCTGTAGAGAGGGCGGACGGCGAACAACAAGGCGATGGCGGCCGTTGATTGGGGGAAACGGTCCCGGCGAGGGCCCGCCTACCAACAGGAGGGCCGGCCGGTAGTGCTCGCGTCGCTCAGTGGCTTTCCGCCAATAGAAGGCGGCTCTGAGGAGACGGCGGCCCGCCCCCGCCTCCTATTGGACCTAAGCGGCGGGACGGCGGGCGCCAATAGGCGGAGCGAGCTGTCCGTCAGCTGCAATCAGAACCCTGCGCTCCGGCGGGGGCGGGGGGCGGTGCGGACGTGAGGAGCCGCACAGAGGCGGGGGGGGGGGGGGCGCTGCGGCCGCCCTGCGCCAATGGGGCGGGGAGGGGCCGCCCCCCCCCATCCTCCCCCCGGGGCTGTGGCACGGAGCCGCCTCAGGGACCCCCGGGTTCAGCCCCTGGGGGGGTTCCGCGGGGGTCCAGGGGCGCTGACACCGCTCGGAGCCAGCCCCGGGGTGCTGCTGAGGAACCCCCGGGGGGGGACAGCGCTGAGGGGGGCGTTAAGGGGGGCACACGGGGGGGTTAAAAGAGATGAAAATGGGATGGAAATGCTGGAAATGGGGGGTGGGGGGGCAAAGGGGGGCGCAGCCACAGCCCTGCTCCCCCCCACAAACACCCTGAGGGGCAGGGGGCACCCAGGGGCCAACAAAACCAACAAAATGGATGTGAGGGGAGGAGGGCAGCCTCATGGCCATAGGGCCAGGGTCCCTAAACCCCACTCTCATGACTCCACTACCTCCCTGTTTTTTTTAATTAAAGGAGTTTCTTATCTCCACCTCTTCCCAGGTACAGCTCCTTCTCTGCAGGGCACAGGCTTTACCTACGCCTCATTCCCACCCCGCTGTACCAGGGCCGTGTTTGATGCAGTCCTGCTACAGCCCGAATCCTGCCACAGCCCTGACGCTGAGGTACAGCTCTGCCCCGCTCCGACAGAGATGCTACGGGTTGAGGGGAATACCTGAGGCTATCTCCAGTCTCCATCTCCAGCTGTCACCATCACCACAGGACAGAAGCACTTTTTCCAAATGGCTGCAAGGACCAGAGAAGCCTGCCTGGATAAAGAAGTATCAAATAAAGAAGTATCAAGGGCATTTTTAAATTTATGGTCTGCACAAGTTTAATTGAGCACAAGTTCTGTATACTGGCTGGGAAGAGATAGGAATTCCCAAAATAGAAGGAAGATCCTTCCCTTTTTTCAACATTGGTTTTCTTGCTTCTTGATTTTACCCCTTAAATACTTATTTTACCACATCACACACTGGTTATTTACTCCAGAATTTCAGAACACAAATTTGCAAGTATGTATGGTAGCAGGATGATGCTTCATTTCCCAATTTCCAACACTTAAAAAAAAAAAAAAAAGTGAATTGCTTCATATCCAAAGCCACACACTAGCTCACATTATAGCACAGTAATTTTTTCTAGCAGAGCTTTACGGTTTCAAATCTGCAAGCCTAAATTACGAAGCATCTAATTTGCAGTAAAATTGTCCTAATTCATGCTAAATAAACACAAACTCAGAACAGCAGACTGAAACCTATGTGGGAAAACAAAGCTCAAAAACAATATACTAAGGAAGTCAATTACAATAGGTTCTTTCTATTGAAATATACACGTATTTCCTCAATGGTGCCCACCCACCAATTCTTATCACAACATAGATAAAAAGTCAAAGGACATTTTCAGTGGAATGTAAAGGCCTGACATTTAAGTGTTTAAAGTTACCACTATCCTTAATATAAACTTATTTTAAACAGTGCAGACAAAGTAACAGTTGCACAATTTCACAGCTTTGGCTTTCAGTATCTCAAATGTTGATCTGATTTCTTCAGTTATTTCAGCTGCGTTTGCTTAGGAAAATCTGTCTTAATTTATTTCTCTGGTTTGGGAAGTTGATAGAGATGCTCGCATGACTTGCTACAAACATCCCCGATACAATGGCTGACAGAATTCTAACAATTCTGGTTTTATTCCTTAGAAATGCAGGCAATTGCAATTCCCAGTTCACATTTGGATTTCAGTAATGTGGAAATCTGCTAACCCCCCTGATACTGGGAATCCAGGTGGGTTTTTTGTTTGTTTGTTTAAATTGAACATACCATGTTCAATGGTATGTAAGGCCTCATAGTAGTGCCTCCAAGAAAAATACTTTGAATACAAGAATATTAAAGTAGTTTTTCACTACAAAGAAATTGTGGAAATACAATAGGCCTTAAAAAAATAAGAGGCTTAGAATAATGGAACATAAATACAAATTCCTGCTCAAGAAATTACATCTGGAAACCTTCTTCAGAAAGAGTTAAATGAAAACAGTCACCACTTTCATCTGAAAAGATATTTATTTTGAGAACTTCAACTTGCACATTGTACAAAAATTGACAAATTCAGCAAAAAAACTATAAAACGTTTTTTTCCCCCTAACATATTAACATTATAATTTTAAAAAAGGGTAAGAGTTAAGAAAACTTAAGCCAGGCACATTTGTTCCAGTCTGTCTGCAGTGAAGTGTGATTAAAAACATCTTGTCATGTTGAGGTATTAAACTGCAAACTTTGGTAATGTTAGAAAAAGACAATCCATTCACAAAAGCAAGCCTTCTTGGTGTCATTTACAATAACCAAAATGTTTCATAAAAAAAAGTCAAAATTGATTATTCTCCATTTCTAGGTAGAAATACACTGAAACAAAGAAATTCATGTTACCATAATACACCTAGCATTAGGAGGAAACCTGAAAGTTTGCAAATCCATGCTAATCGTATACAGCTACAGTGTTATATTTAACCCTAAGAACAAAATCCGGTTGGCAAGTTTAAACAATTCAGTGCTTATGAAAAAATATATACGGTGATTCAGAGCCCAGTCTTTCCAAAAAGGACAAAAGGCACTTAAGAATGGCTTTAGTATATTCCACAATGGCATTTCTGGATAGAAGACAGCACCTGGCTGAACAAATAGTTCCCTAATAAGAAGTCCAACTGAGGTAGTACTTCATATTGCTCCAACTACTTGACTATAAGCAAGCAGCTTTTTTTTTTTTTTGATATACAAAATTAGCAGGAAATGGCTTTTGATAGGTCTGTCAAATGTATAAAAACCAGTTATTTAAAAAATAGTAAATATCCACTTGCAATTAAAAAAGTCATAAGCCAGGAACCATCTTGTACAAGGGTGAGCATCAAAATGCTGCCAAGGTGATGCAAAAGTCTACCTTTATGGCCAAATCCCCAAATGCTGAAGATTGTTCTAGCAACCAAGCCATTTTTCTTGAATTAAAAAAATAGGGGGAGGAGGTGGGAATGGGACAACAGAGGGCAATCCGAGAACTTTCACAATCATTAGCAGCCTTACCGGAAGCACTTTGTATAGAAAAAAAAAAAAGATCTGTGCTGATGAATGGCAGTTTTGAAGGGAAAAAAAAAAGCAAAATCCAACATTTAAAACAAAAACAAAATCCACAAACATACAGAAGGATATTCCTTGAAGTTCATAGTTTTTTTAAAAACAAGGAAGACTTTAAACTTTTTCTTTTTTAGGGATCTGGGAGAACACAGACTACTTTTTTTTTTTTTAAATTAAGCCCATTGAAAACCCATTAATAAGTTTGAACACAAGGAAATTAGAAGTGCTTTACAGAATCACCGTCCATTGCCATATCCAGGAAAGAGCTGAGTTAGAATGGTCTGCAGTGTTTCATTCACTTGCATGGTATAGTTTTTGCCAAGATCGTAGCGGCAGGCTGGACAACTGTACACATCAGCTTTGAAGGACCTATCCAAACAATCCTGGTGAAGGACAAAAAAAAAATAAATTAGTTAAATACAGATGTGCTGTTCAGCTTATTCTACAAAGCCCCGATTGGAGAATGAGGCTCCTTTTACGTCCTCATTCACCCAGGTGCTGACGAGAGCTGAGAAAGGCCAAGAGCAATGCAAGGCTGGCTGTCAGAGAGAAAACTTCCTTCATTACATGCAATAGCACACACTCTTCAACAGAGCGCATCAGTCACGGCAGCATTTTAGTATGTGGTAGAGATGCTAAAGACTGTCATAGCTTCCACAAGAACACTTCACATTATTCCCCAAAAAAAAAAAACAAAAAACACACAAACCCATGCGCTTTGTGACATTAACAAATCCATCAGTGTCACCCAGCAGTATTACTCAGCCTGCAGAGAAGCTCTCATCTTCTTTTAAAAGAACCAGGCAGTAGCAAAACAATTGTGGAACTTTCTTTAAAGTGAACTTCCCTACACCAATGAACTTTCATCAAATCCTAAGTTTTCACATATATAACTGAGTCCTGCTGAAGCACTAACAGGCAGAAAAAAAAATCTGCTTCACCACTTAACAAGTCAGTTCAAGGCTCAACGGAAGAGTCACTGCAACTGCTCACCTTGCACACGTTATGTTGGCATACAGTTGTGACCGGCCGAAATACAACCTCCTGACAGCAAATACACAAGAAAGCCTCTTCAACTTTATTTAGAAATTTCTGTAAAGAGAACGTTTGAATCAACTTCTTGTTACTATGCTCTGAAAGGTACAGCCCTCCACCCCCAAAAAACAATAAAAAACAAAGGATTATTTTGGACATAAAAAGGTTGGTTTTTTTCCTCCTTTAAACAAAGCTCAACATGGAAAAAAGCCACATTAACAAGTTCTTAACCTTCTCGCTGCTCTCAAATAGTGCTTTTAAGTTATGCTGCAGATGCCTACATTAAAAAAATGTAGGAATTCTGAGGCTATTTCTTTATGCAGCCAAGAAGTTTGTTTAGGAAGAGTATAATAGTTAGTTAATTATCACTATTTTGGCAATACAAAAGCATTATATACCGGTCCATCTTTGAGGGCACCTAGTACTTCATTCCACAGTTTTTCATTGGCTTCATCACTTTTTATAAGAGATTTTTGCTGAGATGTCAGCTTGTATGGCTCTACTTTAGTTTTCTTTGGAGTCCCTGTAGGAGAGTTAATTACTTTTTCCTCCCCTCCACCTGAAAATGAAAAAAACACAGCGACTTCTTAAACACCAACAAAAAAGAAACTAAAAAGATTAAGTAGGTAAAATCCACAAAGACCTACAAGGCTTTCTATATCCACTTGCCTACTCCACAAACCTGCTGATTTCCTTTTCCTCTTTCCTTTCCCTGGGGTATCAAACTCATCGTCTCCGTTATTTTCTTTTTCTTTATCTTTGTTTGCGACAGCTTCCAAATACCCCTCAGGATACTGCAGGAAAACACAAAACAAAAAGCATTCAATGCAAACAGGGCCAATTCAAAGACTTACAGACTATTAAAGGCTGGAAAGATGACCTCTGAGAGTTACTCCAAGGGTTATCTGTTTTAAATAATAGATCCCTGCCCTCCTAAAGTACTTCGACTGTAAGAATTCCATACAAAAAATGAGTTTTGTCCATTTAACCTCCTAATGTAGAAGGAAAAAAACCCACAAGAGTGAACATATTTGTGTCACCCTCAGTCTAGAAGGGGGCTATCTTGATTCTTAGATTCTTACACAAGGCAAAGCAGGTTATCCTCAGTAAGAATGTATAATAGAAAAATTCCTGCTAACCATCAAGTCAAAGTGAACTACGGTGATGTTCCAAAAGTGTACCTGCATTGTTAGGCCAAGCTTTTTCATCCTGTCCTTTCCTTCTTTGGTCCAAGGAGCAGGTTCGTCATCATCCCTCCTAAGTAAGTAACGCCACACCAAAAATCCAGATTTCCCTGTTTCGGGCCAGTACTTCACAACCTAAAAAGACAGCCAGAAGCAAGCCCACCAGATACTATTAAAGCTTCTTTGCCATAAGCAAATTACCTTTTCCTACTTCAGTAGAATTCAAATCCTCCTTACCTTATATATCCCATCGTATCTGTTCCCTTCTACAGGAGCGTATTTGCTGTGTTTGCCTCCTTTCACATTCCTCACCACCCGGACTGGCTTCCCAGCTCTCCAGTCCTTAGCTTCAGCTCCATTTTTGTCATTGATGGGGGCACTACAGTTCAGAGCCAGAGCTCTGTAAGAGGAAGTCCATTCAGTTTAGTGCATTTACCCAAAAACTCTTCAGAATCAGAGAGAGAACAAAGTAAAGCAGAGCTTGCATGGAATACTATTTTACTGAGCATTGCACTGGTACAGTCAGGTACCATTACTACAAGGAGTACCAGTGTACTGGCATTGTGCTCAACCTTAGAAATAACATACCAAAAAAACCCTGGAAGCTACTACTGCCTATGGGACCCCCTTCTGGGCCAGGTCTCAGGTAAAAGTGTGTAGCCAGTCTTTTACTGCTTTGCCTTACATAGTAACACTTTCAAGTATCTAAGACTAAGTATCTAACACTAAGTAACACTAACAACTCTGTTGACTAGGGATCACGTTTTCGTTTTAAATACACTGATTATTCATTATATTACCCTAAATTAATTGCATGGACCACCTCCTCCACTCAAATCCACACTTAGTGCAGGAGTAACAGCTTCGAATTACGAATGATCTGGTCTCCCGAGGTGACTCATACAACAGTAGCTGCAAAGGATTCAGGAGAGAGTATGAAAGTTTCTACACTATTTTACTACTCTGTTCCTTAAGCTTCAGACAACATAGAATTATAGTGATATTAGTCTCACGTTTTTCATTTAAAGTACACTGTAAGAAGCATTGCCAGTGCACAACAGATCTACAGCCATTGTAAAACAACAGTTTTACAAGTCAGTTTTACAGATTACAACTTTGATAAATAAGTTTTCAGGTCAACAGACTGCTAGTTACTCAGGTTCAGAACAGAGTGCAAATGTTGCCAACCTGTTCATGTTGGTGAGTTTTTGATCACAAGACTGTTCCGCTGTACGTTTGTTTCCAGAAAGATCACGACCTCCGCTCCCTGTATATGTGAAGGAATTTCCATGATCCTGAAATGTATATGGATGGTTGCAACATATTCACAAGAGTAATTAAATAAAAGAGTATTTTTATTAGGTATCTTTAATATTGCACTCTGCAAAAAGGAAAAAATCACACACGCACACCCCCATTTAAGTCTCCCAGACTTGACTTGCCTGTCTTCCCCTCTTAAGTTTGCTAAGAACAGAGCAAAGAGTCAGGGTGAGAACTTGTCTCATCATACACCTTAACAGGTAAGGTCTGATACAAAACAAGAACTCTACATGATAGTTTGGTTCTCAGACATAAACAATCAGGATTTACTTACTATATCATCTTCATAGCCTCCTGCCAGAACCAAGGAATAAGCACCATCATTACTTCTGCCGTGTATACCTGCTACATGGGGCCTGTGAACACCAGATTCGCTCACCTGGAAGAAAAATAAGAGAAGGAAAAAATACAATCCAAAGGTCTGTTAGGCAGCAAATGAGCAATGAGATCACTCCCTGGTCTTAGAACTAAACCAATTAATAATAAGTACTACTTTGCGTTTGTTTTGCATATATTACAGGATGAAACTGTCCTCACCACCATCATCCAAACAACTCCATATAAAGGAAACAGGTCTTTCAAAAATAAGCAGTTGGACACTCCAGTGAATTAAACACCTGGGTATAATTTGTGATTTGAATTTAGATCTTTCTCACCTAGACTGCTTTTTAACAAGCTCCAGGAATTTTAGAGTAATGAAGGCACTAAAATGAAATACTTGTATAAGGCAATTGGTCTTGAAAGACTTTCATGTCATACTTGAAAAACAAACGCTGGATAGATCAGGGCTCCCCGCCCCATGCTCATACGGGTTGAGAAAACTTTAATATATCTAGTTACTTGAGACAGTCTTACCAGCAGAAAAAAAAAAAAACAGGAGATATTATACTTATCCAAGGCAAAATACTGGAAATACATGTTTGGTTTGGAGTTCGAGTGATCAAAAAAGTACAAAGGAAAAGAACACTTGAAATGCCTGAACAATATAACATTAGTTATGGAACACTAGATAGAGACAAAGCCAGAATTCTTTCCCTTCTGCACTTACATATCCAGTGACATACACTTCACTATTAATTGCTTCAGCTTTCACATCTAATACTTGGATCATTCCCATTTTTCTTTACAGTGGCTGAGGCCAGGATTCAGCTTCGTACCTGAACTCTAAATTTCCACATGGTGCCAACCGGAATCCCAGGAATTGGTCCATAGTGGTTGGAGGGGACAATGGTACATTCCTTTGTGCGGCCAACACATGCCATACCCTGTTTCAAAAAGGAGACCAGTCAGCCAAGAATTACAAGAAGCACACACCAACATTATTCTTCAAACTAAAAATGGCTTTAGCTGACCTTGCCCCAGTCTCTCCGCGAGGACGAATTAGCAGATGCCATCTTTTGTTTCTTCTTACTTTCTTTTAATTTCTCTCCTGCTAAAACCACCTCACTTGCATCATTTCGACATTCAGGGCAATACCTAACGTCACAGATCAATGAAAGTTAACAAGTAGCAAAGCCTTAAATTAAAAAGAATTTTCTCAGTTAACCAAGTTATGATACTACAATTTCCCCATATGAAACCAGATAGGACACTGAAGTAACTCCTCATACTGGAATTAGATCTGTTTTAGCCACTGTCCTTGCATGAGCTTCTAAATCACTGCAGAGGTCAGGAAATATTTGTGTCATAAAACTCATTTTATGAAATGCTGAAACAGGATACATCAACTAAACAGCATATTTCAACATAGATACAAATATATTTAAAGGTATGCCTTCACCTATATGTCCATACTTGTATTTATGATTAAAAAAAATATATATATATATATATATATATATATATATGTAAATGCATGTAATCAGCATGTGTATTTCATATATTAAAAAAGTACATGTCACCAGCCTACTGTGATGATCGGGGACTGTGGAATACTCATAAATAACCCATAAAAACAACTACATAAGCTAAGCTTACTGGCATCAAATTTACAGGTATCTGTACTTCAATTTGCATAAGCACCTACATCCCAAAACTATGCAAAAAAATAAAACGTTTTAAAGCCACCAGCTTTTTGGCCTAAAACACGCTCTCATTAGACTTGAGAGAAGCTACGAAGTCGTATTTAACAATGAAACCACCACGCAGACCACCCATAACGGTAGCGTACCTCTCTTCACTTCCTACAGTCACAATATCGCCACCTAAGGGCAGCATTAAGCCCTAGACCTCACTTTCTACTCGATCTAGATGGTGATTTTGATACTGCACAGCGTCCTTAGAACTTACCAGTCCTCGTCGTCTGGTATACTGCTAAGGGGAGGGTTGAGGCAGTAGATGTGGAAAGCCATATCACACTCGTCACACATGAGCTGTTTATCTGGATCTTGTTTGCCCCCACAGATATAGCAAGCACAGATCCTGCAGGTTTTGTTCGGGTTGTCCTTACAAGCTTTACACACGGGGCCATTTTGTCCTGTTAGCAAGGAGAAACGACACTACTTCAGACTCCAGGAAGTGCCAAGATACACTAGAAACGGTCAAAGGAGTCACAGCTAGAAGTGTTTGTGAACTCCTTGATACTTAAGGAGTATTAACAGAATAACAACAGGTAAGACAATATTGTACAAATGAGAACCATGCAGCAGACTCACGTTTTAATGGACTGGCGCTAATAGGACAAGCGCTGCCTGGTTCTTCAATTTTATAAATCTCATCCACAAACGTAATTGTGCAGTCATTCAAAGAATCACCAGCATCCCTACAAGGAGAAGTTGATAAATGTCAAAGAGACCATAAAGTAACCGACAGCATGAATTCACAGCTGTGCACCAGTAACGCAGACTGGTTTAGTGTCAGCCCTGTATCACAAGATACCTGCTGCACCATCGCCTGCTCTAGCATAGGGGTGTGACAGCAGCACCATGAAATACTTTTTGTGACATGAAGACGAAGTACGCTTTGTCTAATGAAGATTCAGGTACTTGTGTACTTGTAGCATTCAAATCACCATCAGTGACTGCTGTCACCGCAAACTATTTCTGACTATATTCCTCTCCTGTTTTAGAGTTATGAAGTCAAAATAACTATGGTGAGAGGAAAAAGAAGGAACATTCTGGCAACCCCGTGAAAGTACATTCTTATACATCAGCAACTAAAGCTCAGAGTCCCTTATATGTATACTTGCTTTCTTCTAAAGAAGAGATTTGGGGTTAATTTCGTCACCTTATAAAGTGAGGGTTTATTCTGTATTTCTGTATCTGACAAAATAGCACACTGAAGTTTTTGTAAAACTATTACAGATGGTTAACACAAACAATTAAAACAATTCTTTGCCTTTTAGCAAATCTGGGGCTTTGCATCTTCCCAGCAGTATGTGAATCCACAGATCAGTGTGCCCTGTGATTCTTTGCAGTGCCCAATTCCTCCAGTGGCAGTTAATTGTAAACACCGTACTACAAGGTCAATCACTCAGCTTCCCATCTCTCCTCAGCATTTCTGATGTACCATTTTTTCAGCAGTCACTCAGACCTCATGAAGGCTTAAGCAGAGCTAGAGAACTCAATTTATTCCCCATTTCTATTCTGAATTGCTTACCCAAGTAGTATCTTCGCATTTATCTCCTTAATCATTTTTGTTTCCCTTTTCTGCAGAATTTCGGCATCATACCAGAAACCTCTCTCTTTCGGTTCATCGGGATTGTAGTTGACCATCACCACCTGTCCTACTTCCAGCTGGTGCCATTTCAAAATAGTCCGTGCACGAGCCCGCACATCATTCGAACTCAGTTCTACAACTCCATTTTCTGGATAACTTGAGGTAGAAGGCCGGAATGGAAGGACAGAGAAGACAAATCAGATTCAACATCAAGAGTTATTTGCAGTAATTGTATCTAGACGAGTTGATTTAAGAACTGATACGACAGAGCATACAAATACACTGTGAAGAATAACATCTCCTCCTCCCACACAGTCACAGCCAGAATCAGTCAGCCTAACTTTGTTAGTATCGTATCCCTTTCAAAACTTGGGTAATAGGATTTCATACATCTAAAAACATGATTCCAGCCCACGTGTTTTGTTTTACAGTTAATGTCTTCCAATTACAGCCCAGTTCTGTTCTACTTTCATGAATTCTTACAAATTCCCCATTGACATCACAATCCAAATGAGTATTAGCCAAGAAATGAACGAAACTCACTCCTCATATTTCACATGATATATTACATCTTCTTCAGGAATGGTCGTCTGCTGATCAGGATCTGCACAACTGTCATTTGCAGCTTTTTTTCTGGTTACATTTACAACCTGGGCTTCAAACCATGCTCCCATATTCATATCACGAGCATCAACCAAGTCATTGATCTACACAAAGCAAAGGATACAGCTCACCAAATTGATTTTCAATTTGAGCATTAATTTTCACATCTACTTGAAGATTTAGCCACCCCAAGTTAACCGTTATCAAGATGTTTTACTGATCATCCTAAACACTGAGCTCTCCTTTGCCTTCCTGTTCCCATTATGCAGCCCGATAAGTCTTCTCAGGTTAAACCCCTAAGGCTCAAAATCTATTCTACACCAAATGCATAAGAGCCTTATCTTGTACAAACTACTATTAATTAGTTTACAAGAGGCTTTCTGAACTGTCTTACTCAATCTGATGAAGACATCACTAGATCTGTAATAAAATCCATTGAAACAGACAAGCAAAAACGATTCTGAACAACTTGTTGAGATTTTCTTTGGTTCATTCAAGGAAAACTCAGTTTTGACAAATGCAACAACTCCAAGCAAAAATACTGGGTAAAGTTTTTAAATTAAAACAAGTACTTGCAATGCTTTAAAAAAAAAATTAAAAAGCATATTGTAGTTTTAATTAAAAGGGTAAAATGAAAAATAAGATATTTTAACCTAAAACATGTTGCATTTAATTAGTTTGTGGTTGGCTGGTATTTTTTTTTGTTTGCTGTTGGAGGGTTTAAGGAAAAAAAAAAAGACAATTGGAGAATGAAAGATTTTCAGAAGTTTTCAACCACTGGAAACACTTCCCCTCCCGAAGCCTGGCTTTAAGCAGCGCTCCTGCAGTGACCCACTCACCTTATAGAGGCCGAAGCCTGGGTCAGTCCAGTCGGGCTGCGCAGCCGTGCTGGGCTGTCCCTCCAGTTCCATGGCACCTTCTCCATTGTGAGAACTTTTGTCAGATTCGCTTTGGCCTGAGCCGCAGCCAGAGTCTGTGTCAGAGAGCTCGGAGTCCTTCTCCTTACTAACAGCAGGAAGCACTGCTGGGCTTTGTCTAACCAAGAGCTGAACAATGTCATTCAGTCCAACACTGTAATCAAAAAGGGAGTGACCATCTTCCATCTACAGGGAAAGCATCAAAACCATCGGGTTATTTAATTCAGCGGAGATTTTCCAATTCAAAACCACCCATCGTGTTGCAACCGCCTCCGTGAGCCAAGAGAGACCACAGCTCTGGAGAACCATTGACAATCAAGGAACTTGGCAGTTCGTCAGCAGCACGGATACTTATAGATTGTTATTCTTACTGTTCAAAATGTTCTTTTTTAACCGACTCCACGAACTAAAAAAGCTTCCCTGCTGCCCAGATTAAACCTGGGTGTCCTATGGAAGAGTTTGTGGCACATTCCCTAGAAATACCACTTCTGGGAAGAAGGACTTAAACCACAGATCCCCCACATCCTATCAAATATAAAGATAATTCTACATCAGCTAGGAACTCTAATGGAAGTTCCTATTTTCTTAATCAGGACACATCTCATAATACAAACATTAACACAAAATGGTCTTTACGTTGTATTTGCACATGCCCCAGATTGTTGTGAGAACATTGCTCTGTTACACGCAGCATTACCTAGAAGCCAAAGAATTAATCACCTACTTTTCTCCGGGCAAACACGCAGTTTTTCCATTGAAAGTAAAAATCAAAAAGGATTCAATTCAACTTGAAACCACCCAATCACCGTTTAGCACGGGGAGGCAGGTCCTAATTTCACACCCGCTCTAATTTTAAGAACGGATTTTGAAAGTCTGGCGCCGTACGTAGTCAAATCAAGAGCCCAGCCCTGCAAGGAGCGAGAGGAGCTTGTAGGGCCAATAGGTTCCTCTCCTTTCAGGAACTCGGAGGAGCACCACCATTTCGGAGTTGAAATATAACTTCGAGACTACGCTGCAGCTCGAAGTTTAGACAAGCTTCACCACATATTTAAGGTCTGACTAAGAAATTATACAGGAAATGATCGTCCCCTTCCAGCCGAAACCACCAGAAAAAGCAATCCCCCGAGCTTTGTTCTCTATCAATGGGAAGCAGAGTAAAACCACAAAAATTTACACTTTACGGGAATCGCTCCGATAATTCAATTCGGATTTATGGCTCAGAACGGGTACGGAGCAATCCCCGGAGGTCTGAGTGTGCAGGAAGCGATCTGGACTTTCTCTGTTTTAGCGATGAGAACTCGCAGAGACACACGAGACCAAACCAAAAAAAAAACTGTCGCTCGTTCTTTGAGAAGGGAGACAATCCGACAAACACGGCATTGTTATCGAGTGCCACCACCGCAGAACCGAGCGACAGCAGGTGCAGAGAGAAATGAAAGAGCAGAGAACGCGAACAGGACATGAAACCACAGGAGTTCAAAGGAAATTCTGAAAGAAGTGACAGCAACTGAAGGTCTATCTCCAGCAAAGGATGCCTTTTTTTTTTTTTAAATTAACGAGTATTTTCCTCGACGTTTGTAAATTCGAGCTAAGGAAACACGTGAACGTTTCAAACGACTCAAAACCTCAGACAAAGCAGTAATGGGCGCAGCAGGGAACGATCGCTACAGGATCGCGCTGGGTAAATGTTTCTGTGTAAATGAAAATAAGAAAAAAAAAAGAGACCTAAACTACGAACTAGGGGAGTTACACAGAAAGGAATTAACTTTGCAAAGCAAGCACATCTTTAATGAAAATAAATAGAGTTTTATGATGGCCAATAATTAGGTTTAGCGCTTTTTGACTGCACGGACAGTGGCAGGTCCCCGCTGACAGCCTGCCTCACCCAGCACCCAGTGTGTGACCCCCCCCAGGTCTCTGCACCCCCTGGGTGCCCGCGTTGGGGTCGGTCCCTCCGCTGACCCCACAGCCGGGTGCTGAAAGCCCAGCCCGGTACTGGGAGTACTGGGTTTACTGGGGGGGGGGGGGACAAACACGGGGCAAGGGGACAGCGGGGACACAAGGGGGGGGGGACCTGGGGCCGCCGGGGGTCGACACGGGGGCGGCTGGGGGGGGCCACAGCGCTGCTATGGAGGTGCCCCCCACAGACAGAGGGGGGCCCAGGGCTGAGGGACCCCCCCGGTGAGGGGGGTGTGTGGGGGGGGTGAGGGCCCCGTCACGGGGCGCTAGGTGGCGGCAGAGCCCCCGCGGCTGGCAGCGGGCCCTGAGGGGGCTCCGGGGGGGGCTGTGAGGGGGCGCTGAGGTGTGGGGGGGGTTTGAGGGGTGTTAGGGGGGTTGGGGGGGTTATGGGGGGGGGCCGTACCTGCTTGCCCCGGTAGAAGAGGCGCTGGCGGTGGGGCTCGACGCCGAAGACCTGGTGAATGCGCTGCCTCAGCCCCTCCACCTTGGTGAGCTTGGAGAGCGAGTCCACGCGGTGGGTCTCCCTGCCGTCCATGGTGCGCACCTGGATCCACATGGCGCCGCTCCTGCCCTCACCCTGCCCGCACCGAGCCCGGCGTCAGCGCCGCGGCCACGGCCCCGGCCCCGGCCACAGCCCCGGCCCCGGCGCTCGAGGACCCCGCGCAACCTACCGCCACCACAGCCCCCCGCCCGCCAGCCGGCCGGCCGGCCCGCCCTCCTCCCGCCGCCACGCCATTGGCCAGCAGCCCGGCCGGTTCGGCCGCTGATTGGGTGTTGGGCGGTTTAGGCCCGCCCAGCCGGGCGCCTAACGGCTTTGGTTGCGCCCCTACCTCCCCCCCCTCCCTCCCTCCCTCCCTGTGCCGCCTCGCGGGCGGGCGCCGCGCGCCAACTGCATCTCGCGCCACAATTGAAACGCTCCCTGCGCTCTCGCGGGGGGCCGCCCCCGGGGGAAGCCTCGCGAGGTTATGCAAATGAGGCAGCCCGGCCGGGACGGGAGGGGAGGGAGGGGGAGCTCTTAAAGGGGCCGCCGCCGCCGGGGACGCCGGAGCTCAGGGCGGGGGGGGGGGGGGGACAACGGGGCCGCGCCCCCCCCCTCACTCCCTCCCTCCCCCCCTTCCCGGGGCTGGGCTGCTCCGCGCGTTCACGGCGGGGGGCGCCGCGTTCCGGCCCAGAGAAAAATAAATAAAATAATAAAAATAAAATCATAAAATTAAAATAAGAAAATAAAGTAAATTTAAAAATAAAATAAATTAAGAAAATAAATTAAAAAACAAAATAAAATAATAAAATAAAATAATTTAAAAATAAAATAAATTAAAAAATAAAATAAATTAAGAAAATAAAATAAATTAATTAAAAAACGGGGCCCCGGCCGTCTCCGTGCGGTCCCGCTCGCCGGCAGCCCCGGTCCGCAGCAGCCCCGGGAGCCTCGCGGGGCCCTGCCCGCCCCCCCGGCCCCCCCCGCTCCCCTCGCAGCCCCCGGCCCGGCCGCGCTCCGAGGGCTCGGGGCCGCTCCCGGATCCCCGCGGCCCGCCCCGGCAGCGCTCAGCCCCCGCTGGAGGAGCCCCGGGGCAGCGGCTCCGCTCCCGGTGCGCCCAACGGGGACGAGCTCCGCCGGCCCCCGGTGCCGGCAGCTGTCACCGGGCCGGGAAGGGAGGAGGGGAAGGGGGGGGGGGAGAAGCGAAGGGGAAGGAGGGTGAGGGAGGCTCCTCCGCCGTCCCCTTACCGCGTCCCGGGCTCGGGGGCCGGCGGCGGAGACTCACCGGCGGTGCGGTGCTGGAGGCCGGTGCCGCGCTGCGCCCCCACCGCCGCCGCCCCGCGCCTCTCCCCGGCCCTTTGGAGTTTGGCGCGGAAAAGCCCCGTGCGCGGCGGGCGCCCGCCCATTGGCCGCCGCTGGCGGGAACTGAGCGCCGGGGGCGGGGCCACGCCCAACCGGGAGCGCGGGAGGGCCCCGCAGCGCAACCGGGACCCGAGCCGGGACCCCCCCCCCACCCCCCACCCCCGGGGGTCGGGCACGGAGCGGTCCCTTTGGTCCCGTCCCGTCCCGCTGCGAGGGGTCCGAAAGGGTCCGGTGGGAGCCCCCCGTGGTGGGTGGGAAGGGTCCCCCGGTAGCCCCGGTACCGGAGGGGCCGTTAGGTTGTTTGGAAACGGCACCGGGAACACCGGGCCGGTGGTGGGTGTGCGAAACGAGCGGGAGGCGCGAAATGTCGCCTCGTGGCTGCCCTCCCAGCAGCCATCTTCCAAAGGCGCAGCGGCACCGCCGAGCACGGCACGGGGCTCGTCTCCGCCGGGAGCTCAAGGCCTCACCGGGAGCTCCAAACCTCACCGGGAGCTCCAAACCTTACCGGGAGCTCAAGGCCGTGCTGTGGTGCTGAGAGAGGCCTCCAAGATCTGAGCCGCCAGCTGCCGAGCCCCCGGGCCCTGCGCGTGGTCCCCTCGAAAATGTGGCCGCGGGCGCTGCTGCGGGACGGAAAGCAGGGCTGGTCCTGGGGGGTGTTCTCCCCTTCACTTGTAACCCTACGAGGAAATTAGAAAGGAGAAAGGGTGTTTAGGATGGCCGCTCGGTGGAGTAAACTGCAGGCGGGGGGTTTACCGCCAGGTTTCTGAGAAACGGAATCGGCTTTAAAGGATAAAATCGGGGAATTGGCGATGGTGGGGGACAGACCCCGGGCTGGGGCGGTGGCAGGGCTCTGCCACGGGTGGCTTCAGCAGCACCGCCACCCGCCCAGGCCCAGCCGAGCGGCCTCGCGGACAAAGGGAACACGAGAGGCGCCGAGGCTGAAGGCAGAGCGGTGTTTCCCGTGGTACGCCCCCCCGCGCCCACAGACACTGAGCTGAGCTCTCGTAGGCTTCAAAATAAAACCACCATGAAGTCGGTGGGATGTGGCCCCCAGCTGCCCCCCTGGTTTCAGGCTGCCCCGGTGGGTGCGTGCAGCAAGCGAAGGCCTCCTAAGCAGCCTGTGTCCCCCTCTGGGACCCCCCTGCCCCGTTAGGATCTGTTGGGGATCCCACAGCCAAGCCACGGATCCCAGGTTGAAAGTCGGTGGCCTAGATTAGGTTAGTACCAAAGGTTAGGCATGTGTCAGCGCACAAAAGCCTTGAATCTGACCTGCGACCTGCAGCAGTCAGGCTTCATTTCCTCCCACATCTGAAGGCTTTGCCTTGCAAGAAAGTCATTTTTCCCCCCTGTAGGTGCACCGGGGTCTTAACCTTGACCTACTGCAGCAGCACACCCCCTTCCACAGTCCAAGGGGGTTATCAGAAGTTAGAGACCTGGCAGGGAGCAGGGAGAAAGGCTGGGCACTGGGAGAACAGTTTGCACCCTTTTAAGGGCAGGTCCCACACCTAAATGTGTGACCCAGGTTGGGATTTTCTGGGCTGAAGCTGGAGGCTGTGCTGTTTGACAGCGCGCCTGGATCCACGTTGTCACCCACGTGTCCCATTTCTAGAGGAGTGGAGAACCCACATCCCTCACCAGCTGCAAGAGGGTTTAACAGCAGCCGTTTACTACCCTCATTCGGTCTCTTTTCAGCATCGTTTACACCTCTGTAAAGTGCAACAAAAAGTTCAAAAAAAGCCACTTCAACATACAGACCTGACCCTTCTGTCCTGGAGTAGTCTGTGTCCCATTAAGCTCACGTTCAAGGAATGTATGGTTAAACTGTTAGCTATTTGGGTCAACTTTCTGACGCCCAGATGCTAAATATGTTTCTGGTAGCACCTTAGCACCTTGCATTTGACTCTCCCATATGCCCCATTAGGGTCCCATCCCATGTCCACATCAGGACTACATTGCTCGTGTCCAGGAGCATCGCACACACGCGTCCTTCTGCCCTCGGTGATCCCCACCACAGTGCAGGGAACGC
Source organism: Anas acuta (assembly GCF_963932015.1). Classification (NCBI taxonomy): domain Eukaryota; kingdom Metazoa; phylum Chordata; class Aves; order Anseriformes; family Anatidae; genus Anas; species Anas acuta. Next base: position 3,306,184 of record NC_089004.1, on the reverse strand, counting down.
GCTTTTACCGTAACGCAGGGGCTGTTCGAGGAAAGGGCTCGTGTAGGGTGACTTGTAGCATCCCTAGAACTATCAGGGTCAGGAAGCAAGAAGCGCAGTTTCTGAAGAAACTTTTACTCATTCGGTGAATCCACACACTGCAGAAGCTGTGCTGTGCTGCATCCTACACGCTGCTCAGTTGGGTCTGCAGATATATAAAATAAGGCTCAATTCTAGATCATTCTAGCAGTAGAGCACTGCTTTCATTGCAAGTTAAATTATGCATACTCTCATTTTAAGGTCTTTTCTTCTGTTAAAACAAGAACATTGCCAGAGAAACTCGGAGAGCACTTCTGATGTGAGATAAAGCCCAGGGAGCTTCAGCTTTCCACAGATTGTCAGAAAAAAAGGACCGTGACTTCCCTGTCTTGCAGTTGTCTGAGAGGCTGCTGAGTTTTAGTTTTCTCCCTTTCGGATTGTTTTAGGCATTTCTTTCCTTCAGAGTCAGGATTCTGATTGAAAACACTTCTGCCATCTGGCAAATCCTCCATGCTGCGAGGAAACAATATCTCGGTTCATCTGCCAGCGGGGATATCCAGCTCAGTCTATGAACATTTAAAGCAGCGTTGCATTCATTTGCAAAAAGACACAGCCAGCGAGACAAACTTGTAACAGTCTCCTTGTTCAAAGTGAAGTTTTGGCAGAATGTTTCAGGAGAAATGGAAGTCCAGGTGTGCAGCTAAGGAATGGCAGCTGATAGACATGATTAAAGCAAGTCTTGCATAAAGCAGAGCTGATAGCTGGTCTCTCCAGTTCCGAGGGGGGCAGATTTATCCCTGTGTGGGCAGGACAGGCGCTGTGATTCACGCCGTCCATGCCTTACAGTCCCTTTACACCCCTTTCTGGTTAATATCTGAAGACACAAGAGAAATAGCAGGGCCTTTGGTCCTACAAAACTACAAGAAGCATCTCAGTAAGCGGTACAAACACTCCAGGTGTTTAAAAGGGTCACGGTAACAGCACGAAGCACAGCTTGCAGAAGGCCAGCTGGGAGCAGGAGCGAGCACCTTTGACATCTTCCCCTAACCTCGCTGCCTCCCCTCCATGCTCACCAAAAAAAAGGCCACATCTGCTTTGTTCAAGAGACTTGTGGCTCTGAAATATCCCCGCTGTAGAGGAGATGCATTTATTGTTGCAAGAGTCCTTTGGCAGTCATGAAGAACACATGCAAGAGCAGGTAAAGGAAACAAACTCTTCTGCTTTACAGAGGTGGAAAAAATATCAAGAACCGAGCCTTTGCACCAGCTAACTATTCAATGGCTTGCCCACCAATAGTGGAATGTCCTCATTAAAAAATAAAATAAAAATCTGATGTGCAAATAACTTAATTCTGTCTTCTGCTTTTTTCTAAGAAAAATGTTTTGTTTTGTTTTCTGGGAAGTTGGAAATCAGTTTGTGGAAACCAGCACAGGATGTATGTCCCAGATGGGGCCATGCAGAGCTATCCCATGCTCTGATCCAGAGCTTTAACTTTTTGCTACTCAGTGCCCATGAACCCTCTCTCTGCTGAACCTTCTTCTTCCTCTTGGTGTTTAAGTGCCACCGTAAGCAAGTTCTGCCATCTGGGCTCTGCACTTTGTTTCTTGCCTAGCACACAACGTGCTTTAAGGCTTTAACTTGCTGACTTGTGGGAAGTGCTGTGGGAGCCAGGACCCCCCGAACCACAACAGTTGGTCAAAGAAAACCAAGACGGCTATAACACACTGCTTTTATCCAGTTTTTGTCTTTCACCCGTTGCATAGCTCCTCCCAAGGACTAGTGATGATTCAGTCGTGTCACGTTCAGCACAGCAAGAGCCCCCAGGTTAAATAGCAGAGCCCATCAGGAAGGTCAAGCAGTCCCTGGGTGCGCTGGAGGTTTCCACGTGCATTGGGGTGACACGGGGTCATGCTGCCTCCAGCAATGGGAACTCGTGGGACTTCATTTTCCTCTCCCTCCACAGAAGGCTCTTTGGCGATAGAAGCTCTCTGCTGCTGAACCGTGCATCTGTGATTCTTCAGACTTCTCTAGAGAAAAACTATTTTCCCTTCCCAGTTTTGGACTCAGTCATCCTGTATGAGATCTTCACCACTCCTTGGAGGACCAAAATGAAGAGATAATGCTTGGGTCCGGGACTATTATTGCCCTCCTTACAGACATGATGCTCCCCTGCACGGTGTCTCCTCCAAAGCTGCTACACACAAACCCAGAGGAGATGGAACCATGGAAGACAAGAACGAGCTGGTGCAAACTGCTGCTCTCCTGGGAGCACACACACGGTGGGCAGGACGCCCGCTGTCATCTGAGAGCAGCACGAGTCTGTGTGCAATGCAGGACACCAACATATCTGAGAAACCTTTCCTCACGTGTGCCAAGATCCAGCAATGGAATGGACGGCACAAAGAGGAATGTGTTTTTATTGAGATGCTCTTATAATTTCCAAAATAATTGGGGCATAGCTAGGCAAACCCCGGGACTGGGGAGTGATGTAAAGGGAGTCTTGTATCTCTGATTATTGGGGAAGCAAAAGTAGAGGCCTCAGCAATGGCCTGAGGCAGAGAGGACACACTCAGCAGGGCCAGATAACACCTCCCCTCTCATCGATCAAAAACCAACCCTTGTTATGTTAACCCACCCCACCCGCACCTAAAGGTATGAAGCAAGAGCGCGGGAGTAGAGGGAGGAGCAGAACAGGCACGTAGAAAACCAGCCAGGAGCCTGAAAACCAGCGGAAAGGTGAACTGGAAGACTGGGAGAGCAGCCAAGAACCAGCTGGGACGTTCCCTGCACTGAGGGCAAAGTCAGCCGGGGCTCCAGGCAGGGACCTGCCCGCGCTGCTGCCGCCTTGCCCATATTTTGGGGAAGCTGCTGGGGGGATCTGGGGCTGGGAAACCCTCCGAGGAGATGGGCAGCAAGGAGGCACGCAAGGCCCGTTTCGGCTGAGGCAGGGCGAGGGCAGCAGAGAGCTGCAGCGTGTCCTGGAGTAGGAAACAGCTTTGAAGGCTTCGGGAGGCCGGGGGGGTTGGTAGGAAGGCAAAAGCTGAGCTGAACCTTTCGGTACTTCACCAGTAAATTGTCTGCAGAAGGCCACAGCACTCTGAAGGACGTTGCCTTCGGAGATCACCACGCGAGGTGGATGGTACGGCCAGGTGGGCAGCAAAGAACAGGATCCAGCACCGAGCCTCCTGCCCCACAGCCCTGACTCCATCGCTCCCGGCCCTGGGGCAGCTCCGCGGGGCTGGTGGAGGACACTCGGTGCTGGTTCTGGCTCTGGCCTTGGACGAGGCTGCTGTGAGGAGCAGCAGCGACTGCTACGGCTGACAGGAAGCTAGAGCGTGAGGGGCTGGGTGCTTAGGGTTGACGTTATTAGCTATTTCTGTTTCTGAAACTATTTCTGCAACTGCTACCCAAAGGATCGCTCGCTCCCAGCAAGAGGAAGTGGTCAGGCAAGAGGACACGGAGGCAGGAACATGAGCCAGCAGAGCCCCCGGGCAGCGGAGGCCGGCAGGGCTGTCACCACGCATCTTCTGGGCCTTGCAAAGGTCCAAAGGTCCAAAAAATGGCAAAGACCACAGGCTGACGTCGCCTCGGTGGGCTCCAGTTCACGAGGGACACCTGAGCAGCACGGAGCTTCTCGGGGAGTTTGCTGGGAGCCCAAGGGCTGAGCCAAGGAACAGAAATCAGAGCTACGCATGCCTCACCCGTGAATCATCTCTTCTCGTGCCTGTGTATGTGCCCTGGGGAAGGTGACCACAGCATCACGGCAGATTACTAATGGAGTAAAGGCCACGGAAGATCAACAAGATCGTGTCCGCCGCAGTAGAGGAGCACTGGCAGAGGAGGTGTTGGATGGGGCCTCTGGTCCCCGAAGAGATGGTGCTGAGCTGTGACACCGCAGAGCAGGGAAAGGAATTGGGCCTAGTGCTGGGGACCCAGCATCATGGCCTGATCCTTCAAATCCTCCACGTACCTGCATGCTGCCCTCTCAACAGGGCTGGGAGAACTGAGAAGCACGTAGCTGGAGACGCCTCGTCCACTGGCAGAGCCCAGGACACTGCTGAAACAAGAGCTGTACAGCTAGCAGGGCTGCAGAGGAGCACGTTTTCCCGGCTGCCAACAGGCACAGGAGACGGGGGTAATGTCTGGGATCCTTACCAGAGGGATTCTGTCCCTGCCTTGATGCTGCAGCACATGTACAAAGGCTGCGGAGTTACTGGCACAACGCTGCCCGTTGTGGGAAGCACTGCCTGGTGCCACAGGGCTCGCTCCCTCCAGCCAGCCCGACTCCCTTTCTCTTCCCCAGGCATGTTTCTCTGCCTCCTCCTACACCCTTCCCACACTCACCAAACTTCTGATTTTATCTTTGCGTTAAGTATATGGCATATATACAGTACCAAGAATCACAGACGGGATCGTGCAAACCTTTGCTCTGGAATTACAGGCTCCAAAATTTCAGAGTTGTTCAGGTCTCCTGCTGCTCGGGAGCTCCAAGCACTGCTATTTCGTCCTGGGTCACTAAAATCACACTCCAGATATCAAGCACTGTCTCATTAATTATAATTACCATTGTTATCTCATGCAAACCACCTGCCACTTACACGGCACATGGGACTCCTCACTTCTGCACGCATTCATCTGTGCTACATCGCAAGGCACACGAAGATGTAGCGTGCCGATAGCGCTGTGTTACCCATCCAGGTGATGAAATGTAACCTGCCTTGTGAGACTTTCACCATCACCACCACAACTGCCGTGCTCAGGCTCTTCACACCCATGAACCAAGTGACAATTTGCATCGCTGACATTTTACCTGAGGACATAGCCCACCGTCCATACACAGGACAAACACCGAGAAAAACACAGGGCTCATTTCGTGATACCTGGCTCCTGAAATTAAAACATTTCATCACATCTTCAGAGGATAGACAAGAACATCCACCCCTTCCCCTGTACACATCACAGCCTGTAAAAGCCACCATGTGATACCTGCTAATCAGCCTACGAGTTAATACAGGACACCAAACACTTCAAATTTGCAATTTAACTTGTGAAAAGAATGAGATCAGAGGGACCGTGCATCGCCGGGGAGTTTGTTAGATGACAGGTCCCCAGGTTAAGCTAGAATAGTAAGTTTACTTCACACAGACACACACAAAAAGTCTTCTCATCAGTGCAGGCAGTAAACCATGAGGCAAAAGCCACAAGCTGTAGCTGGAGAAGTTCGGAGTGAACATTAGGAAAAGCTTCTTCATTAGGAGCATAACACAGTGCTGGCTGTGCGAGGTCTCCATCCTTGGGAAGATTTTCACAACCCAGCTGGACAAAGCCCAGCTTAGACAAAGCTTAGACTGCCGGACCTGCAGAGATCTTCAGCCACCAAATCCACAGCAAGGCTGACTCAAGTAAGGAGGGGGATTCCTTTTAACCTCAAAGCCAAGAAGTGATCATTGTTGACATTTTTGTTAGCTTAACAGTGCATTTTCAAAACAGATCGACGCTCCCAGTGCCTCCATGGCTTACCGTGGGCAATGCAGAGAAGAGACCCAAGGTCTGCTGCATCCACTGGCCAAAAACAAGGTGACTCAATCGGTTTAATAGCCTTAGAAGACCTTAGATAATTCTTACCTGTGCCTCAGTTTCCTCCCCCACGGATCTCAAAAACAGACAACAGGAAGCTTAATTGATAGCTTCAAAGCAGCTTGTGAGATCTGAAGATGAAACGCAAACAGAAAAGCAAAACATTGACTAAAAAAAAAAAAAAAAAAGCATTATTTATTATTTCAATTCAAGTGCCCCAAATTGCCCCAGCCGAGCTCAGAGTCCTGCATTGCTGGGCACTCTGCAAAGTGTACACATGGAAGGCGACTCCTGTTGTGAAAATCACTGCAAGCTTGAGAAGCGGCACGTCTCCTCACCACCTATTTGCCGTAGCCAGCCACCGGCTTTGAGCAGGAGGGTGTCTTACTCCCCTGGGTGTTTCAGCACCCTGGCTGCAGGGCAGGAGAGCTTTGCCAAGGGAACACCACGGCTGAGTCACAGCCCCCATGCCTGCTGCTCTGGGCCTTCTTCACAGTGCCCGGTGCCAGGTGAGGAACAGCTCGAGAGCGGCTGTAGGAACGCTGTGCCGCCCAACCCCAGCACTTTCCAACCACGTTCCTGGCTGCTAACACAGCCGCTCTTCAAAAAAAACCCAAGGGCAAGCTGCCTGCCACCGGTGGCTGCCCCTGCACAGCCCAGCATGGGAGGGCAGCAGGACGGATCCTGCTCCAGCACCTCCCAACCTGCACCAAACCCCAGGCTGGGTTTGTTTCACCCCATGGTGGGCACAGCCCACGCTCGGATCCTTGTCCCTAAGAGCACGGGCACACTGTTGGAGGGTTTGTAGGAACACCTCGCTCTGCCTGGGCCTCACCGAGCTCTCAGAAACAAGGAATTGCTTTTGGCACAGCATGGCAGTGGGCGGCAGCGCCCAGCTCTGAGATATCTGTGGGGCTGTGGGCACAGGAGCAGCACTGGGGGGCTGACGGCCGGGCCCCCTCCCCAAGCACCAGGGCAGGCCCATCTCCCCCGACCCCATCTCTGACCCCATCTCCATCTCCCCCTGACCCCATCTGCATCTCCTCTGACCCCATCTCCCCCTGACCCCATCTCCATCTCCCCTTGACCCCATCCCCATCTCCCCCTCCCCTTGACCCCATCTCCGACCCCATCCCCATCTCCCCTGACCCCATCTCCCCCTGTCCCCATGTCCCGCAGGGCCCCCCGTGATGCCCTGCCACCCACACCCCCTATTGGGGACCACCCAGCCCCGTGCCCCCCCCACCCCAAGCCCCTCTGAGGACCCCCCCCCCATGCCTACAGCTCCCACCCCCCACTCCCCATTGGCCAGGGAGGGGCCCGCCGTGCCCCAATTGGCTCCGTCAGCTGCTCGTCATGCCCGTGGGGTATTTAAGCGGGGCGAGGCCCAGTCCTACCTGTGCTGCTGGTGCTGCTGGAGCTGTGCAGGCAGGTGAGGCAGGGCTGGGGTTTGGGGAAAGGGCTGGGGTTTGGGGTTCTGGGAGGGAGCTGTGGCTTGGTCCCACGTGGGGGGCACTGGGGGCTCCCCAAGGGTGGCTCCTGCTGTCCTGGGGGTCTGCAGCACCTTGCTGTAGGGGGCTCTTTGCAGCCCTGCTGGGGTGGTGGGCTGGGGTCTAAGCTGGCTCCATCTCTGGGAATGGTTCCAGGTGCTGGGGGAGAGCCCTGAGGCTGTAAGAGCTCTCTGGGGGGCTGGGTCCTCTCATTTCTGCTCATGGGGCTGCTCTGGGTCCCTGCAGAGCATGGGGTCATGTGCTGCCTGTGCTGCTTTCTGCTGTCTGGGGGTTGGAGGGGGACTTGGGGAGGGTTGTCTTGAGCTGGGCTTCTCGAGAGCCCCAGGTGGCATCTCCAAATGTCTGTGCTGCACGTGGTGTGCCTCGGGAAGGAGGTGAAAGGCTCCAGATACATCCCACAGACTTCTCCCAGCCCCGAGATGAGCTCTTGGCAGCCATACAGAGCCCCGAGCCGCGTGCAGGCAGCTGCAGATCTGAAAGCTCTTCCATGCGTGTTGGCTGGTGGCGATCAAAGCAGGGTGAGGGGTCTGCAGGAGGCCCCACCACGCGGGGAGCGCGTGATGTGGGCACCCCACGGGACATCGCCGCTGACCTGCGATCAGCTGGGCATTCCCTTCCTGTTGACAGCGCCGCCAGACCTGCCTGCAGCTACCTCCCAGGGATGATCAGCAGCGTAGGCATGCTAATGGCGTTAACGAAGGGGAGGGCTGGAGTGACAAGGTGACTTCTCCCTTGCTCAAGAGCAGCCCTGTCTGCAGAGGGAGGCTGCGGCCCTGCACCGTTCGTGCTGGCTGGTTGGAATGAGCACTTGACGAACTCGCTTGGTGTTTCTCAAGACTAACAGGATTCTTTGTGGCTGTGTGGAGCGGTGTGGCTGTGAAGGACTTTGTTTCTGGAGTTGGTTCTGCTGAAACTGCCGGATTAAAGTGGCTGTTAGTGAGCCAGCGGGGCATGTTTCTTGCTCTGCAAGTTGCAGGTGCAGCCCAGAGCCCTGGGAGCTCTGTGCTCGTGGTATAATCTGTAGATGGAAAATATGGGAAGGCCCAGGAGCTGTCCTACTTCGGGAAAGAAGGAACAGGGTTTTCTAGGAGCTTGGGTAGCTTAAACATTAACTGTCTCAAGGAGATGCTTAGTAAAAGGGACTGGATGTGATGTCTGATCCCCCTTGGAACTGGGGGAGTGAGCGACCCCTGCCTCCTGCTAAAATAGTGTCTCTAGTCTTTGAGGTTCCCTAATTCTGCTGACCTTTCCAGAAAGGTGGTAGAGCTGTAATCCTGCCAGCAATCCTGCATCTTAAGTCCCAGGGTCAAAGCCCAAATCACCGAATTCCCCTCCTAAATCTAACTTTGCCCTCTGAGTGTTTGCAATGCCTTGGCTGTGGGCAGTGCCGTTCCCTCTGCAGCAGGCATCCCGTGACCCTGTTCTGCTGGCTGCTTTTAGGATAACTGGGGTATCGCTGGCAGATCTGGAAAAGAATGCAAGTGAGTGCTTCAACTGCAAATTAATGCCTCTGCCCTGATTAGCCCTACTTGCTCATATCTAAATTGCTAAAATTAGCTTTGTTTTTTACTGCTCATTAAGGAGCTACCAGTTAAGCTATTGAATTAAGCATGCTAGCTATGGCTCAATCACTTTTCCCAAAATAATTAAAGAGACTTTTCTCTTCAACATCCCACCTCTCTATCAACAGGGCAATGCCACACAGGCTAGCTTTGTGGGGCAGAGCTTGTTTCAGCAGGGAAAAATAAAACCTTCTGCATGTTAAAGATCTAGTTTTGTCTGCTGGGCACTGTCGGAGGCAGAGATGAGGGGAGCTGCTTACCCCAGCAGAAGAATACCCTTCTGCCAGGCAGTGCAGTGGCTGTGATATCTGACCCACAGCAGCTTTGGTGTGCTGGTGCCAGGGCTCTTCCACTACATTCAGGCTTGTCCCGAGTTGGGCAACAACCAGTGGTTGTGTTCCTGTGCCATGCCAGAAGCGTGCCCTGGGTTTCATCTTTCTGAAACGACCTGGCCTGAGGACTTTTTCCAGCAGTGACCGAACATTTCTCATGCAGCAATGGCACGAAACCACTGGCAAGACAAAGCTGCTGTGAGAACTGCCCGGTTGTGTGAAATAAACAAAGTGGTGATGCTGCTTTCAATTTCCTGCGTGTTTTCCCCTGCGTGGGGCTGTGGGCTGGCAGACCGGACTTCTGTTTGCAACTGCCTCAGCTCGAAGCTCTGCCTTTCTCAAAGGAGTGTGAAACAACTGCTGTGGAGCTTCAGAGTGCTGGGCTTTCCTGTGATCGCTGGGCAAAGTGAGGGCTGCTCAGCACTTGTGCAGGGGAGAGCACAGAAAGAGAAAACAAAACCACGCTGTCCATATGACTCATGATGAGTCCACAGCACAACTGCTGGCATTGCAACACACCCGGGGCCTTCCTCCACAGGAGAGCAAACCCTGTTCTAACACGATTGTGCTGTGAGGATTGTCACTGCCAGTGGCATCCCTAATTAAGGTGGGCTCCTGGTATTTCAGGGGCTGATTCTAACATCCTATTTTTTACATCAACCAAGGAGTTGCTCCTGATCTATGCTAGCAACTAGAGTATTTCAATGTATTTCTTCTCTGGTTTGTTCTTTGCGATCCCTGACACCGAGGCTGGTAAGATATTCTGTGGTTTAAGTTTCTTCCACCTGTCTAGAAGTGAAGCAACTCAGCCAAGGGGTTGTTTGGAATGGTGTTGAAAGAGTTGTGCTTTGCCCTGAAACAGCTCTGCAGACTCATTCAGCCTACTCAGCTTCAAAAAAACAAATTTGTTCCTCAGCAGCACAAGAATAGTTACTAAGTGAGCAAACCATGTGGACTTTGGGACTGAGGCTTTGCACTCAAGCCCTGTTTATGCTTGGAGCAATCTTTTAGAAGCTTTCCCAGGCTGCTGAAGTGCAAGCTGTGTTTCACATGGTGTTATATTAGGCAGCCTGCCGGGCAGGTTGGTCACCAGGAATGCCCAGAAGGGTGCTGGCTCTGGGTTTCCCTCTGGAGAGGACGGACATCCCTATCTGTGATACGTCTTGCTGTGGGCAAGTGTTTGGCATCCCCGCCCTGTCTGAGTCTCACTAAAATGTCAAGTAGTTGCATATGTGACTTGCTGGGCTGTCAAGGCCCATGGTTTACCTGCTGAGAATTTTCTTAGTTGTATTGTCAGCCCAGAGCCAGAAAATGTTTGTCTCACTGTTTGTTCTCCAGCTTTCTTGTGCCCAGAGCAAATGGGAATCTTACCCAAGTCAGAGTTGATGACAAAGTGTCACAAATCATCTTTTTTTTGGTGAAGTCTGTCCTGGGAGCCTGGAGTTGTCCTTGGCTTGGGGATCCTGTTTATTTTTTTCACTGGAAAATGTTGTAGGAATTGTAAGAACAAGGGTTAACTGGTGTGTGAGGAAAGCAGGTGCTGCAATGAAGAGCAAGTGTGCTGAAGTCTCTGCTGTGCCCGACTGAGGCAAGATGAGATGTAATCTTGGATTTATCGTGGCACTGGAGTGTCCAGATACCAACCAAGTTCCATGCTCGGGAGGTCGATATTCATTTGAGATATTGCATCATTTTTATATTTCAACTTCTGTAGTCTCGTTAGGTAATGAGAACACATCTAGGGCTTAGTATCAAGGGAAGTAAAGGAGAGATTTGCCCTGTAGTTCTCCTAGCAGCTCAGCTGGATGTGGACACAAGCTTTGAAGTAGATGATTAGAATGCTACAGCAGCAGAAGATGACCTTCCATTTTAGGAAAAATCAAACCTTTTGATACCTCTTCCAGAGCTGCGAGACTTTCTGTTGCTGGAGTTGGTAGTGATGAAGAAGAGGCATGGTGGGACTACTCTAAAATGAGTAATTAAAATGAAAATAGAGTATTGGGAAAGCTCAGATGTTTCTTCAATAGTTCAACAATAATGGAGTTTGAAACAAACAATGAGTTCATCTTGTGTAATTTGAGTTTTCATTTCAAAACTTATCGTAGTTAGATTTCATCAGGGCTTAGTACAGCAGTAACCTGTCACATCTGAGGCAGTGTTCACGTAGCTTATGCCACTAAACCTGCGTCTGCAGGGTGCAGCTTTCCTTCCTTCCAGTCCTTGGGCAGTGAAGAGCCCATGCAGTGGGAATCTGAACCAGGAGTATTGTTGTAATGTTATTTCTGCATTATCTCTGCAGAAGTTCTCACCTACTTCTGACCCCGTATCTTCGAAGCAAGACAAATGTTACCAGTAAGAAAACAAGTAGGCTGCTTTGTTTAAAGTATCTAGCTGTGTGGGGGTTGAGGGATGGGACTGAGTACAGCTGTCCTGTAGAAGCATGTGGACACCATGCTTTATAGAGCCTCCCAAATATCCTCACTTTCTTGTAAGAAAAATTAGTGATTCCACGAAGTTCCTGCACTGTGCTGGATCTTGACTTTGTTGCCCTCTGCTTTTCAATGGTTTTGGTAGGATTGTAGTTCACTTGAGGAAACTGAAGTTGTACTCTGTGACTACTTCTAACCTTTCAGCTGCAGTTGACTTCACTATGGCATCAAAGAAGACCATGCAGAATCTGCCAGAGGCTGAGGACCAGCAGCAAGAGGTAGGTGCCAGATGGGGGTACTCAAACACGCAGCAGTTAAACTACCTGCTGACAGCTATGGTGGTTAGCTAGCTTGAGTCAGCATCTCAAAACCACGCTGGGAGTAGCAGGAAAAATTAACCAAATGAAACCGTGGCTAAATCTAAACACAGTACTGAAGCAAACTTTTCTTGCTCAAGAAGAAATTCCAGCGCTGGCTCAAATAATGCAAATAATTCTGAAGTGTTAGCTGTTATCAGTCCTATTTCTACATCTGGGCTTGACAGTGCTAAAATCCAGTGACTCAGCAGTGACAAGTGTACAGCTCCAACTTCTAATCCTGGCTTGCTGCTGACAAGGATTTGTCTTTGGGCAAATCCCTTCAACTCTGTACTTAAAAAAGGGTGATGAGATGGACTGGGTGTTGCTGTGGAACTTCTAATGTCTTGTATTCACTCCTCAGCTTGAGGCTGGGTCTCAGAAGTCACTTGTTTCTCTCTGGTTTTAGAGCGCTGTCGATCGGGTGACCAGCCTGCCCTTGCTCAACTCTGCATTCAACCTGGTCTCATCTGCCTACAACCACACCAAGGAGACCCATCCTTGCCTCAGCGGCGTCTGCAATGTGGCTGAGACTGTGGCTGCTGTTGCAGTAGGGAGTGTGGTCGGTGGGGCACAGCCCATACTGAACCAGCTGGAGCCACAAAGTAAGCAAGGAGGCTGGGGAGACCCTCCCTGCACGGAAGGGAGTAGGTGGCAGGGGAGCTTCAGGGGCCTGTCGGGTGATATCCATCTCCTTCAGCACACTGTTCATGTTAATTACAGCACTGAGTCATCCCCTGTTCCCAGCTGTTCAATAAATCCACTGAGTTGGATGTATGTGATATTACTAGCAGAAGTAGTCTGGCCTCCTGTCTGTGGGTTCTTTGAGTCAGGAAAAACTCCTCGCCTTTCTTTCACTGCTCCAAGCTATCAACATCCCATCTGGTATTACCAGTGTCCCTTCTGGATGTTGCTCAGTCCCTTATCCCAACCCTTTAACCGTCCTGCTCACCAGAGACAAGGACTGTACTACTTGGCGTGAGGAGCACCTAATTGCTAGAAAGCTGGGAAGGCAAAATGGAGACTGAACCTGCTTGAACTGAAAGGCTTGCTCACTTCTTAATGAGGCACCCCAGAGCAGTGATTTTATTTGTGTTCATAAGTATCCCATATTGGTCATTATAGGGTCAAAAATCCCTTTCCAAACTGAAGACTAAACTGGTACCTCTCCTTTTTGTCTAGTTGCACTTGTGAATGAATATGCTTGTAAGGGATTGAATCAGCTGGAGGAGAACTTGCCTTTCCTTCAACAGCCAGCAGATAAGGTAAAGTAAAAGCTTTTCCTGGGGAAGCCATGGCTTGTTCCCTTGCTTTTTGGAACTCGTGTGTAAAGAAGAGCTTGGGGAAATAACCTCGAGCAGCACTGCTTTGTGAGATCAGTCCCTGGTATGGGCTAGGGGACTTATTGCTAGCTGATAAGGGCTGGGGATATGTCTTCAGCATGTGGGAATGAACACAGCCTTGTGGGACACTGGGAAAATGCACCTGTATTTACAAGAGCACAAGCATGGTTTAGCCACGTGCAAAAGCTACTTCAGGGCTTATTTCAGGAAAAAAAATAAAATCTCTTTGCCCCTTCCTGTTGTAGGTAATCTCAGACACCAAGCAGCTGGTTTCCACCAAAGTGATATCTGCCATGGATGCCGCCTGTGAGGCGAAAGAAGCAGTGGCTGATAAAGTGACTGAAGCTGTGGATCTCACAAAAAATGTTGTTGGGGACAGCGTTAAGCTGACCAGGTCAGTGGTGGCCTCCAGTGTTAGCAGTGCTGTGGAGGCTGCCCAGGGTGCCAAGGACCTCATGACCAACAAGGTGACTGAAGCAGTGGACCTCACTAAGCACATCGTGGAGGACAGCATTGGCCTGACCAAGTCTGCGGTGGCATCTACTATTGTCAATGCTGTGGAGGCTGCTCAGGGGGCCAAGGAGCTCATGACCAACAAGGTGACAGAGGCCGTGGACCTGAGTAAGCACATTGTGGAGGACAGCATTGGCCTGACCAAGTCCACAGTTGCTTCCACGATTGTCAATGCTGTGGAGGCCGCCCAGGGAGCCAAGGAACTGGTGACCAACAAGGTGACTGAAGCAGTAGACCTCACTAAGCACATCGTGGAGGACAGCGTTGGGCTGACCAAGTCTGCGGTTGCTTCCACTATTGCCAGTGCTGTGGAGGCTGCCCAGGGTGCCAAGGAGCTCATGACCAGCAAGGTGACGGAGGCTGTGGACCTGAGTAAGCAGATTGTGGAGGAGAGCGTCGGACTGACCAAGTCTGCAGTGGCATCTACTATTGTCAATGCTGTGGAGGCCGCCCAGGGGGCCAAGGAACTGGTGACCAACAAGGTGACAGAGGCAGTGGATCTAACTAAAGTGGCTGTTCAGGATAGTGTTGAGAAGACCAAATCAGTGGTCACTTCTACGGTCAATACAGCCCTGGATGCTGCGTTTAACACCATAACTAGCAAAATAAACACAGCGCTTGAGCAGAGCAGAGAGGCCATCCAGGAGAGTGTGGAGATAACTAACACAGTGGTGAACAACAGTGTAAGCAAAGCCAGGGCGGTGGGCCAAGCGGTGGCAGGTGGTGTAGAATCTGTCCTGGGCATATCAGAAGATCTGGTGGATCAATACCTCCCCATGACACAAGAGGAACTAGGTGAGAAAATGGTTGGCTGGCGGTTGTAAATGCAAAGCCTTTCCTACGTGACTAGAGAGCACCTGATGCTGCAAGTCACCTGAAGTAGGCAGGTAGCTCTGAATTTGTCATCAACTTGGCTTTGTCAACACTGACTGTCCACGTGCTACAGGACAGAGTTCAAGCATTTGCTAGCTGCTTCTTGCCCTTTTAGCCTCAAGACAAATCTATGGGTGTCTGCTTCAACCTATCTGTCAAGTCTGTTTATCTGGAGAGAACCCTGAGTGGGGACTAGCCTACCTTTAACATCTGAGCAACTGCAAACGCCTGGTGTTTATACAGCAAGCTTCAGCCTTCGTGTCTTACAATGGGAGCTCTTACCTCTTTTTTTATCCCTGCCCTTTGCAGCTGAGAGAGTGGAGCACATCTACATCTCTGTTCTTATTTCCTCCAGGTAAACTTGCCACTGCTGAGGGATTTGGTATGGCTTCTGTGGAGGAGCAGAAACAGCAGCAGAGTTACTTCGTTCGTCTGGGTTCCCTCTCTAACAAAGTCCGCCACAGAGCCTACCAGCACTCCCTGAACAAGCTGCAGCATGTTAAGCAAAGACTCCAGAACACACTCTCGCAACTACAGCTGGCAATAAACTTGGTACCAACATGTTGTTTTTTTTTCCCTTTTCCTTCCATCTGTAGTCTTCCTGCTGTAATAGCCAGATGTAGGTGCTTCTTCCATCCTGCACCCAGCTGTATGTCCTTCTGGGCCTCTCTCTGTCTGAAGTGCTTAGGACCACTTCTGCTTCACTGATTGTATGTGCTTGCAATCCAACTCCATCTCATTTTTCCCCATCAGATTGAATCTGTGAAAAAGGAGGTTGGCCAGAAGCTTCTGGATGCTCAAGAGAAGCTCCATCAGCTGTGGGTGGACTGGAGCCTGACCCAACCCAAAGGACCCCAAGTTCAAACAGCCTCCCAGGCAGAGGTATACCCATGCAGGTGTATGTAATCAGGCCTCTTGTGGATGGTGTGCATCTCATCTGCTATAGTAGTTGAGCTATATTTCTTTCCCAGCAGATAGAATCACGGACTTTAACTATGCTGCATATCATCACCCAGCAGCTACAACGTGCTTATGAGAACCTGAAAGTCAGCATCCATGGCCTCCCCAGCAACATTCAAGAAGCTGTGCATCAGGCCACTCGAAATATCCGGAAGCTCCACACTTCTTTTTCCAGTGCTAAGTCTTTCCACGACCTGTCTAGCACCACCCTGGCTGAGAGTCGGGACTATGTGGTAGAAGCCCAAAGATCTCTAAATGACCTGCTCCAGTACGTAACTCAGAACATCCCTCTTAACTGGCTGGTGGGTCCCTTCAGGGCAAGAGTGAAAGAGGATAGCAGAAAGGAGAAGAAAGATACAACTGAGATAAAATGTCCTGCCTTGGAAAAGGCTGCTACATCAGAGGAGGTGGCTAAGATGCCTGAAGAACCAAAGGGAGCAAAAACAATTCTGGAGGAAGTGTGTGAAGTGCTAGAGAAGATAGAAGAGAAGCTAGAGAGAGACATGGAGGTGGAAATGGAGGTTGCATTGGCTGCAAAGGAGCTAGTAACTAATGCACCAAAGGAAGATCTCTGAAAAAATCCATCCTCTCTGGCCAAGGCCCCTTGGCTAGAATGTGACTTGGTCTTTTAATCTTGCACCCAACTGCTGATCATGCCAGGAGTGCCTGTCCCAGGCTGAGCGTACAGTAAAATGTAGTTTGCGAGACTTGATAACCAAGCAGGGGTGATTCCATATCTTGATTTTATATTTTTTTAAGCATGCTGCTCTGAAAGGGGAGTTGGAGGGCCTGTCCTTGGGACTTCTAAGTCAGCACAGCTGTGTGTGTGAGTGCCTAACTCTGGGTGAGAAGTGATCTCAAGTTAGTTTTAATGGTGGGTTTTTAATGAATTCATCCAAGCTGTGGAGATTTTAAAGAGGATACTGCACTTGACCTTTAGTAGAGTTTCCCTCCTACAAGTTTAAAACTACACACTACAGACACTACTTCCTTTCTGGCTGTTGTGCTTCCTGAGAAGCTGAGCCCTGCAGCAGACCAGGAACAGCTGGGAGCAAGAGGCTTCTTCTCAAAAGAGACTTCTCAGCAAAACAGGTGGTTTTTCACAGAAGAAACACTTGGCAAGGTGGGATTTTTCTTTTAAGGGTGCCAATTTGCAGTGGGACTGTCTTTCCTAGTCATGTAGGTGATTTCAGGAATCCTCTGTGTAACTCTGTCAGTGATGTATTTTGCAGGTTTTGCCAGGAGTTATTCTGCCGTGTTTATAGATATTCAGTCATTAAAATAGAGATAGATACTGCTATTTTTTCCAAGCAAACAATACCTTGTAGTCATCTGTAATACAACTTATTTTGTCCTGGTATGGCACCATTGCTAGGATTAGAGTAATGGCAAAGAGGCTTCAAAATAAAGCTTGAACTGCTGTCAAATAAAGGTGTTTCTCCTCTGTCTGTAAAGCTGCAGCATCGCGATCTTTCCCTTAGCAGTGGGGGGTGGGAAGCTTGCGTTTAACAACTCCCTTCTCAATATTTTAACCCAAATGCTCTTAGTGGGTCTACTGTCTGCCTCAAATTTAGGAAGAAAAAGATTTTGGCAGGGCTGTCTGTCCCTGTACCCTGCAGTATCGGGTTCCTCTCTACTCCTATCTCAAACGTTTTGCAATGCCATCCCAGAAGCAATGCCCACAGCCTCTCGCTAGAGGAAAACGCCGGTGCCCAGGCTCGCCAGCTTGGCTTAAACACTTCATTAAACATTTTAAAGTCTCCACGAGTCCTCCAGGGGGAGGCTGGGCCTACACCCGAGTGGCTGCAGGAGCCCGGGCCCTCCTGGGCCCGCTCCGCCCCGGCCCTAAGGCCTCGCCCCGGCCGGGCCCCGCCGCTTCCTCGCGGGCTCCCAGGGCCCGGCCCCAGCCCGGGCTGGGCGAGGAGAGGCCGAAGCCCGGAGGTCGAGACCCGGAGGCCGAGGCCCGGCCGGGATTTGCGGCGAGGCGGCCCCGGGGAGGCCGGAGCAGGACCCGCCGCAGGTAGGCCGGCCCCGGCCCCAGCCCCACCGCCGAGGGGGGTGGTAACAAAACGGGGGGAAAAAGGTCTAAAAGGTGTAAAAAGAAAAAAAAAAAAAAAAAAAAGGTGCTGGGCTCCGCGGGAACGGGGGCACGTCGGGGCTCTGCCCCTCACGGTGGGGTGAAGCGGTTGGGGGGCACAGCGAGAGGTGGCAGAAATTGGGGTGAAAGCCAGGCCTCTCGCTGAGTCACAGCGGAAGGGCACCGCCGGGTTTCAAAGTCCTCCATCTGCCGTTTCGAGTGCCCGGCCTGCCTCTCCTTTCCTCCCTTCTTTTCCTCTCTGCTTCACAGAATCACATTTCACTGAAGGCGCCGTTTACTTCCTCAGGTTTGGCTTGAGCTCATTCGTTATGCAATTAGAGGATTTTGGGGAGATGTAAACAATTTGAAATTACAAACTTTCCCCGGCTGGGTGCTATTTTTAAACGTCACGGCTTCCTTTAAATAGAGGGAGCGTGGCCGTCATGCTGTGAGGAGCCTCCGTGAGCATCCCTCGGGCTGCCAGCACCGCTGCCCTCCGGTACCGCCAGCGCTGCCGACTCATTTAACCCCGCTCAGCCGGCTCCGGTGAGTGCGAAGGTTTTAAGGGAGCTCAGGGATTAGATGCAGACAGAGATCGTGACAATGTCCACGATGACATTAGATACCCTCAGAGCAGATTTGTTGGGCTACGGGCCATCAACGTCCTGGCAGGGTGTGAGTGGTTTGGAAGGGGTTCCTCCAGGCACGCTTTATTCCCCAGCTGCCCGCTGCAAGGAGCCTGTGATGCCCCTGGCATCAGCCGCTGCCCTGGAGGAGACGGGTGCTTGGATGTACCCACGTAGGTTATTAGTTTAGCAGTTATTTGAAAACAGCTAGAACTAACGTGATAGGAAAGCGCAGAGCTTGTTCTTTGCTTAATAACAGAGTTGGAGCAATGCGTGGAGCACATCACGTGCGCCGGTATATTTGTAAGCACTAAATGGATGCAAAAATATGTCAGAGCTGTGAGGATGAGCCTGGGAGCTCCCCGCCTCGCTGTTTCTGATCGTGTTGCGCTGTGTTCTTTCCACAGGTTCATCTGGCCCCTTCTTCAGGATGCAGCCGTCCCTGTTCTGAGATGAGTCCCTGAGCAGCAAAGAGCTCCTGTTTGTGCAGCACATGAAGTACAACCAGGACATCACAAAGCACAGAGCTCCAAATGCTGTAATGCTTTTTCCATTCGTGCTGCTTCAGTCCAGCATCTGGGCCACGAGCTGATGAGATGGCACAGAGCGTCAAGTTCCAGCCGAGCTTTGAGGACGTTCTTAATATTCTATCCCAGATCCCACAAGATAAACTCCTTGGCCTCAAATATAAACTGAAGCATTTGGTATCTGGGCGCAGCAGCACACTACTGCAAGCCATGGTCCTGCTCATTCTGGGACAAGAAACAGAGGCAAGAATTTGTCTGAATGCCCTAGGAGATGACCAGGCAGCCTTGTATATCCACCAGACCAAACTGGGCCCTGCAGGACTGCAGAAAGACGGGGAGAATTTGCAGCCCCCCCAGCTGGATGCAGGAGCCATGGAACTTCTGGCACAGATCTACTCGCTGCTGGCAAAGGAAGAACTGTGCAGTCACGAAGCTGTGGTCAGAGCTGACCAGGCTGCCACCACAGCCTGCAGTGCCAGTGGGGATGCTCAGAGGGATTCACAAAACAGCGTCCTGGCTGGGGAGCAGGAAAAATGTGGCCCAGCTATCAGCACTGGGGGTTGCGACAGCAAGTTTCAGACACTGAGATCTGATGTGAGCACAGGATTTCTCCAGAAGACCATCCCAAACAGCATGGCAAAAAGCTCCCCGGTGCAGATTAGAGCTGCCTCAGACCTCTCAGGCCCAAGGACCTTGCACTCCTCACTGAGCTCTGCTTCTCTGACCGATCTCCAGATCAGTGAATCGCCCACAGCTATTTTTTGCATGCAGCCTCCTTCCCGTGAGCCCAGCCGGCTGTGTGACAAGGACAGCAGCAGCGCGAGGCAGCCTGCTGGAGGCAGGCAGAGCCACAGCCTGCAGGAAACAGGCTGGGCAAGCAGCTCCAGCGCTCATCCCGGGCTGGACACAAACGCCCAGGTCCCCCAGGAGGAGGCGGCTGTGCATGTCAGTTCCTGCCACCCGTCTCTCCCCATTCCTGAAACACCGCTGCCCACGCTAGGTGCTGTCAGCCAACCTGTTGAAACCAGCGACGTTTCCAGCATAGCGCCAGCAGAGCCACCAGCACCAAAAGAAAGCAGAGACCAAAAGCAAGAACTATCTGCAGGTCTTCCTGATTCAAGACCCACAGTGGATGTTGGTCCTGCCTGCGTGCCCACAAAGGACTCCTCTGTTCCAGTGAGCACTTCCAGCTCTGCACCTGCTTCCACTTCAGCCTGTTCTTTTCCTCCTCATACCTACTCCTCTTCAACCCCTTCCCCTCCTCTTTACGCTACCCCTTTCAGCTTACCACATCCTTCTCCCTTCCACTCACCCCCTTCTCCAGCCTGCCCTCCTCCTTTCCAAACTGCCAAAGCAGCATCGGCAGCAGAGCCAGACAGTGGAGAGGGAAAGTTCTTCACTTTTGTTATTCTGCATGCTGGGGAAGACGAGCGTGTTGCCCGTCGGGTGAAGAACCTGCTGGAGGGCATGGGGGTTCCTAATGGTGCTACGTTCTGTGAGGACTTCCTCGTGGCAGGACACGGCCGCCTGACCTGCTTTCAGGATGCTTTGGAGAACTCAGCTTTCATCATCCTCCTGCTGACCAAGAACTTCCTGTGCCACCTGTGCATGTTTGAAACAAACTCAGCTCTGATGGAGTCCATCCAGCGACCATCCAAGCACAACTCGGTCATCCCTTTTGTACCCAAGGAGAACCCCCTGGAGCGCAGCGAGATCCCCAGCATCCTCAGCGTGCTGGTGCCCTTGGATGAGAACTCCCTCGGGTTTGCCAATGTAGTGAAGAACACCTTCACCCCCAGCAAGATCAACGAGAGGAAAGCCATGTGGTGCCAGATACAGCAAGTCCGAGAGCACAAAAGGAGACAACAGCTGTACAAGGATCACTGCCAAACCCTGCAGAACTTGGGTGCCCTGAACCTCGGCTCCTTTCCCCAGGTGCCTCTGTCAGAAACACCGTGGCAGCAGCTGGGACAGTTCGTGCCTCACCAGTTGCCCCAGCAGTGCTGTCCCCCTTGGGCCACGTACCCGCCTCCCCCAGCTGCTCACCAGGCTGCCCAGCTGGGCCCCTCTCCTTCCCAACCGTTTCACCTCCCGTCAGGCTACCACAACGCGATGCCAGAGGCAGGGGGTGCCCAGCCCATCATCATCCAGCACGCTCGAATGGTTCAGATTGGGAACCACAACACCATGCAGGTGGAAACCGCCGCAGCAGCCCCGCAGGACAGTGAGAAAGAATCCACGGAGAACTCTTGATCAGAGATGCAGGAGGTCAGCCAGGGCCAGAGACATTCATGTTTCATTTCAAATCCTAGATTATATTAATTCTGCTTTCACTGGGGGTAAAAGGTACTATTTCTGGGAGCACAGGAGAAAACCACCTTCTGTTGCAGTGGACAAAAGAGGGTGCACTCTCCTGGGGCTACCATCCATGTGCTTATTTTCAACTAACTTAGAAAACTCTTCTCCTGATTTTCTGAGGGTTACCAGGAGGTTTTAGAAATAAATTTTAATTGATTTGTGTTTCTCCAGTTCTTTCCTGCAGAACTAGGAAAGGGGCAGTTGGGGATGGCTGGAAAAGGGCTCGGCACGGTCGGTCGTACCTCTGGAGTGGAGGGGGCGGGGGGATGGCACAGCTGGGCTCTGCTTCACAGCCGGGTGCTGACCAAGTGATTTGAGGAAAAAACCTTCAGGGGATGCTTTGGGGAGTCACTGTGGCCTCCAGTCAGGGTGCTCAGCACCACGGGGTGTTCTGGCAGTCCTCTCTGCTCCTGGTAGCACGGCACGCTGCTGGTCCTTTGTACCAATGCCTACTTTGTGTGCATGGCGTGCTCCCCTTGCAGCAGCGCCGTTTCCCCCACCCTGTCCCAAAACATGCTGCACAAAACTGGCTTCAAAAACGTGTGAGAGGCTGCAGGCCCCTGGGCTGAGGAACCAAGAGATCAGTGCTCTCAGTTCCCCTCTGAAACTGCAGAGAGAAGCTTTGTGTTTGTGGAATAATTCCCGTGTGCCCCTGGAGGCGTGGTTTAAGGACAATATTTCTGTATTTAAGACAACCCTGTTTGACTCAAAGGGCTGAGATAACACATCAGGCACGAGGCTGAGCAAGAATCTTCGCAGTAAAGCTTTGGAAAAGCAATTACTTGATGAAGGCAGCACGGACAGGGGGGAATTTTGGAGGATGTCTGGGGGCAGCAGTGTGTTTTCCACTCTTACCTGTTTGTAAGAGGTCAGAAACAGGATCAGGCCCTGTCAGAGCGGCTGTTTACAGAGAAACGTCCCCTACCAAGATTACCCCATCCATTTGTTACTGCCTTTCAGGGAAAAGGTGGACTCTGAACCAAAAGAGGTGAACAGGAGTGGGGAAAGGCCGGTAATGGGGGAGATGTCCTGCAGGCCCCAGGCACTGGCTGTAGGATATGGGCTGCCCCTGAGCTTTGAACACCAGGAAGGGATCCGAGGCCAAACGGCAGAGCCCTCGCTCATCTCCGATGGTTTCTGCCGCGGCGATTTGCCTGGTCTGTCAGCAGAGGTCAGCCCAAAGCCACCAGGCGTCTGGGAATGGGACTGCTGCCTCAGGGAGCAGAGCCAAGACAACAGCAGCCACGGCCCCGGGGGCTCTAACATGTAACATCGAAGGGCCCAGTGACAATGGATTAACTCATTTATGCTTTATAGAGCCTGTCGGGAGCCTCCAAGTGACCGGGTTCATGAGAAAAGAAAGCTCCTAGTTTCCCTTCTCTCCGTCACCTTTGTTTGAATAGGTGTTGTGTTACCGCACCTCCCGGCACGCTGCAGTTGCTGTGCAGCCACCAGGACAGTCGCTCCCTTTGGGAGGAAACATTTACCTCCCTCCTTCCCCAGCCATCCTGCCTTCTATAAATAAATGTCACGCAAACCTGGTCAGCTGGAAGCTGCTCTGGCTTGTGCACAACCGTGGCAGCCACGCTGAGTTTGCCACGATGGGAGAAACAGAGAAAGACACAGCAGCAGAGTGTGGGACACTGCAGGATTGTTTGGGTGCTTTTTTTTTCCTTAAGCTTACTGTGCACGGAGGGCCAAGAGGCTCACGGGTTACTGGCAACAACTTCCACCTAAGAGCCACAGCCCTTTTCAGCTATAGCTTTGCTCATCTCACATGTTCAGGGCCCTCTTCGCTGCTGCTCACCCTGCAGAGGAAGCTTTGCCACCCAGGCCTGGTTTCCACCAGAACGCACGCGTGCTTGTGACCCTCTGATTCTTGCCCAGTTTCTCTGTGAACCTGAGAAATGCTGACCTGGTGCCCCTATCCTGATGCTCGAGGCCACTTTTAAACACCGATCAGATGTCATTAGCAGGCTCCAGAGAGCTTCTGAGATAGAAAGGCACCAGCAATGGCTCCAGGAAAGCCCTGGGTGACTTTCTCGCCCCTTCTGCATTTCTAAAGAAACCTTTTTACGGCCTGCTTTGTCAAGAGAAGTGACCACAGGTAAGGGATTTGGGTATATTAGAAGGGAGAAGAGCACCTCCTGGGCTGCAGAACAAATAAAAGGCAGACGTTGCATTCATGGAAGTGCACAGAACGGCTCCTGGAGAGAAGTGTGCTGCAGGAGGATCTGTAGCCCTCAGTGATGAAACCCCATTCTTTGTCCAGGATAATTGCTCAGCTAACAAAATCATCCCTTCCCACTGCTTCATTTACATCAAAAGATAAAGCAAAGTATGTCAGGAAAGGTGTCCTCTCAGTGTCACTGTTACCCTTTTTCAGGGGAAATGTTACAGCTGCAGCAATTCCCATGAGGAAATTCAGGTGAAATAAAACAATCGAGCCCCTTGATGGCAAACGCCCAGCATTACCATATCCACCAGGGCACCATCCCTAGGAAACAAGCGAGAGCTGAAAGGAGAGGCTTACCAGCAAGAAGTCCAAGGCACTTGCATTCTAGCAGCCATTTTTTTTTATTATTATTTAAAGTTAAGAGCGCTCATCAGCTCACAAATTAACAAATTCCATTCCTGCAGTTTAGATCGTTTCAGCCAAAATGAGGGAGAAAAAAAAAATAGAATGCAGCTAAACTATGTCTGCACTTTACATCTCAGTAAAAGTTAAACCTCCTCGCTTTATAAATAAAAGTTATAGTTAACACTGCAAAATGTAACGGCAGATCTACGGGATCTGTAAGGGCAGAGAGCACTGGGTTATTGAGGCTTATGGATACGCTGGCGTATAAATACACGTAGAGAAGCTTCAGAAGCGTATAGTGCATGGTTGTTGATCAGGGTTCTGCACTCCCCATCTTGCCCTTTCCCAAAGCTCTGAGGCAGCTGTTTCACCCTCCACCGTGCTTTCCATCCTGCCCGGGGCCAAAATATGAGCCACGGGGTGCCAAAGCCCAGTCCCTCCCCCTGCAAGATAAACTGCTGGAACAGCCTCGTGTTTACCACTGCTGTTTACCACCGAGAAGGGTTCTGCTAACGGAGGCAAATACCTACGCTGAGACTACGAATTTAAAGAGAAAAACCAAGCTGTGTGTGGATTCCAATTAGAGAAGGGAGCTTGTCTGAACAGAAGCCAAATGAGATTCCAAATTCAACCCCTGAAGTAGCACCACGCTCAGTGAAGTTACAAAACGAGTCAGAAGCCAAAACCAGACGCTAAGAACCCCCATGGAGAGGTCTCAGAATGGGCTAACTGCCAGAGCCCCCTGGGCTGACACCAACAACCTCAGGAGGCCCCTGTAACTTGCATTTCCTTCTTCCTTCCTCCTCCAGACCACCCTCATGCAAACACCCCACACTCCCTTGCTTTAATAACCCCCCCCCCAGCACCTCCCTCCCTACAGGTACCTCCCGTCCTAGCAGGGTGCCCACGAGCACCCCCTCACTGACGGTTCAAAGCGCACGGCTTTGGCTCTGAACCCTGGTGACACCCACTCTGCACAGCTCAGCGTGAGCATCTGCTGGGCTCTGGGGCTGAAGGACCCCACCCGGGGGAGTTAACGCGTGCAGGGTGGGCAAGGCAAGGGCCTGAACTCCACACCAGTTTTCTAAGGTCACGGTTTTTCCTCCCCATTTGTAGAAACCAGTTATCTAGCGATGTGACTGTATAACCAGAACTGACCTTACTACATCTTACAGGATGGAAGTAGTCTTGCAGCATAGATAGGGCCTGGCTCTAAAAGAGAAAAAATAACTCAGGTTTATGCACAATCGTTGACATCTCAGGCCTTTAACACCACTTACTACATGGCCAACCAAGAGGGGGAAAAAAAAGCCCTCAGCATACCCAGCCCTAGTGTCATGCAAGGCAACTACCTCAGCAGGGAACGAGCCACACGGCCGTTAGACTTTTACTGCACCAAATCTGAGAAGGGAGTGGGGAAAGAATTAGTTGGGAGGGATTTTATTCCTCACCGGCATTCCTATCTACTCAGTATTTGGGATGGGAGGGGCTAGAGCACGTATGTGATGTGTAGCTGCTCCAAAGCTTAACGCTGTGTTAATCCAGCACTAACGGCAGAGGCAGCAGGTCCCAGGGATCTCCATTTTCCTTCCTTCTCAGGGCAAGACGGTCGGTAGGGGAAAGGGCAGGGGCTGCAGCCTCCTCTGGATGCAGTGCACTGGAGGTATCTAGTACCTGAAGATGCCAACACTGAGGGACAGCCACGAGCTCGAGCCTGCTCCTCCCCTACCCCTGCACGCGCCAGCCTGACGGTGACAGCCGAGGACGAAGCTCGCAGCCCCTCTCAGCGCGGCGCCAGCCTTCAGCATCCTGACAAGGATGGCCCGAGATCTCAGGCTGCTCAACCTCTTCGGGGTGAAACAGGTGAGGGGAAAGGCTGGGGGCTTCAGCTCGCCCAGCCTAGTGCAGTTCAATGAAGGCTTCCAGTTCCTCGGGGATGAAACCCTTGTAGGGAATCTTGTGCTTGTCCAGGGCGCGAGCAGCAAGGCACTGGAGGGTGATGTAGTTGAAGGGCTGCATCATGCTCTTGGTGAGCAGCTTCTCATCCAGCAGCTCGTAAGCAGTCTGCTTGAAGGCATTGGTGGCGTCCATGTGGGCTCCAGCCTCCATCAGGGCACTCATGATCAGCGGGCAGTTGTTGCGGGCAGCGACGTGCAGTGGGGTGTTGTTGTCGTAGTCACGGCTGTCCGGGTCAGCCCCGCACTCCAGAAGCAAGTTCACGACGTGCAGCGAGGGGAACTTGCCCACTGGGTAACGTCCCACCGTCGTGGTATCTTTGTCCACAGCCATATGCAACGGCGTGAAGCCGTTCTTGGCCCGGGGGCTGCACTTCAGCAGGCGGTAGATGGTCTGGCGCTTCTGGTGTTCCTGCTCTGGGGTGCACTCCACCTTCTCCAGCAGGAAAACCAGGTGGAGGATGATGGCCAGCGTCTTGGTGAACTGTGCCGAGTCGACTACGGGGTCCTTGCCGTGCACAAGCGCCCTCTCCACCTCCCGGACGCCTTTGCTCAGTACTCCCATGAGATCAGAAAAGCCCAAGTGGGTCGCTAAAGTGCCTTTGGAGCGGTCCTGAAGCACGTAAGAGAAAAGCTCAGCAAAGGAAAGGAAACTACTGGCAGTCATCGGGCTGAGAGGCTCCAGGTTGCCTTGCTGCATGTCCAGAGCGTACTTCCACAGGTTAATGCAGCGCTCGAAATTGCCCGAGTCAGCATAGACTGCCCCTCGGTAACGGATGTAGTAGGAAGTGTCTGGGTGCGAAGGGCCCAGGATGCGCTCTCTGATCAGCAGCGCCTGCATGCGCATCTCGTCTGGGTCAGTGATCAGGGCTTCCAGTTCCTCCAGCGAGCTCACTTCCCGCGAATAGTCGTACGCCAACACCAGCTGCCGGGGCTCGGGTTTAGGCAGGTACTGCCCGCCCTCATAGCGCAGCTCCATCGCCCTTCGCCAGTACTTGTGGGCTCCCAAAAGGTCTCGTTTCTTATCCACAAACGTGGCACCCAGCAACTCCAGCGCTTCCACAGCAGCCTCTCGAGTGCAGAACACGTTAGGAACCTGCTGCTCATCCTGACTGGAAGCTGAGGCACAGCATCTCTCACGCCCCTCTTCTTCGCAGCCCTGAGGAGTTTCCCGACCGGCACTGCCGCACCTCTGATGGCTCCCACCTGACGCACAGGTCCCGTTTTGGTTCCCGGCCACCTCCTCTTCCTCCTGCTGCAGCCCTCCCTGGATGAGGTACTCCACAATGTTGGTGTGACCGGTGACGCTGGCCGCTAGCAGCGGAGTCATGCCGTAACCATCTTTCTCCATGCGAGCTTTGGAGCGGAGCAGCAGCTGCAGGATCTCCAAGCTGCCAGACTCAGCGCAGTCATGCAGGGCCGTGTTCCCCTTCACGCTCCGGCGGTTGACATCAGCCCCTTTCTCCAGCAAGTACCGTGCAATCTCCCGGTGCCCTTTATAGCAAGAAATCATCAAACACGTGTGTCCATGCCGGTTAGCCACTTCCAGGTCAGCCCCACGCTCCCCGACCAAGTAACGCACGATCTCCAGGTGCCCATCAAAGCAAGCGGCCCGCAGCGGCGTGGAGTTGGTCAGCGTGGTCTGGTTCACCGAGGCGCCGTGATCCAGGAGGCTGCGCACCACCCCCAGGTGCCCGGCCGCGGACGCTGCCCATAGCGGCGGGGCCCCCTCGATGGTCTCCCCGTCGAAGTTGACGGAGCCGCCCTCCTCCACGCGGGCCCCGCAGTGATCCAGCAGGTACTCCACCACCTCCAGGTGCCCGTGGCGGGCGGCGATCAGCAGCGGGGTGCTGCCACCCCCGGGGCCGTCTCCACCTCCGGGTCCCGCCGTCAGCGCCTCCAGCTCCTCCCGGCTCCGGCTGCCCAGCAGCTTCTGCAGCAGCTTCAGCTTCCCATCGCGGGCCGCGTTGTACACGGCCGTGCGCAGGTCCATGGCGACGGGGGCCGCGGCGACCGCAGCGGCGACCGCACCGGCCACCTCCTGGCCATGGACCGGCTCCTCCGCGCCCCCAGCTCGGCCCGGGGCAGGCGCTGGGCGAGGGCGGCCCCCAGGGGACAAGGAGCCGCTACGGGGCCGGAGCCATCCCGCCGGCCGCCCCCCGTCCCGCCGCAGCAACCTTCAGTCTCTTCGCCCGGCCGCCATCTTAGGTTGGAACGCGAAACAAAATGGCGCCCGAGCGGGGCCGGCGGTGGGGCGGGAGGAGGATGATGGGAAATGGAGTCCCGCGCCCCTGAAGGATCCGGGCAGCCCCGCGGGAGCGGCTCCCCGCTGGACTGCATTTCCCGGCAGGCAGCGGGAAGGGGGGTGGTGGCCGGATACTAGGAGCGGCGCAGAGATCCCGCGCGGGGCACCTTGGGAAATGTAGTCCGGCCGGGCCCTGGGGACAGCCCCTCCCTAGGGATCCCGGGGGGGGCCGAGCCGCGTTTCCCAGCGGCCCCCGCGCTGCTGGGCTGCTGAGGGCGGGAAGGGGCGGGGAGGGGAGGGGCGGGGAGGGGCGGGGGGGCGGCCGGGCCGGCCCCAAAGCGGCCCCAAAGCGGGGCCGGGGGGGGCGGGGAGCGGAGCCGGGCCCGAGCTGTGGCAAAAAGAACCGGGGCAGCGCAGCCCGAGGCCGCTGTGCCAAGCAGAAGTGCTTTAAAAAGCGTTCTGTGACATTAATAGGGACACGTTTCATCGCAGGTTTTATTTCTGATAAATTCCTCGAAGCGATCAAACCCCAAAATAAAACAGCTGCACAGCGTGGTACAGCGCCAGCCCGGCACGTTCTTAAAAATCATTGTCGTGTTTGAAAATATACAGCTTGTTTGCTGAGGGGACACTGGTCTGGAGGTAGCCGAGCTGCCCACCCAAGCACCACACACGGGTTAACTCCCCTTGATCCCTGCCGTAGCACAAGATGTACAACTTGGTACGTTCCTGAATGGCAACACGGAGCGAGGGACAAATATCTAACGCAATAGTTCAGATTAGGAAAGCTTTAGTTACCAGAACCTATTTTTAGGGCAGAAGTCGAATTTACGGTGCTCTAATCTTTGTATGGGGAATTGGCACAAGGTTTCTGCTGTTGGGTCTTATTTATAGCTGTTTCTTCTTTCCAGGGAAATAAGATTAGCCTCATTATTTCCATTGCTGTTACTCTGTCTATCATTATTATTATTCAGTCCGTCCATCCTTCCACCCATTTAGGTCTTGTCTGGAATTACCTAGGATTATCCCGCTAATGCGCGTTGCCTTCACACCGAATATCATTTTTGTTGCTAAGAAACTGCTTTTGCATAACAGACAGCGCGGGCCTAATTTTCACTCCAGCAGCTGTTAAAGTCAACGGGAGCAGCAGGTGCTCGGCGCTCCTGAGCCGGAGCCAAAGTGTCCGTGGCAGAATTCCCACACAAAGTCTGACCGTGCACGCGAGCGTGTCGTCCACGTGTGCAACGTGCCCGGGGACAGAGCAGCTTCACGGGTAAAAGAAAACGAGCAAAGGTGTCCTTCCACCTCCGGTGTGTGCGTGCAGTGCAAGTGCAGCTTTCTGTGCGCCACAATAGAAGTGGTTGCATGTGCTGGAAGCTATTTGAGACTATTCCCATGTCCCCTCTGCACACAGAGGTGCAAACACACACCTGTGTTCACAAGCTAAAAAACACGTTCTCAAACGTAGATAGCTGTCAGCAATGAGTTTTGGGGCACGTGGTCCGTTTTAATATTAACGTGAGGCTTCCTGTGCGTGTCTGTGTGCATAGCTGACGACATGGAGATGTCAAACAGCTAAAAGTGTGAGCAGAACGTATGTGTGCGTGGCGTGTACCTGTACACAGGGCTGTACACCTGCTTGTGCACCTCCGCGTGTGAAACCCACAGCACTTGGGCTGTTTGCACTGCAGCAGGTCAAGGCGCAGACACAGACGTAGTGACATTTCCTCTCCCTGCGGGCTCTTTCACGTTGCTATGGTGACCAGATGCACTCACACTTTTATCTGAAGTATCTATTAACTAAAGCTTCCTATTAATTTCCCCTCCTTACAATGGATATGGAATTCACCGGAACACCAAGTAAGCTTTTGAGCTCCCAAATTTACATCACAGCCTGCCCCCAGTTCCTGGGTGAGCTGTCAGAAACATCACGGGATAGAAGTGCAGCTGATATAAATGTGTGTGTGGTTTTTTTTTTTTTTTTTTTTTTTTTTTTATTTGGGGGGGGGGGATTTTGTTTTGTTTTGTTTTGATGAATGAAGAAACTGCTTAGTAATGAGAATAAGAATAAATAGCACAAGGAGTCTCTCAAAAGCCCTGTAGATCCTGAGACATGGATGTGGAAGAGCTGAGCCACAGTATCTCACCCCTGAGCCAGCTGAAAATGGATGATTTGGTCTGACAAGTCAAAGAGGGCTGAACATGGTGGTGGCCAGCTCACATCAGCTTGCCTTGAGCTGATGTGCTGCAACAGCATCAGCCTGAAAAGTCTGGGGCAGGATTTTGGCTGTGAGGGGTAGAAACCAGGGGCTCTGATCAGATTCCCTCCTCACATCGGTTCTCCTGCTTCCTTTGGCTTCTCCTACAGAGGTCACCACCAAAAGAATCAATGTCCCAAACCAGGGACACCAGCTCAACACCTGGCATAGACATAAATGAAGGACTAGAAACCATCACGTCCCTCATCTTCAGAGTGTGTCCTCCACGAGGCCCCGGAGACTCCTGTGAAGGTTTTGTAGCGTAATGCAGATAAAGCCCCAGCCAGTATTCTGAGAATATAGAGGGAAATTAAATACCCACCGGAGGAAAAGAAGATAAAAAATGAGACGTTTTGACAAGGCTGCCAGATTGTGTGGCAGGAGGGTTAATTTTTTTTTGAAACTGCCATTTCATATTCCCTTTCAGACAAGCTGAATTACACAGTACTGGCTGCTGGAGGAGTTGCATAATTTTCTTCACAGAAATAATGACAGGGTACTTAAAAAAAAAAAAAAAGAGCAAGTGAACGGGTGGCTAAAGTGTTGGGCAGAGACTTCAAAAATCTAGGCTGAGATCCTACCTATGCTAGGAACTCCTTTTGTGACCCTGGGCTGGTCAGTTAATCTTTCTGTGTTCTATTTCCCTGCCAGTAACATGGGAATAATAACTGCTCTCTGCCTTGCTTATTTAGATGGCAAACTGAGTTTACAGGTGCATCTTCTGGGCTTTTGGCAGCCAAAGCCAAAGAGTTTCAATTCACGCTAAGGTGTGTGGAATAACAACAATACACAAAGTAGATAATAATAATAATATTAAAAGAGCTTGGATATGTGATCTGGAACACTGTTAGCGTGAGAGGATGAAGAGTTCCTAATGCATTGTTCCATATCTCTTCCCTCAAAATGTGGAGAAGTTTGAATCTGTGCTAATAGTTCCAAAGGCATATAAATAATTTAGGAACTAAGTCCATGTTGTTTTACTGAATCCCTGAGTTACTTCTGAAACGGTGAATCGATAATTTAGGTACCTGCAACATTTTCTGCAAGCTCTTTGTGCTTAGCCTGTTGCCGCATTGAGGGTTAACAGCAGATTAGGGCAAGAGTCTCATTTTTTCAAAGTTTAAATTTAGGTTTAAATCTAAGTTTTTATCAATCTCTTCAGCTTTTACAGGTTTGTCTAATTTGCAGAAGTCAGAAGAAGATGGTCTTTTGCTGCTAAGTCCAGTGAAGACAAAATCTTCTGTATTTTTAAGTAACTACATGAGAAATTTGCTGTACAAAGAGAACAACTCTAAAAATAGTGAGAAATGGCGCCATGACATTAGCAGGAACAATGACCCAATACCCAACTTGCCGCAGGGGCTTTTGTCCTGTAACTACCTTCATCATTAAGGCTTGTGATGACATTATTTTCTGTGCTTATATAGGGCACGAGGCCATTGCTACCTGGAAGGAAGGATTTTGATCAGACTGCAGAAGATGAACAGGCAGGAGAGGTATGTTGAGTAACACTAAATCAATGGAGTTTCATTTACATTAGACACCAGCCTGGCAATTTCAACATTAATGGTTGCACTGCTGCCCTCTGAATTTTTGTAGCTTTAATATATCAGTGGGGGAGTAAAAGAGAGGGAGAGCGTGTCGCTCATGCTTATGATACGTGGGTCTTTTCTTTCATGCATCATCAATGGGTAGCAATTTGTACAGCTGTTAAATTCCTTTAGCAATAAATTTCCTGGGATAAGTATTGCACTGCTCCTACCTCACAGATTATCTAAGATGATAGTAACAATAGTGTCTTTGGATCTGGACCCTCTTTCTTTCAAGCTGAAAGAATGAAAGGCTGGGGCAAATGGCAAGGTAGCAAGAGCATCAGATTTGGACCTCTGGCTGCGAGGACTGTAAAAACCTCATCAGATTTGGACCTTCGGGCAGAACCTGGCTGCGAGGACTGTAAAGCACGTTCATGAACCACAAAGCATATGGATTTGGAGGTCAGTGGCTGTCTTCGTCTTGCAGACATTTGCTCTGGTGCTGTACTGCACTAGCTCTACAGCTGACTTTCCAGATGCATTTCTGTTTTCAACCTAAATGGCTTAGTTGAAGGAAAAGCCAAAAGGACTTAAGTTCCTAAATCACCTAGGTAGTAATCACAGAATCATAGAATTGTTGAGGTCGGAAGAGACCTCTGGAGGTTACCTGGTCCAGTCCCCGGGCTCAAGCAGGGACACCTAAAGCTGGTTGCCCAGGGCCATGTCTAGATGGCTTTTGAGTATCTCCATGGATGGAGACTACAACTTCTCTGGGCAACCTGCTCCAGTGCTCGGTCATCCTCACTGTACAGAACTGCTTCCTGATGTTCAGTCAGAACCTCCTGCGTTTCAGTTTGTGCCCAGCATCTCTTTTTCTGGCACTGGGCACCACTGGGAAGAGACTGGCTCCGTCCTCTCTCTACCCTTTCTGTGGGTAATAACAATGACAAGTGTGCAATGCTGAGCACACAAAGAAAATGCTCTACAGCAGCACCAACCCAAATTATTAAAGACATTTCAGTACTTACCTTTACCACTGGCCTCAGCAGGATTCAGGAATTTCATTTTCACACCTAAATATCTCTGAGAATAGAGGCTCTGGGTGGTATTGAAAATTCACCCGTTCCGGTTTTTAAAACCCTGTTGGAAGCAGCAAGCTAGACTTTCAAAACAAGCAGGATTTCTAAGCGCCCAGCAGACTTCAGCAGCTGAGGTTCAAGCCCTAACTTTGCCACAGAATTGCTGTGGAGTCTTTGAGTGAGACACTTAATGTTCCTTGATCCACAATATGAAGATAATAATAGTTGTTTTCAATGGGAAATTGCTTTAAAGTAAAAGTAGGTGAGTGGCATGCTTAGAGAGAGCTGCTCATGGCTACAGGATGAGACTACAGAGCTTGCTTCTTCACAGACACTCCTGTTGCTTCACCCAGAGCCCAGATTTGGATAACTTCAAGGGGACTGATAACTTCTCAGGGACTGATACGACCTCCAGTATGCCAAAGCACTTCAATACGTACTTAGCTTTCAGGTGTGGAGCAGCTGTATCCCAGAGAGGGCTCTCAGTGGGCAGCTGGACCAGCTCTGTGTCCCAGTCCGTCCCGTCAGCAATCTCTCACACCAGCGAGGGTGAAGATCTGCACTGTATGGCAGGCTATGATTTGTTGTCACCTTTAGAAGTCAGAACAACAAAATCACTAGTCTTCCACACAGAGCCAGACCACTGAGAGCAGCACCTCCTCCTTGGGGACGTCCTCCTTCATTTCTTCTTCTGTTATCCTTCCTCACTTGTTCTCATTCTTTCAACACTTGGTTCTCATTTCAGGGATGGATGGTAGGCATGTTAGACAGTGCGAAAAAGAAAAATATTGCTCTTTGCGAGACCATGTCAAATCTCACTGTAATCGTCTATCCAATTTTGTGACTGTACCTGTGACTTTCTGCTCCATTTTTCCACTCAGAAGACTATAGATGACTATAAAAATTTGGATTTTTTTTTTTTCTCAAGGATATCAAGACTCAGCGGGATCTTCTTTTTCCATACCCTGTGATAAACTTCTCCTGGAGTGCTCTGCCAACCTGCCTATCTCTCAGTTGTATCTTGGTCTGACTGAAATAAGTAAACGTAATATATACTTGGGAATGCTAGAGAAAAGGAATCAGGCAGCAAAGAAAAAGATAAGATAATAATAGTGCTGGGTTTCCTGCGATCCTACTGAGAGACTGATCTCAGCACGAAAAAACAAAACCCTTTTGCCGTTTCCTTTTCTCTGAATTTGTCGAAGAGCAATCTTTATTTCACCCCAGGTTTAGCTTTGCTTCCACTACCCAGCTTTCTGCTGTTAATACCTTGCATATTTCATGAATAACACGTGAAAGGACAATGCTGGCTCACATCCAAGTAAAGGATCTCGCATTATTCCTTTTGACCGCCGTTGTCTGAGCGAGGCAGACTTACCTCAGCCGGCGGAGTCAGACAAGGGACAGAATCCTCCCTGTCGCCAAATCAAGCCTGTTAAATGTACTTTTGTGAGCAGTTGTAAAAAAGGAAAAGAAACAAAAGTATCCTTCAACAGCCTCTGCTCTGCGGAGCTGCTTTGGTGAAAGGCTTCTTTCATAGCAGGAGAAAGAAATTTTCAGCAAAAGGCGAGAGTTTGCTGGTGCTGGCAGAGGTTGTGCCCTGTGCAAGCTCACAGAGCACAGTCCAGCCTCTCCCTCCCTCTCCCCCCCCTCTCTTTTTTTTTTTTAAACATATGTGCTTTCTATGGACACTTTAATCAAACTCCAGATGGGTGGTTTCAATCTGGGGATTTGCGCTGCTCAAGAGATAACAATCCTTTGTGCTAGCCTAGGTAGCAAGTGTGTTTGTGATAGCGGGAGCTGATACCAGGAGATGTCCAGGTGGTCTTATTTAACAGGGGGTATTAGCGATACTGCCATTGTCCAGGAAATCAGATAAAACTGCAGTCCAGGTGTTACCCTACACCGTGTTTGTGTAATGACATTGCCAACTGCCGACTGCTGCTTGCATTAAAATAGAGACCAAACACTGCAGAAGGGACAATCCTGGGTGATATTTTCTGGTACGAGCTCACCATCATCCCTAGACCTCTTGGTTTGCACCATTTAAAGTGCAAAATTTAATCTGAACATAAAGGAGAACACCAGTGAGCACACACCCCTTGCTCACACTGAATACAACTTTACTCTGATGCATGCCTGTTCCTGGCCTGTGCTTGGATTTCCTAAATTAAGGCATTTCTTCTAAACTGTAGCTTATTCTCTGCCATACCACAACGTGTATTGATGAAAATGCTTGGGGAGCGGGTGAGGGGGGAGGAGAGACAAGTTTTAGAAATAAGCTGCCAGGGCAATTCAGTATTCTGCCAAGGGTAATTAGATGTGAGAGCGAATAATAAAGATGACTTACGAACCTGAGAGAGAAAATGGTTGGGGAAGGACTATAATAATAGGACAGGGCAGGACAGGGCAGGACAGAACAGAACAGAACAGAACAGAATAGAACGGAACAGAACGGAACGGAATGGAACAGAATAGAATGGAATGGAATGGAATGGAATGGAATAGAATAGTTCAGTTTAAGGGCACCTTCAAAGATCATCTAGTCCAGCTGCACCAATTCAGGTGACAACACTTTATGGTTGTTCTGGAACTGCACTCTGCCTAGCACAGTGATACACCACACCGGGGAAGGGATTTGCCACAAGTTGTCACTAAACAAGCACGTAATAATCAAGAGAGAAGTGACTGTTTACGGCTTGAGCAAGGGAACGAGGTCCTCTGCTCTTTATACACATATGAATTCCCTTCCAGGAGCGTGGCATTTAGTAGGGAACATAAATTCCGTTCAGCCTCAGAGGTGTGTGAGACTTTCGTCTAGACTTCAGGTAGAGTGATCTGTCTGCGTAGGGCCGTATTTCTCAAAGTGGTATTTTGCAGGATGGGATCTGCCACTTGTAGTTTGTCCCAGAGATTTCAACAGCGTGGAAGCTCATGCCTCCTTGTAATTGTGGCAGGTGACACCCATAGTGCTGAGAAGCCACCGTAGTTTCTTTGTAATTGATTTTACAGATAAGATCTAAACTTAGCTACAGAACACGGTGAAAAAAAAGCCTGCTTAGAAAGAATAGGGACTCAAGAGCTTAGCCTCCGGCTATCTGAGAAGAGGCTGGCTCATCACAGAGAGATCCCCAGCTGCACTTCTAGGCTGTAAATTAAACAAACAGTATTTCCTATACACCAGACCACAGGGATGGTAGAAAGAACAGTGTGGCCTTATTGCTGTTATTTCCTTTGGTTTCAATCTCTGTCCTCTGCCCCCCACCTCTGTCTCAGACTAGTGTTGCCCACTTTACCCGATTTGTTATTTATTACAATGGTTTAAAGAGAGGCAGGGGAAAAAATGCTCAGTGCAAATTATATTTTGAGCTGTTGTGCTTTGCCTCTTTGGTGGATAATAAATCTCTCTGGCAATGCTCCTCTGTATAGGATTTGTCATTAAATGCAATTAAACAAACCCTGCAGGTGTCCATGATCAGGCCTGCAGCAGCCCATTCACAACTGCAATGTTATTATCATCCTGACAACAAAACACCAGATATTTCTTGAGCTCCTCTGATCGATGCGCTTGCCTGACTTGGAACTGGAGGGAGGAGAGAAGGGGGGAACAGAATGGTTCAAATGCTCTTTAGACTTATTGATGGAAAAGTCAAGAAGCTACTCGGCAATCAGAGGGAGGGTGGAAAAAAAAGAAAAAGGCTGAGGAACAGGAGGGCTGAAAGGGAAAAAAAAAAAAAAAAAGAATAGAGAAGAGTATCTGGGAGAAAAAAAAATATAGAAATGAGGCAATGTGTCTCATGACAATGTACCCAGTGATTTTGTTAATGGACAAGACTAGAGTTTAGGAGACATGCAAGTGAGGTATTTTAGGTATGATTCCTCTCATGTAACTCTAGCCTGATAGCAGTTAGGCATTTTGTGTTAAGTGAGTCATGTAGGCACCCTTGTAATCAGTACAAAAATTAATCTCACTCAAAGACAGGGCTTGACTGGTTGGTTGACTTGTTGTCCAGACATACCTGTCTGTCTCTGTTAACTGTAGCTGAATTTAAGTGAGCAGCTCGGATCATCTCTCCAACAAATTGCAAATCCCACCCTTAACAGCCAGAGGAATTGGCTTTTGCTGAATGCATTTTCCTTTCTGTCTTCATTCACAAGGATGCATTTCCCGGTACGGCTATCAGGACTGCGTGCTACAGAGACGTTGCTAATATTTGTAGAAAGCAGATGCAACAACTTTGCACCAGAATTGATGTGTACTCTGACAATCGGGGATCAAGACAAAGTCCCATGGTTTATTTCAGCCATCCCAGGCAGCCTGCAGAGTATGAAGGTCAGGGATTCACAGGGGACTGCTTGCCATCAAGTCCAGCGAGAGCGAAAATTTTGCAAACACCGGTCAAATTATTCTGCCTGAATCCTTTGCGCAGCTCAGCCTCAGGGTGCTCTGAGGATAAACCTCTTTCCTCTTCTGTTCTCACCCCAGGAAACCTAGTTTTGTTCAGTTGATTGCTGGGGCACATATAGAATTGCCGTGACAAGGGAGAGCTTGTATTACTGCAGAATCTTTGCAAATGCAAACACAGAAAAAAAAAACATTTTGGGGTTGGATAAAGGGAGTTAAATGAGTAGGCTTCAGTAGTGTGTGTGCATAGGTAGAGCGTAAGGGATGATTGCATGCTACTACAAAACACTATTGGCAGAGCCTTTGACTAATTAGGCAAAGGTGATGCACTAAATCTTTATGGCCTCATCTGAAATGCCCAGATTACCGGCATCAAAAATGAGATTGAGATTATGGCAGAAAGAATTGGGATTTCTGCTCTCAATCCACGGGTCTCAGGATGACAAATTCCTTGGGCCATGCATCTACATCACTCTGCAGTGCTGGTCTTTGGCTCCTTGGTCACTAAGGCAGTCCAGATGTCCGTACCAAAGAATGTCCCCCTTTTCATGCTCTCCATCTCAAACACTGGAGGATTTCCCCCTGCCACTTTTTGTGTCTTTCTTTTCCCCATTGTTTCACCACTTAATCTGCTGGTTTGTGCCATTAGCAAACCAGTACGCAGTTACCTGGTGACACAAGTCAGCACTGGTCTATTGAAGCTGGCAGAGCTGCCACTGCCACAGTATCACAGATTTTGGCCTCCAGGTCTCCCCACCAAGTGACAATTCACTGGACACACCAGTGGCTCCCCAGCTGTGGTCCTTGGGTCAGCAGTAGTCTGCAAGGCTATGTCAGAATCCACAGTTACTGCCAGTATTTATGAGTAAGCCCGTTTTGCATGGCCTCACACATAGTACCTAGGAACATCTATCTGACTGTGACACTGGCTCAAAGCTTTTGGAGCCTCATGTGGATGCAAAACTAGCATCCCTATTGATAGGCATGGCATTGCCTGCCTGCAAGCACTGCTCTGGGTTCCTCCATTTCACTCAGTTTCTGCCTAGACTCTGCTCTCAGACATGTCTGCTGAAATCCAGAAACATCTCTGATTTATTCATCCCAGATGCTGTAGGATTTACACCGGGGCGACAAAGCCCGCACAAAGGGATGTGCTCTATTCTAGGGAGAAAGACAACCCAGCAGACAAGAACTGGCATGTCCCAGCTGCCGGGCTGAGGAGCCCAGTGACTGTTAATGAGTGTCACTGGGACAGATCTTCAGCTGGCGTAAATGAGCGCTAGCTGATCGTAACTCCACCAGGACTTCAGTGGAACTCTGTTGATTTACACCAGATGAGCAGCTGCTGGTCCAGGGCCCGGGCTAGCCGGGGAAAGCCCCCTGGAGTTTCCATCAGTGGGTGTGAGAGTGGGGTAGAAGCCGGCTGTGTGCGTGAAGGGGTGCAGGAGAGCAGGCAGAAAGCAAATGAAGGGAAGAATGTGAAATACACATCGTATTGGATTGGCTTCGCCAACAAATATACCTTTTCTTCTTTCCGCTTCCCTTCTTCCCCACCTCCAGCAGCTCCTCGCTCACACTCCCTCTCTGCTGCTCATCTCCCTTTGTGCACCTCTTACCCACACTCTCCTTTCTAAACAGGTGCAGTTGCCACTCAATAGACTTTAATTACCACTTCAAGGGTTCTCACCAGGGTCTGCTGGGAGGGTGGAGATGAATTTTCCTGAGGATTATGCGTATGTCTGAGTTCTTTTTAGTCAGATGGCGGTATTACTGTCAGGCTGTATCCTTCGAGAGATTGTTTCTTCATCTTCTCTCTGCTTGTGTTAACAAAAAAACAAAACTGCTGATAAATGAAAAGAAAGCAGCCATTAGCTACGTTAATTATCGGGGCAGCAAACTGGTCTAGAGAAAAATACTCTGAACAATTTTAAATAACAGGAGTCTAAGCTGGACGTCCAAAACATTATTTCTGCTTGCAAATGTTCAGAGGTAGGGAGCTCAGCATCTCCAAAGATTTCTGTGGGAGTCTGGGGTCTAAAAACACAAGTTGTTTTTAACCATTTTACCTTCTTTTTTGCTCTGTGCTCTTCCCATCATATCTCACTGGAGAAATGCACTGGTAATGCATTCTGCTGGTACCCCGGGGGATTCCTCCAGACTGAACGTGTCAGTTGATTTCTGTCTTCAGCATAGTTTGCCTACGATGGAGAGTTATTCCCAATGTTTAGCTAGTAAAATAACATTATTTTTACTATGAAGATCCCCTTCAGAAGACAATCCTGGAGAATGCAGAGCAGAAGCTTACGTCTGTCAGATCTGCTTGCAACTGTTTGCATAGCATGTGAGCATGCGTTTGTGTTAAATGCAGATGCACACATCAGGTATACACATGGTTATATGTTCTGGTACATGCAGCACTGGAAGATATGGTAATTGCAAATGTAACAGCACCTTTTGGGGCTGGGAAGGTTTCCAAATATTTTAAAACAATTTTGCTTTTGCTCAATATCAATATTTTTAACCCTTTCATAAAATGAGAAGCAGAAAGAGGATTGTTTTATAGCAAATTAAACAACATTTTCTTCTGCCAGTATTTTTTTTCTTAAGCAAGCAATTGGACAAACTGGGGAAATAGAGTAACCAAAGCTGCATTACTGTGTACATGTTTTCTGTGAAGCATTTTGCCTAGGTCTGGAAGAATGTCATTTTATCTTAGGAATTAAAAGAAACTGCTTGACCCATAAAAACCGAAGCCCAGAGGATCAGCCACACTGGTAGGAACCTGTGCGTTTGTGGCTCGTGGAGCTGGGTCTGGCCCAGCCAGAAGCCAGCCCCTGGCAATTGCACGCACACAGCATTTGAGCTGCTGTTTGGCACTCGCTTCTGTACAGGTCCCCGTGCAAGCAGCAGTGTCCGTGCCAAGGGGCAATCCTGTGCAGTGCTCTGTCTTTACAGTGCACGTGGGGCACTGAGCACTTCTGAGCTCCTGCCACCGAGCCAGCTTGTATTTCTGGGTGTCACCCAGGCTCTTCTTGTCCCTTGGGCATTACTAACCTTGCAGTGAGACTCAGGCATTCGTCTGAGGTTTTTAGGTGTAGTCCTCACCCAATTGGTATTTGTTTCCCATCCAGCACAGTGCCCCTGTGTGCTGCTGTCTGCTCTCAGCTCTGGGCTCGTACCTGTAGTATGAAGAGAGAAGAGATGAAGGAAGGACAGATGGACAACACCGATGGGAATATGCTAGTGAAAAAGCAGAGTAAACATAATTGCACCTCTGTACTAAGATACCCCTTTGGTCTCAGTTTGGGGATGTTTTGTGCAAACACACGTCTACGCCATTGTCTCTGGACTTTCTTCTCACTCAGAGGGATCCATTCCCCTCTCCTCCATCAGGAATCCTGCAGTCCCTCCCTCTCCTATTCCTGCTCTCCCTGGCCTCTGGAGAGCTGCCAGCCCTCCCGATGCCTGGAGGCATTCCCATTTTCCCCTAATCATCTCAGGTTTTGTCCTTCCTTCCACTTCCCACTGTAGCTTTTTCTTTCACCTTCTAGGATTTAAAAATTCTCCTGCCTTCCCCATCTCTCCCCTCCCTGCTTCCTTTTCTTGCACATTTTGCTTTCCAGGTCTGTCTCCCACATGTTCTCCTGCCATTGATGTGGGGCTAGGACGCACATTGATCACAGCCATCTCAAACCCATCTCTCTCTTTTCCCAAAGAGCCAATGAAAATGTCACCCATGAGATAATCATCATGTAGCTCACGTCCCTTAATTGCTCTCAAAGTACACATCCAGACTGCAGAGCCTCTTTGAAAGGCAGGTTCTGGCCTTTGGCACATTATTGACAGGCTGTTGATAGGCCCCTTTGTTGAGGAGCAATTTTGTCCCTTTTGCAGTACAATTTTTTTTTTATTTTTTTATTTTTTTTTTAAGACAGCTCTTTCAGAAAGAGTAGATTTTAAAAATAGAGCTGAGCTTCAAATGAACAGACTTATTCCTGAGAAACGGTGACATACATGTGAGATGAGAGCTACCAGCATGTTTCGTGCAGGACTCCATACAAGAAATCAAAGCTACAATGACTGATAGCCTCCTCCCAAGTAGCTTATTATTCCTTCCCCTCCTAGACCTGGTAATTAGGTGTTTACTTGCAGTGTATTACTAAATCATTAGATGTCTTGTGTGTTCCACTATATGGTCCCTGGCAAACAAGAGAAAGTTGACACTCAAGCTGTGTGCCAACTCATTTGTATCTATTAGTGATAATTCTTTTGTTTATTTAATACCTGCTGATTAAAATGGACTAAGATTTCCTCATCACAGCAGCCCTTCGCTGCCTTAAAAGCTGCATAGGTCTGGGGCAATTGCTTGTGTGCCTGCTAAAAAGGAACACTTGAGAGCAGAACAAAGCACGCTTGCTCCCCCGTTCCTGTCATGGGTAGAGATCTTCCATTAGCAGTGCAGAGGCTGTGCCACGTGGCTGAACCATCCTCCTGTCGGGCACTGGCTGCCCGTCGTACACACATGCTAAAGCCACCTCGTTAATAGGAATTTATTTTAACATGTCCTGTGTAAGCTGGGGTCCCACCGTGGTAGGCACCGCATGTAAATCTTGAGTTAACCCCGCTGAAGCCTTCGGTACGGCTGTGCTCCCGAGCTCCAGGCTCTCTCTAACTAGACTTCCACCTAAATCTAACAGCAAAATCTCCGGGCTATATGCAACTAAAAACCAATCCTGCAAGAAATGAAATTCTTTCCTCTCTGAAACAATGTCCTCCGGAATGATTTTGCTGTTAATGAACCCCAACTGAGCTGCTGTATTTTGGAGCCACTGGTGTGCATTTTAACAAGGAGCTCTCTGTGTGTGGATGTGCATCAACATAGCCAGCCCCCATAATGGAAGTCTGTTCAGCATCCTAAGTCCCGCATTAGGCTGTGCCCGTAGGAGCCCTGGGAAGTTCCACTGAGACTGCCTGAAGGTAATCATCTCTCCCTGCCTCCTGGCTGTCCCTAACCAAGTGCTCCGCTTGCATCTATTCTAGGA
Organism: Anas acuta; assembly: GCF_963932015.1. Taxonomy (NCBI): domain Eukaryota; kingdom Metazoa; phylum Chordata; class Aves; order Anseriformes; family Anatidae; genus Anas; species Anas acuta. The sequence goes on along the minus strand of NC_089004.1, from coordinate 3,264,025 downwards.
AACAGCTCTGGAGATTATAAAGTTTAGACCCTAATGCATTCACTAGCAACAAGGGGAGAGAAATGCTGTTTGATTATAGATGAAAAGGAAAAATGCAAGGGGCTTTGGTATTCAGAAAAATTTCCAGCACGCTGTGATTTGGTTGTTGAACCCTGTAAGGGACTGAAAGCCCTTGAACTTCATTGTTTTCTCTGAGTCAGTGCAGCCAAACCATAAGCAACACTTGAAAAACATAGTCCATCTAGAATTTATCATAGATTCCTTCATGATTGAAATAATACATCCTTCATGATTAAAATGATAAGTACTTCCCATTATAGAAACTTATTTCATGCATTACATCCACTTAAATAATTTTTGGTTTGTTTGTTAAACAAAGCCACATCACAGTACGTAGAACATGCATTTAGATCAGTACGTGTGATACAGAATGGAGCCCATTCTGCCAAAAATCAAGAAAATGAGTTGTGCAAACCCATTCCCTCACCGATACGCCAGCAGAAGAATATAATGCCTGTTTTCTAGGAAAAAAAAAAAAAAAAAAAAAAAGCTAATTTTTTTTTTTTAAGTTGTGTATTCATTAATTGTTATCTATTGTTTTGTTCCACCTACCTGTGTTGCACTTTATCAGGTTATGTAAAGCTGCAGATGTAAAGCTCTTGCCAAATACACCTTCATCAGCAAGTCATGAGAACTGTGCTAAAATAAAATGTTGGCTGGATTAGATGGAGTGGATTAGAAAGATGAGAAATATAAGCTAGGAGAAAATAAGACAATAAATAGGTCTGGCAAGGTATATGGATAATCTTCCTCTCAGGCCAAACATGACAAGATAATAACCTTTTTCTTTTCTCTAGTTCCATTTGCTCTTGGATCTCTAGAGCTTTATGAATATCACTTAATTTGGTCTTCTGGTAGGCCTATAGAACGAGTATCACAATGTCCATTTTTACAGGAAATAAAAAAAAAAAAAGAGGCAAGGTACATTATTTAGGAATAGGTTTAAGTTTAAAATTAGCATTGCAAAAATCAGTCAAACTCTTCTCTTTTGTTGCTTTGGGTCCTAGCAATCACTGTGCTGAGGGCCGGGTGGTGCACTGACGACAAGCAGGTAAATCCGAGAGCTTCAGCCACATTTTCACAACTCCCCCATGCCACACTGGCTGCACAGCCAGGCCAGAATAGGAGCAGGTCTTGCACTCTCCTCCAGCCCTCCCCAGTCCTTCACAGCACCCAGCACCAGTTGAGGCACCAGGACCACACTCGGGCGATGTCTAGAGCTCTAGTTAGCAGAAGGCGAGGGGGTCAGGGTGACTTTCCTCCTGTCCCCCGTGCTGTCAGAGTATTTGCTCCATAGATTATTTCCAAGCAAGTCTAAACAACCTGTATGAGCAGCTGGTGTGCTCATCAGACATGAATTTTGGTGACAGCACCTCCTGATTTCAGAGAAGGCTCCTTTGAACTATCCTGGACTCTCCTTGCTCAGGAGAAATCCCCACTGCCTCTGCTAGGTTCAGGCTGCAGCCTGCAAAGCCCTGGGACCTTTTCTGAGCCCTTTGCCTTCCAGATGGCAACGTCTTCACTGAGTGGGAGGTGTCCTAAGCAAAGTTTTTTATTGTGCCGTGCCATTAATTTCTCCAGGTATGTTGTACCAACAACTCAGAGCGACAGAGTACTTGCCTGGGCAGAATTACAAACCACAACGTGAATAATTTGGTGAGTTTTACTAAAAAGATTTGCTGTTTTTCTTCCCAGGAACTGTGCAATTTTCTGTGCACAGGAGAAATTCTCATTTCTACTTCAATGGCAGGGTGCATTGTCACCTTACAGGAGCAGGTACTGACTATTGCTTCTGATTTGGGGGGCTCGAATCCATGCAATTTTCATCTGGGCTGGGTTCTCGTAGGTAGACTGTTCATCATGGCTCTAGATTTTCAAAAGAAATGAGCAATTTTGGATCCCTTATATTTGTGTTTGAGACACTTTGAAAAGGGAACAATTGCCAGAGAGCCAGGTGTTTAGCAGTCCCTGAAAGTCAGGACTAATTGGGATATGGCATGCTGGGCACCTGAAAACATCAAATGCTTTTGAAAATCTGGGGGGAAGTTTCTGTTTCTGTACATGACCTGGGAAAACTACAGGCTTAAGTTATGCAGAATAAAAAGGAGATCTTTGCATACTTTATAGAAATATCCTCAGTTCAGCCAAGTGCTTAACTTTAGATGCATTTGATTTAAATGCTGAGTTAAGGAGTTAAGCGCTGAGGTTTCTGCAAGTGCATTTGTATTTTCCTGATATTGTGTAAGTTACTGTAGGTTTGTTTTATGAAAACCCCTGAGTCAGTCTCCACACTGAAATAAAATAAAAAGCCAGATTCTCCCCTCCATCCCGAGGTGTGATGCTGCGGGGGACACACAAGGCTTTGCTGGCTTGTTCATCCTTTCAGGTGCAGAGCCACAGACTGTACCAAGAAATGCCTGTTCTTTGCAATTCGTAACAAAACCCGAAGCCTGAGTCACAGACTGTGTTAAGTGCTGAACAAACACAGAACAAAATGTCCATGCCCCAGAGAGATTACGGTCTCATGGAGCCGGGCCGCTCACCGTGGAGATGTATCAGGAGGGCTCGAATTAACGCCAGATTCCGCATGGCTGCAAACACGCGCTTGAAAAGCAAACCAAAAATCGTGCAAACAAAACCCACCCAACCCTTCCCCTTGTCAATCACCATCCCAATTAACAGCCCCTGCGTGGTAACACTTGTTAGAGCCCCCCCTGGCAGCTCAGAGGCTGCTGAAGGCAAAATCTTGGTCCCGACCCTTCTCTTGGCTGCTACGCGCGCCCAGCTGTTTGTAAGCAGGGTAAAACTAAAAACCTCCACACTCGTCGTACGCCAGGAAGGGGGCCATATCTCACAATCAAAACTCGCAGGAGCCATCTGGTCTCTGCAAATAAGGGCTCCTGGAGTCGGGGTGTGAGTGTGCGATGACTGGAGAATGTGAATGGCCCTATTCATGCACGCGGTGTAACAAGCACTAAGCTACGGTGCTTCAGGCTCTGCTGAGTCAAAGAAAAGTGTGGCAGGAAGGGATGTTTTGGGGGGTTGTTTTTTCCTTTTGCAGGGCCAGGCCTACAACTACAGGATGGAGCTGCTCCTAAGCCCTGGGCTGGAAGCCCCCAGTTCATGCAGGAGCCAGAATAATGCATGCTCAGTCCTGGTTTGCCAGCAGAGAACCTTGGCTGGGAGCTGCAGAGTTTCTTGGAGGGTAAGTCCTTTGAATCTCAGCAAATGCTGAAGACTTCAGATATCCTGAGCAGCCTTAGGATACTCAAACACAAATACCAATATTGAATACTGCATTAACCATTCCTTAGCATTTTTTTTTTCCTTTCCTTATACTATTTCTAGGCTTTAACGTAGGTAATTTTATAAATTAAAAGTCCCAGTGTCTATTCTACTACGGTCAAGCTTCACAAAGGTATTTCAGTATCTAAAGACAGCTCAATTTTTTAAACGTTACCAATGAATTTGGCCCCACTCTTATTTTCAGGTGAGGTGTATACCTAATTGATTTTACACATCCCAACAGGACCCTAACGCCTGTTCTGAACTCATTCAGTTTAAAGAGGTGCTAAACAGCGACAGACTTGGAGGCCTCACAACAACCACAATGCTCTTTGAGGGAAGAGCTTGCTGCCTTTACAAAACACATAGATCAATTTTATCACCCACTTCTCAACTCTTCTCTGCTTTAGGATCTTATATTGACCTTTGGGTTGTTTCACAAGAGGTTTATTTCTGTTGCTTCCCTAGTAATGCATAGCTTTGGAGGGTTCTGAATTTAGTATCTTTTGTCCTGAATTTAGTATCCTTTAGTCTGAATTTAGTATCAGAGAAAACTCCCATTGACTCCAGTGAGCAGAAAAGCCAAATTCTTTGCTCAGAGCTGTTCCTTAAATCTCCTTCCAGTCCCGACCCAGCGACATACTTCAGTCCCGCTGAAGTGTTTGCTGAACCGGGGTGGGTGCAGATGCTCAAAGCAAAGCAAGTGCTTAAAGGCTTGGTCAAGCCAGGCCCCTACCTCCTCTCGTCCTCTGGTGAGGAGCGGGGCGTGTAGGATGGTGCGTGTGTCGCAGTGCAGTAGTGGACCATGGCGCACGCTGCCACGCGCACCTAGTGCGCATCAATGCAGGTGTTTGCAAGAGCCTGGATGTAAAATTGCGTGTGAGTGCAGGTGTCTGGAGCAGGCAAAGTGCCCGGGTCTGCGTGCCAAGTTCAGGTGGCTGGGGCTGAACAAAGCTCTGCCAAAGAGAGAAGATCCGACGCGTGTTTATCCAGGCGCAAAAGCTGTTGCAGATCTCGCGTCTGAAATCCACTCTCTTTTTCCTGCTGAGATTCCCAAGCACCTCCCAGTCTCCCAGCTACTCACAGCCTGAAACCCTACCAGATGCCATGATTGCAGTGGAAAAGCAGCTCATTACTGGAGTGGCAGGCGACGCACAGACAAATATTTGTGCAAGGCATACAGAGCCCAGAGAGTGGAACACATTGTCTTTTTGATGGAAGGAGGAAAGGGGAAGGAGGTCTTTGCCTGTAGCAAAATTACATAACAAAATGAAACAACAACAACAAAAAAAACACCCTATGCAGTGTTTGTTACTAGTGAAACCTAAAATGTTTCCTTCTTAGCAGGCAGTGGTGTAACCTCATGCCAGATCGATTTCCAGTTTACAAATTTTGCTAAATTCTTTAAGGATTGGGAATTAAGTTCAGATCTTACCCTAAATTCTTTGTTCTTCAAAGATCTCTGCGTGTACGGCTCCCTCAGAAAAGAGACAGGTTTTGATCCTTCTCTGAGATGCGTTTGTTTTGAGATCTACAGAAAATTGTTAGTAAAGAAAGGTTACAAAATATGCCCCGAACAAACTGAACTGTGACTTGGATTAAGCAATACGCTCCGCACAATGCAAAATGTAGTTAACTTGGAGGATAAGCATCTGTCCTAACACTTTTATAAGAAATATTAGATCTGATTAGGCAATATTTCAGAATATGGAGATAAGCCCCCAAAAGCAGGAAAATGTATCTGGTGCAATATCATTTTCTGGCTTCTCCTCAAGTTCTTTCGCATGCCTGTGTTGAGGCAGGAGATAAAGGACATGATTTCTCATACATGATTTCTTTTTTACAGCAAAACTTCAAAGGAAAAAGATGTTAGATGGATGTTGTAAGAGACAGGACACGACAAAAACCAAACCCAAGTATGATGTTGCATTGAAGAAAGATCACAAATTGAGTCACTGTGCGGACACAGACCCGACAGAAGATGCTGAAAGATTTTCAGACAGATAACAGATATTTCTCCATTGAAATTCCATAGGCAAGCATTTCCACAATTAGTTTGCTCAAAGTACATAATGTGTATCTCTGAATGCTCTCTGTATATTCAAGGCCTTAAATGAAATATCAACTTTCAAGTGTTCTTTTTTTTCTTTTTTTCTTTTTTCTTTTTTTTTTTTCCCCAAATATTTATTTCAGAAACAGCAAATAGGATTTTCCTTAAAATGGAGAACAGCTCGTTCGTTTTCTCGTCTTCTCAGAGACCAATGTTACTTAAGAAAAATACAGACGTAAAGACAGGAGGTGGGGAAGTCTGAACCTTGGTTTATATTACCTTATTGAGCCTGTTAGGGCAAAATATTTAAGCCTATGTTTACCAGAGCTGCGTATTTTCAATGACTAGGGATTCATTTAATGAATAGTCTCAGCTTCCAAAAAGGGAGATAAAATAAATGCTTCATTTGACAATAGTGATATGCAATGCTTTGTTTCCGAAGTGCTCGAGTGCTCCTAGCATTTTTATCTTTTTTATTTTCTAAATGACACCTGTGGTGTCATCTAAACAAGAAAAAGTGGTGTTTGTATTTTTTTTTCAGTTTGTTCAAATTTCTACATTGAGTCAGAGTTAAATATTTTAACAATTTAAAATATAAGTTTAATCTTGCCAAAATTTTAAAAGAAAAGCATCCTTTAATTTGATCCTGCTATTTATTTTTATTTTTTTTTTGGGGGGGGGGGAGGTTAAGCATTTGGTGAAATAAAAAATCCACAATCACATAACCCCTGAGCACTTAAATACAACATGATCTGTCAGTGGACCCCGAGCGTATTAAAGTGAGGCATATTTTGAGTATTCAGCTAGAATAAACAATTGAGGAAAAATATTTTTAAAGAACTCCTCACTGATGAATTTCCTCCCAGCAGCATCCTGGCGAAATATCCTATTTCTCTAACCAGCCAGAGGATTCTACGAGCAACTTTATGAGTGAACTACGAGGCAGCCCCATTTTCAAAACAAGCATTTTGAGTTTTTCAACATAAAGCTTCAATACCGGGGCAGGGGGAGGCACGTAGGTGCTGTTTGTGCCCGTGAAGCCATTCGGGGCCTCCTGAATTATTTTGGTCCCTGCTCTACCCCAGCCCCGGGGCTGTGAGCGCCTTACCTGGGGCCGTCGGGGTGACCGGGGGAAATGCAGCTGCAGCTCCTTCAACCCTTTTTATCCCCCTGGCTTTTGGTCAGCCCCCAACTTCTCTGGCTGCAGCCTGCCTCCCAAAATGCCCCTTCTCAATGCAGCTTCGGCCTCGCCTTGCATGTCCCCCCCTTCCCTTCCAACTGCCACCACTTGCTATTGTCCCCAGTGGGACCAGACTCAACCGGGAGCACGGCAGGTGCTGGAGCTGGGAGCTTGGAGATGGGAGCTGGGAGCTGGGAGCTGGGAGCTGGGATCTGGGGGCTCAGAGCTCGGAGAGCAGAGCTTGGAGCTGGGAGCTGGGAGCTGGGATTTAGGAGCTGGGAGCTGGGATTTAGGAGCTGGGATTTAGGAGCTGGGATTTAGGATCAGGGATTTAGGATCAGGGAGCCCGGAGCCGGGCCCTGTCCGTGGTGCTGATCCGCAGCTCCCCGGCCAGGGGCAGCCCAGCCCCGCTCCCCCCTCTCCTCTTCCCCGACTGCCCCCAAGGGCAAGAGCAGGGGGAAGCCGGCCCCGGACACCCGCAGCCCCACACCCTGTCCCCCTGCAGCCCTCTTGCAGCCTCCCTCAGCCCCCAGGAGCCCGTCCCCGTCCCCCCCAAATGCCGAGCCCCCACCGGCGGAGCTGTGCAGAGGTGGCAGCGGCTCCCCGGGTGGCCGGGGGTCCCCTCGCCTTCCCCCAGGCACCCGCAGCATCCCCGGCCGTGCCCAGCCCTCTCCTCCCTCGGCCGAGCCTTCCTCCTCACCCCTGCCGGAGCTCACCTGTCCCTGGGTCACCTTTGCAAGCTCAGGGGCTGGGAAAGCTGCCCTGCCTCTGCCTCGGGGCTTTTATGGGCCCCCGGGGGGGCGGCGGGAGGAGCGCCCAGGCGGGGACTCTTGGCTTTGGCCAACGGGAGGCTGCTTCTCCTTGCGAGCGCACAGATTGCACGGATTACATCATGGAGAGCCGCCTGCCCTTCAGTCTAAGAGTCTCCTCCTCGCGTCAAGGCGGGTCGGGGGAGCGATGGCAGAGAGCAACAGGTCCGTCCGTCGGGGGAGCGACACCTGAGCCCCTTGGAAATAGGGCAGCGGTGGGGAAGAGGGCTGAGAAGCCATCCCCGTGTCAGACACCTGCTTCGTGGATGCCCAGGCAGGAGAACCCCGCTGGGAGAGCCAAGGAGTGTCCTCCTGTGCTTCGGTCTGAGTGAGGACCGAGCTGTTTTGCTTTGTGGACAAGTTGCTCGGTATCTCCCAGCACCAAACCCACACCAGCCCCGTTCTCTCCATCGTACCATAGCAGCCCTCCACCTGTATTGCATGTACATGTACCCTCTGATCTCCCAGCCCGGTAGATTAGCCAAATTTCATCCCAGCTCCTCAGCCTTTTTCATCCTGTTCTCAGGGCTGACACAAATAACCAGCCCTCCGTTCCTTCCCCGAGATTCTGAGCTGAGCTGCAACGTCAGATCTGAGTATCTAGAATCCATCTGCTTCTTTTAATGTTCCTGGTGCAAGGCCGTCAGACAGTTACTCCCTGGAGTGTGCCAAAGGACAAATCACTCGCCAGTGAGAACAAATTTATCTCCTAACCCTTCTGCCCAAGAGCACACGCATGTTTCTGACTTTGGCTGGAGGGTGTCAGCTGGCAGGGATTTGTGTTGTGCCTCTTAGATTGCAACCACACAGGTTGCAGGCATTAATTCTTCAAGGTTGCCCTAGATTGTCCTAGATAGTCAGTACATCGAGGTAAAGCCTTGTCTCCTGGTATATCTTGTACGCAGGATATATTATTACATGATACCAACGGAAAAAATAATAATTGATTGTAACATTAATTAGCTATAAATCAAAATGGTCCAAAGATAAATGCTCGGCCCAAGTAATAGCCAAGATCCACATTCAGATCTGACTTGGGGAAATTGCTGCCTGCTATGAATGGATGGAATGAATCTCCTGCTCTTAAGATCTGGATCTCAAAGCAGATGACATCAACAGAGCCCGTTTTTAAGTGGCATTTGTTGCTATTCATATTACAGCTTGATTAGAATAAAGCCAAGCTCAGTTTCCAACTCTTTTTTTTTTTTTTTTCTGATTTCAGTAGATTGTGGGCCAACTCCTTTGGCTGGCTTACATCGGCTGAGAATCTGACCAGCTACTGCGACGTATTTGTTGTTGCCTAAGATAAAAAATGGCTTTGAGCAGAATATACCTGTGTTCAACATGAATCAGTGAATACCCTGGCAGGCTCAAACGCTGGTCTCTTGAAGGAGGAGATGGAGACTGAGCACTACCCAATGACCTTGCAATGCATTAGTCACAGCATGAAGAATGTAGACTGGTATACGGGTAAAAGAAGATGTTGCAGCCTTACTAGTGCCTGGCCTTGAACACGTGTCTGTGAGAGATTTTTCGTTCAGGAGCCAAATCTGGAAGTCTTTGCTCTGGCTTTGTCCAGGCAAAGCAAGCAGGAGTTCAGGGAAAATGCGAAAAGGATGCTAGGTGGAATTGTAAATGGCATCTTATTGAAAATGCTGAGGGGTGCCTAAATCACTCCAAAACTTACATCAAAAGGACAGTGAGAGTTGGCTACTTAATTTCCCTAGAAGATCCTACTGGACAGGCAATCCAGTGCAGGGGACTGGGACCAGTGCTTACAGCTGTTCCCACTCCAGCTGGACTTCCTCATCCTTCTCTTAATTTTCCCTGTTCCCCATTTGCTCACCAGGACTCTCTCAATTCCCTTTCACCTCAGTCTGAATGTGCTAACTGCTGCGATCCCCTGTCCCAGAGCTCCAGCTACAAAAACCTCTTTGATTTTCCTCCAACCTTTGGGTCTTCTGCTCCTGAGTGAAATGCAGAAAGGTCCCATGGGGGTAAAAAAAAAGAGCCATGAGGAATGATGAAGAATAACCCCCCCAGCTTCTGTTCTGTGAAGAACAGCCATTTTGCAGCAGGGAACAAGTGTAGAGGTGCTGCCTCTCAGCAGTAGCCTCTTCTTTCAGAGGTGGAGGGCAGGACTTTGGACTGATGTCCTCCCTGTGCTGTCCAACCAGTCATTTTGGCCAGCAATTTCAGCGTGGCCCAGCTGAGAGCTCAGAAACTTGGTTTCCAAAGAGACCTGAGATGTGGACGGGAGGTGTTCCTGAACCAGGCTCAAACCATCTCCAGCCCGAGATACTCCTCATTCAAAGGCTGTGTTTGAAATGTAGGACTTATAGCGAGAAGAGACCTGGAAACTCACCACATCCACGACAGATTCTTTCTCTCTGGGCTTTTCCACCGCCCGAGGCTCCTCTGGCTCACTCATTTGCATTCTAGGTTCGTTCCAGTGGGAGAGGAGATCGGACAGATTTTTCTCCTGGAGAAAGTCTGGGATGAACCTAGAAGCCACAACAGCAAAGGTCACCGTTTTATTTAATTATTTCGAGTTGTTTTCCACCCCCTACTCGGAGCAGCCCTCGTCGCGCGGTAATTAGCGATGAAGCGGAGGGGGAGCGAGCTGGACTTTGGCCCCAACTGACCTGATTCGTACGAGATGCCTGATTAATGCACCTTGTCACATGGCTGCTGGCAGCGACTTGTTGCTGGGCATCCAGAGGTTTCCAAGGGAACCGCTCCTTCTCCTGTTGGAGCTCCTCGGGAACCGCTCCTGCTCCTGCTCCTGCTGGAGCTCCTCGGCACGCCGTGGTTTGGAGGGCCCGGGGCAGCGGGCTGGGAAGCGAAGGTGTGCAGAGAAACACCTAAAATAGACAAGCGCCCACATTGAATTTGGGGATGCTCTGAAGTGGGATGGCTCTGACAAAGCCCTGCCTGAATCCCCGAGCCCCAGCAGCGCCTGTGCTCAGCCCTCCCCGCTGTCCTCCCCTGCGCCCCCTCCTCTGTGCACGCAGCGAGCTGCCGCGCACCTACCCCAGCCCACGCACACGTCTCTCGTGCACAACACGCCACACGCCCCGTCAAACCAAAGCTGTGCTACAAACAAAACAACTGCTACGTGCTAACAGAGATGTGTTTCCGTCCCCATGGATTTTCCTCTTCCTGCAGAGGAGCTCCAGCACGCATTTGACACCCTTTTCCCGAGGTGCATTTAAAGACTCCCCTTCCTATCTCAAAGACCCTTATGGACAGAGGCCAAACGCCCAGCTTTCCACCTCTGAACATGCAGATGCGAGCTGCCCGTGCAGGCTGGCACAGAGATCCTACACAGCCTGGTCCCGTCTCCTTTCCCCAGCACACTGCCTCCACGCACACAGCCGCTCCTCGCACCTCCCTCCAGACACACGTCCCCACGCACGCACCCTGCACTGGCTGCGGGTGTCTCCATCTGTGCACACACTTCTGCAGACTTACATTCACTCACTTGTTTGTACACACCCCTGCTTGTTTGCACACAGCCGGAGACACCCCCGTGCACGTGCACGCATGCTCACGCCTGTATTTCACGCTATCTGCACGCTCACCCTGAGCATGCAGCCGTCTCAAGGTCGCTTCCTGCACATGCACCTGCAGGGGCACAGGCAGTGCCCACCAGCATGGCCTGACACCTTGGGCAGGGACTTCTCCCAGAGCATCTTTCCCAGCCCTTCTCCCCTTCCTTGGAGCCGCGGTGGTTGTATCTGCGCTGTCTCACACGCCTAGCACGTGCTGCACACATGAACACAGAGCGGCAGCTCTTGGCCGTGGAATTAACGTCTCTGGACTAGCAAACACAGCTGATTTGGCAAATAACACTTCCCGTATTACCAGTCTTCCAAATACACTGGGCGCTCTTACAGCCGGCTGTCTTTCCTCTTCTCCCTCACCGCAATGCCAGGGGTGTGCATTTCTGCACCGTGTGCTCGAACGGGAACTTCCTGAGGCTCTTAACGCTGCTCCAGTTTTGTCAGCCAGGGGGTAAGCATTAGCAGCAACAAGGCTCCAGAGGCTGTTAACGCTGTGCCAGGAGACCTTCCATTCAAATCCTGCATATACCTGATCCTTGGCAGCAGAAAGCCGGCTTCATTCAATTGATTTTTGCAGAGCAATGCTGATTTATCCCTGCTGACACAATGGGTTGTGTTGCTGAAGGACACAAACAGTCAGGGGAACATGTCTCAAACACGCAAAATCTTTCTCCCTTTTCCCAGGAAGGCAATGCATCCTCGCTAACTCTCCGGCTCAAGCCGCTTTCAGGAGATGCCTACCCAGTATCTTTTATCTCATCTTCCAGACTAGAAGTTGTGCCTGCGAGAGTATAAGATAGGAACGGCTTCATGTAGCAAACCCTATTTACATGATGGGAAGAGAAAGATTCACAAGGTCTGGTTCCTCTGACTCTGAACTCACTTTTAAGCCACAGCACAACTGCTGATACCAACATTTGATACAGGAGGTGTATCAGGAAGAAGAAATGTTATTTGGACTAAACTCAAAGGCTTAAGCAAGAGGAGAGTGTACGAGATAGTGGAAGTTAACGACAGCAAGAGGAAGGTACGGCTCCATGTAGAGATGAAAGGCTACAAATGAACAACTGCTTCAAATCGTCAAGGTCTCCGTGCGAGCGTGCGTAAGGAATCAGACATACTAGTGCCAGGGTGAGCTGTCCCCCACCGCGTTCAAATTACGTTGGTGAGCATGTGTGCTCGTGAAAGTACAAAGGCATGTTTATGTGTAACGAACACGCTTTTAATGAGGTGTCTGCAAAAGGCACAATCAGGCAGCAGCAGAGGACGTTCGTGCCACAGTGGAAGCCTCCATCCCTCTGCCTTTATCTCCGCGTTGTATTAAACCCCATGCGCGTGTGCTTGAACTTGTGACATGGAGACCATGGCAAATATAATGAGGAGAAAGAGGTCATTCAGGCAAACTTGCCTGTCCTTGGTTGAGTTTGTGTTCGTGTCTCGAGCAACGGGCTCTCGGCTGCCGAAGCAGTTAAAAGGATAACATTGTAAAAATAAAGCCCGTGCTAACTGAGTAAACAAGAAGCTTGAGAACGGGATCTGTCAGGGGCTAGAACAGCTTGTAAGCAGAGGTTAAAAGAAAAAAAAGAGAGAAAAAAAAAAAAGTAAAAACAGCCTGAAGAGCAAACAAGAGCACTGGAGGCAATATTTTCATAAGCATTAAAAGTGGGACCTATGTTCCATTTCAGAAGCGGTTTTAACAGTTAGAAGTCAGCATCACATGGCCTTTCAATAAAATCTGGGATTCTGTGTCCCTTGGATATTTTAGATGCTGTTTCTCAACATACAAGACATTGGTGCCCCAGTGAAATTACCAGGCAGCAAGTTTAAAACAAACAAAAAGAAGTGCTTTTTCACACAGCACATAATTAAATTTTGAAGCTCATTTGCCACAGGATATTGTGGAGACTGAAAGTATAAATAGGTTCAAAAGGTTTTAGACAAGTTTATGGAGGTTTGGTCTATCAGCGGCGATTAAACTTAATAGTCTGGATGCAACATCCAGGCAGTCCTCGTAGATTGCTGGAAGCTACAGGACTACAGCTCGGAGAAGCCTTTTTCTTTGCACGCCCCATCCTTGTGCACGGTGCTGAGCATCGTCCTGCAGCCACTGCTGGAACTGGTGCACTGGGGCAGGGGCACCCCTGCTGCAGGTCAGCCAGACCGTGTGCGTCTTGCTAAATGTGCTGAGAAATGTTTTAGGCTTTCAGGGGGATCTTCATAATCAGTCATTTAGGAACACGGGTCCTTCACGGTTCTCCTCGTGTTTATTCTGCTATGGATTAGGTGCTGTCGCTGCGCAGACTCTTACAGAATTACACCTCTGTGAAACCCACCTCGTGCGGTGAATTCCTGTTAATTCAGGATCATTTGACACTGGATTTGAATCCAGTTTCTCTTTTGTAGAGAAATTCCAGAAGAAGGTGGAGAAAACAAGGCTTTAGTTGGCACAAGAGTTCATGTTACTGTGTAACAGGACAGTCTAATTCAGATCCCACTGCACTGGTTAGAAGCAAATTCAGAAAACATGTGGCCAATGTGCTTTCAACAGATATTCCCAGGCAATGCTGCTCTACGCACCCTTCCCAGGAGAAAAGTAAACTGGATGAGGAAAGGTGTAGAGGTAAATTCTGCTCTCCCATGCCGTGATGTCAACGTGGAGCATCTCCAGCTAGCAGAGAGCCGCTTAACTAGCCCAGAACTTGCTGCCCTTTAGTGAGCACCAGGATTTTACAATGCTGATCACAGGGGCTAAGTCCTGAGCAACTCCCCTGGCATGGATAGAATTAGCACACGCTGATACTAATTCTGAGCTGGCTGGAACGACCAGAGGCAAATGGCAGTGCATGGCCATCGTACATCCAAGGGGGGAACAGTGAGCCCGTTGGTGTCTGCGTATTTCATAGCACTTCACTTCTGGCGGTGGACAACGACACTTCCAAAGCTGTGCCTCTTTCAATACACAAAATCAAATGTCTGATCATTGTTCATGCGTGACTGTCCCAGTTCCTCTTACTGCGCTTCCTGGAGGCCATGCTGGTCCCAGCATAACGTGCCTGCTCTGCATTTATTTCTGTCCCTCCTTCTCTTTCCCTTCTACTCCCATCCTTATTTCTTCTCTTCTGCTCTCCTCTTCCCCTCTGTCTCTGTTCTACCCTCCCTGCACCCCACTCCAACTCAAACACCCAAGGCTTTTTTTGGATGAAAATGATGAAAAATAAACCCCTTGTGAGGAGCTGCAGTATGTGCTCTGCCAGAGAGCGGTCTTATTCATTAAGGTAATGGTCTTGTATGCATTTGGGCATGTTATCAGTAACACTCCAAAGGGAAATGGACTACTTAAACCTATTATATCACTGCTTTATTCACCATGTGCTGCCATTTACCTCCTACATGACGCTGGGCTCTAATAGCACCAGTTCTGAGAAACCCTGCACATTAGCCACAAGCAGCTCATTAATCCACTGTTTTCATTCTTGCAAAAAAAATGGGCTCCAACCACATGAGAGCTCGGATGCCGAGCGCTCAGCCAAAAGCAAAACAGCTTTGTTGTGCCAGCAGCTCCAAGGTAGCCCCAGACAGAGCAGCACTTCCTGACGATGGGGCACATAGGGGGGTCCTCAGCCTCAGCCTCGTGGGACAGGGACAGGCACTGGGGAATGGGATGAAGCTGTCAGCCAGCAGCTGCTGCGAGGAGACGTGGAGAAACTTTCCTGGAGGCTCCAGGCCAGTCCAGGTCCTGGCTGCTGATGTGAGTTCCAACCCAGCACACCCACTGTCCCAGGCAGAAGAAAGGAAGCAGAAAGCATCTCTTGAACACCAGCATGAGGACCCTGTGATCAGACAGGGGACTGGCAGACTTAATTCCAAGCAGCTACAATGAGATATTCCTTGAGGGCCTCTGATGAAAACGAAAGGCTCTCCATCCCATCCCATCCCTGAGACAGATCTGTGAACCTTTTCCCTTCTCCTCAAGCACACAGTGGCATAAAAAAACAGCCACATCTGCTTCGTGAAACAAAAGGACCCTGCAAAGGGCCCAGGCTTTCTCTCCCTTGTCCCACGCTTGCACCTTGCTGGGGAGGCAAGCTGCTCCATCTCCTGGCTGACAGGGCTCCCTGTCCCAGCCCCTCAATGGCTCAGGGCAGAGCTCACTAAAGGACACTGCAGGTGTCTCTGAGTGTGATTATTTTTGCTGAATCTCCAAGGATGGCAAACAAACCCTGCTGGTTATGGGAAGATGCAAGGCTTGTGGACAGGAGCTCACTTAAAAACAACTGCTCACCCATGTGAGAATAAAACATCTGTGTCCACAAAGCAGGCACAGACAGAAACAAGAGGCGACACTTTTTAATGAGTGGGACTTCAGGAATCTAGGATCTGTTCCTCTGGCACCTCTTGGGTTGCTTTTTCCTGCTTTGCCTGTCAAAAAAAAAAAAAAAAAAAAAAAAAGCAAAAAAGCTGCTGCTCCCTGGCTGTATATCCCTGCCTTCCTACAGGACAAAGAAAAATACAGAGGCAAAAGGATCTGGCCAGTGAGAACTAGAGATGCAAATGTTAGTCCGGAGGACCCATGGCATCCTGTTAATATCTGTGCTCCCCTCCTTGTCAAGGAGATCCCTTTCCCAGCTGGAAAGAAAGATGAAGATGCTGGTAGCCACAGAGGGAGGGGAGCTGGATGCAGAATTCCACTCTGCCAATGTTGTAGGGCAGAAATTACTGCAACAGACGGTCACCAAATGATGAATCTTCTCTGCTTCAAGATCCCAGATGCTGCTGCTGGTCAGTGAGCGACTGATGTGCCTGCTGATGTGACCCCTACGTGCCTGCCAGATGTGCACAACTGTCCCACTGCCACTGGTGTGCACAGGCTGCTTTATTGGAGGTGGCTTAGGGAAAAGTATAAGGAGGGAAATAGGGCTTAGGAGGTGAGCGGTTTAATTCATTTCCACTTTTGGGAGAGGACGTTAATGAAATGGGAAGCAAGGGGGAGAGGGCTGCGCCTGGTGGAAGAACTCCTGCCTGCCTGGGCTATGAGATCTGCTCAGGAGAGCCAGACAGCCACGCGGTTCAGAGTGCCCAGGGAGACCAAGGCTGATAAAATACCTACTGCCAAAAGGAAATGTGATTACTGGCCTGATCCTGCGCCCTGCCTGCTTCAATGTGTCTACACAGAACGGCTCACAACGAGCACAGAACTGAGAGGCACTTACAGAGGCATTTAGTCTAACAAAGAACGTTCTCTTGGGGCACAAGGGGGATGGAGCAAGGCTGGACAGACTCCTCCCCATTGAGCTTGGCTTCATTGAAATCAATACGTTATTATGGGAGCGACTCCAGCCCTTAATATCCTACCTCTGAACAGTGTCATGGTTGTGGTGAACAAGAAAGACTTGGGCTGAACATTAGGGAAATTCTTTGCAGTGACAGGGATAATTAAGACCCAGAGCAGAGCACTGGGAAAGGGACACAATTCCCAGGGCACCAGGTTTTTGAAAAGAAATTGAGACAAAAGTCTTCCAGAGGAGAAGAGGGACAGGGAGGAAGCCTTAGGGCAGCAGGGTGGGATTGCTGCTCAGTCCTATTGCTGTTTTTGTGAGAAAAATACAAATAATAAACAGGTTTTCCAGAGCTGTAGGATCTCCTGACAGCTCTGAGTGATGTCAGTGACAGCCCCCAGCTTCAGGCTGCCTCTGCCCCTCTTCCCTACCACTTTTCTCCAGCTCTTAGCTGAGGCTTACCTGCTAAGTGACATGTTAAATAGAGCTACAAATCCCCTCTCCCCAGCCCCTTGCGTGTCTCTGCCTCTCACTGCCCCACCTGAGGCCTGTTTTCTCTTTTGATGCTTCTAATGAAACTAAGTGGCTGCAAGCAGAAAGTTTCCACTTCCTGCCTCTGGGCTGATTACTGCAGAGCTGACAGAGGCAGCATCCTGCGCCGGAGCCTCGACGGATGGGAACCCTCAGGGGAGGGGATAAAGTAATGCTCCGTGCCCTCTGCTCGTCAAGCACCATTAGAGGACTGAGTGCTTAACCTGGCTACCTAAGAGAGCAGGACCTCACCAGGCTGACTTCTGGGGCCAAGGTCTCTGGAAAACATGCGCTCGCGCACGGACCCGTGATATCCTCTGCAGTCCTCGATCCTGGGCTCCGGTAGCAGAACCTGGAAAAGAATAAGTGAAGTTCCTTTATCAGCCATGCTGCAGCAATTTTGGCTGGTGCTGCTGGAGGAGGAGCTGGTCTCGCTTGCTATTTTTGTGTGTGCTTAATGCTGTCTAGAGACGCTTCCCCACAGCCCTGATGGATGACAATGTTTGTGCCCTGAGCTGGGATGGATGGAAGGAGCAGCTGCAAAGCAGCGGTCCATCCTTCCAACCCCTCCTGCCTACCCAGCCTTGTCTTTAAAAGCTGGTGAGACCTCAAAGTGAGGGTCATTTCAGGCCCTGACTTCCCTGCTGATGAGAATTTCTACCAGACATTTCTGGGCATTAAGGCTGAACTTTTCTAGAGCAGCTGCTAGCTGCCTGCCTGGCCAGATGCACTGAGGCCCCGTGAGCTGAGCTCACAAGGATGCCCAGGTGACCAAGACACCCTGAAAATCACTCACTTGGGTCTTAGAAGACAGGCTGCTGCCTTGTTTTTCCCCCTCTTCAATTCAGGAACCATGAATACATGCTCAGAATTTGGCTCCAGGTGTAGTCAGAGGCAAAGACCTCCACTAAACGCACCACGTGTCTCTCGGCAGTCTGGGCACTGAGCAGTTCATCACAGACAAGGCTCACGTGCATGTTGCTCCTAGCAGGATGCCCCTTGGGAAACTTCACTCCAGGTTTCTCCTTTAGTCCACGTGTTTTTATCCTGCGTGTGGATCAATGGCTTCCCAAATATCCTGCCCCCTTGCAACTACAGCCCTCTTCTTGGCCAGACTCCACCTTGGATCTGTGCTGGTGGGTGCCACGTTGCCTGGCCCTCACAGAGGTGTCTCTTGGGTTTTGCTCTTGCACCTTGCAGCTCCTGGAAATCGGGGCTGGCAACAGCAGGGCTTGGTTTCCCTACACATCACCTTGCTGACACGAGGGGAAAGTAAACAAGATTCTGCTCGGCACGGCAGAGAGCAACTGCTCCAGTGTTGCCTGGCAGATGGGGCCCACGAGGGAGACCATCTGTTCCTGAGCAAGGCCCCAAATTTCTCCCTGGGAGATCCTGGGCTGAAGACACCCAAGTGAGCTCAGGGTGGGGGGAGAGGCCCTGGGGAGCAGCCACGGCCTTGGCTGCTACCTCAGTCCTTGGGGACTGGGCATCCTGTAGGACCAAGCCAGGGCTAGCTCCTCGATTCCACAGGCTGTTGGATGCCTGCAGCATTCCTGCTCCCTAAATTCTTTTTTTTTTTTTTTCTCCACATCTCTACGTTCTTTTCATACCTGCAGTCCTTCACGCACCATGCCAAAGCCTTGTGTGCACATGGGGTCCCTGTTGCAAGACTGGGCAGAGCCCACGTAGCTCCCCTGCAGCCCTCACAGCAGCCACTGACTCTGCCCTCCACGCAGCCTGCCCTCCTCGTCCAAAAAAGTGCAACTGCCCCGTGCAAAGGCCGTTTGCCTGATACCTACTCGTTGACAGCTCATCTGGCTCCTCCAGCACATTCTGGCAACACCGGGGAGGTTTCAGTAACGCTGTTAGAGCCCGGGGACGGAGCTGGCATTTCAGAGAGAGAAGGGAATGACATCCAGGGAAGTCTGGAGAAGGAAAGAGCAATCTGCTGCTAGTCAGCATGTCTGAGAAGCTGGGAACATATTGCATTAAACTGATAATAACACCTTGAGCAGCAGGGTGGTAGTTTCCATCTGGCCTCACGCTGAGCTTGGTCTCTCTCATTTCTTCCCTGCTGCAGCCAGGGAATCTGAGGCGTGGAGTTGGCCACAGGTCACCCAGCAAGGCAGAGAAAGGATGAAAAGAGCCCTGTAGTGAGAGCGGGGTGCAGAGAAGCAGCAGCAGCACAGACTCTTGACTCTCCTTTCACCCCAACTAGACCCTCCTTAAGCTTGGGAGGTGGGAAGGCACTAGGGCTCTTCGCTTAATTAGTAGCAACAGCTGAAGCACTTGAGAAACAAAAGCTCCTCTCTCTCTCTGCCCCACTTTTACTTGGGAGCCAGGGGTGGGGAGCAAATTGCTTGGAAGCCAGAAAGCGCCCTGGATCTTGTCACCATGGCTGCACAGACACAGCCTCCTGTTATCTCCAGAGGAACAAAACCCTCCTCCCACCCTCTTCTGTCTCAGCTGGAGCTGATAAAAGAAGAAATAAACAAAACAAATTAAAAAAAAAATACCCCAACCCAAACTGGCAAGTAAATATCCAGGGAATAAACCAACCTGCTGCAAAACATATTTGTTTCTGCAGTGGCTTTTGGGTTGCTGGCAAGCTGAAAGACTCAAATGAGCATTTCAGGTTACAGAGTCCATCCCAGTAATATCAGGAGTTACAAAATCACAACTCACAAACATCAGAGACCGCATCATATGCTTGAGAATAGAGATCTCTAGCTATAGATAGCTAATTGTGTGGATCTGATTTATTTATTTATATGAATGTGTGTACTATTAAAATGACTCGATATGATTTTTATGTCTTGTTTAAAGCCCATAGGGATCACACCTCTAAGTTTTCTGTAAGAGCTGGAGTCTCACCTCTTCTGTGTTCCACCGTGTGCACAGAGAGGCAGCAGCAAGTAAGCAGGGTAAGGCAGCAGAAGTAATCAGCTAATAGAGATTTTTGTGCTGCCGCAGTTAAACTGCTTTTGGTATCTGAGCACCTTCGCTCGGTGTGGATAGGAGCTTTAGAAAGTAACACAAAATGCAAAACAAAGTGGGACTTTGATGTGTTCTCGCAACTAAAAGGCTAAAAATACGCCAAATAGCATAGGAGCAAAGCAGTGAAAACTAGCAACCATATATTTATGTATTGAGAGAAATTAGGGCTATTATGGTTGCTCCAGACTGGCTTCCTACATAAACGGGGTAGATAATTTCACTTGATGCTTCATGCATCAAGCTCTGGCCATCTGGCTGAATGCGAACATACCTTTTAGCAACATGTCTCATTTTGGCTTGATGCCTTTGGGGCCACCTCCCTACAACAGGCACTATTTCCGTGCTTAATTACACTTACTGTTGAAAAAGGACGACTTATTTTTAGTCTGTATCTTTCCAGTATCAGCTTCTGGCTGGAGTATTGGACTGTCTGTGTATGCGTGTGGAGAGCTGTATGCTTAAATCAGCCTGGGAACTGCACAGGACACTGGGGGGCAGAAGATGGCCCACAGAATGCCTGTAAGTGTTGTTTGGTGTGGTTTCTGAAGTCATTAATATGTGGACAAACAAATTAAGGGGAATAAGAATAACTGCTAATTCAAAGTTTAACCTAGTTGTCTCCATTTGGCACTGGCTGGCACACACAGTCAGCTCATTGGCTCTCTTTTTATTATCAGCAGCTGAAATTAAAATGCGTGTAATTCGAGCAAGAAAATTATGACTTTGTAATACAATAAACATTTTGCTAGTGTGATAAGTTTTGTCTTTGTTTACAACCTTTATTTGCAAGTGCCAAGGAATATCATGGTGTCCCTTGATTCAAAAAGGCCAGAGAACACCGTATTAAACATTTGATTATGTCTTTCAACTGTTCCACACCCGTGTTTGCTCCCATTAGCAGTTCTTTGACCAACCCTAGCAAAGTGTTACCTGTAGCACTCTAACCTGGCTCACAAAAGACAATTCAGCAAGAGAGGTTTCTGCCTGGGTGACTTACAGGGCTGAACTCTTGCTTTTAAACTTACCTGACCTTCCTTTGCATATGGATATAGCAGGATAAACTCATTTAGATCATGACAACAGCTTGCTCAGCCTGGCCTGAAAAGATCAGGCTCTTATTGATAGCTCTGAGCACATTGTTATCGCTACAGCAAGCATGCTGCTCTCATGTTCTCCCACCGCCAGATAAACATGAACATCTGCATAACTATTGTAGTAACAGCAGTACTAATATTAATGATACTGGGGTGAGAACTGGGTCTAGCCTCCAGTGCTTGTATTTTCCTGGGCAACCACCTCCAGGACTCCTCTCGGATGTCTTTGAGAACCCGGGTTAAGAGATCATTTTGAAGGAGTTGCTGAGTTTTCCACCAACACACCAATCGATAAAAGACAGGGTAGGATTTCATAGCACACCAGGTATTCACGCTGGGTGTGGACTTTCAATGAATTTAGAAGGGAATGAAATTGCAAAACCTAGTCAATGTTGTGGACTGATACCCAGGACTCTGGGGCTTCATCGTACATATGCCTCTGACTTGCTGCATGCTCCAGAAAAATTACTGTCCCATTGCATTTTTTTTTCTTTTTTTCATGAGGAAGAACAGTGTTTCTGGGCCTGAGGTATAAGAAGTCTGTCCCCTACAACAACAGCACCAGAGGAAGTTTCTGCCCCCCTTCCACCCTGTATGATCGACTGGGGTTGCACTGGTGCTCAGGAGGAGGATGCTACGGCTCAGCATCGTTGTCACCCCTCCGCCCCATAACCAGTTATAATTAAAGACCAATTTCCACAGGACGCAGACGCCTGTGCTCACATGCCCCTTGGTGCGGCAGAACAAACTAATATTTTGTTTCTGCAGAGCCAATATTTGACCTCTCTGTTCCCTGCTGACCGTGTGCCCCCTTTTATGTCTCAGCATCCTGCGCTGGATGCGGTGCCTGCCCCCCTGCTATCACTCGCACATCCAGACACCCCTCATCTCCCAGCACCCATCAGCTCCCAGCATCTGTGCCACTTGCTTGGCCTCTTTTCCTTTATGCTGCTCCCCTCCACAGTCGTGTGACTGCTATTGTGTGGTCCCTGCCACACAAAAGCTAGCCTGACCTAATTTAAATCAGTGCTATTGAAGCCGTTCTTGTTTTATCTCCCAGCACAAGGGCTGTGCTCCCCATTTCAGAGGTAGCACAAATGAATGCCTAATTGGGGGGGTATTGTGCAGGCAGTGTTGTCTCCCAGCCCTGATTGTCAGCTCTCCTGCTTGATGGTGCTCTGAGCTCCCCTCTCTTCTAACAGCCACGCAGGCTGTTTAGAGAGCAGAGGGAGGAAGAGGGGAGAATGGGACTCTGCAGGCATTGCAGCATGTCAGACAAACAAAGCAGAGCATGGCCACGTTCAACGCACTGGTGAAAAGGCTAGCTGGGGGAGGGTTCCCTTGTTCAGAAAGGGCAGATGCTGGTGATAATGGTAGAGAATATCCATCCTTCACCTCCAAATAACCCCCCTGCTTTCTTTTTTTTTTTTTTTTTTTTTTTTTTTTTTTTTTTTTTTTTTTTTTCCCTGCGTATTTATGTGGCAGTCTTTCCTAGAGCTCTGAAGACTGCCCTTGGGGAGGGGAGGAGAGGCAGAGGGGGCTCTCATACACGAGCCGTGCTACAGGGGTTGTAAGTCTTGGGAACAGAGGAAGTGGGATAGGTCAGGGACTGCAGGGGAGACTGAAATGCTGCCGGCCTCTTTGTCCTCCTGGGCAAAGTTTGAGCAGTCACCAACAACAGACCTTTGTAAACAAAGTGAGGAACATCCCCAGGAGCTATTCCAGTGAGTGGAAACCAGCATGAAGAGGGACCTTTGTCTGGACCCTCAAAGCCACAGTTGCACAGGCAAGGAGGATCCAAAGCCCAGGACCCATCCACGCTGTTTGTCTCGGGGCTACTGGAGTCTAACGCTGCCTTAACGAGGGACGATTACAGTACAGGTTTGGGAGCTAATATGGCAGCGCAATGTCTTTTGTCTAATTCCTGCCTCCCACAGGTACCTTCCAAGAGCTTCCTCCCTGGGGCTGTTTGGTCTGTTCCTCTCCTTTCTCTACTGATCGCCTGACTGGAAGGGAGATCTGTGGAAGAAAACAAAACCCAAAGCATTTGAATCATTTCACTGATGTCTTGGTTCGCTACAGATTTGCTTGCTTCTGCTCTAGGGAGAGGACTTTGCCCTCACGTATTGATCAGGTTTGCCCCCAGCACGCTCAGGTGATGCGCAGTGCGAAGGTTGCTACCAGAGTCCTCTCCTGCGGGCTCTACCAGCTACAGGCATAAAGAGTGCAATACCGGGATATTAAACAGCAATGTGCAGCAAACAAGTCCCAAGGGTTCAGGTTTGTTATAGACTTTAATGTAATGTTCTAATCCTTACTGCCAGTCAAATAAGAATAAAACACCACCAAGTCCTGGAGTTAAAAGACGTGTGACAACCTCCTCTCTGTCCCTTTTGGCCCCACATCAAGAGATTAGCCACAAAATCGTAAAATTAAAAGTAGCTCTGAGGTTCATTTATTTCTTCCGTATTTATGATTCATTCCTCTTCTCTAAGCTTTTCTCTGCAGCCAGCAGAGCAGAAAACACACTTCAGCAGAGAAAACAAAACAGGAAAAAATGAATTCTCTGATTGCCACCCAATTCCGAGAGCTGAGGTTTTATGAAAAAAAAAAAAAAAATGGCCATAGGAGTGTGCGAGTTACTAACATTGCATTAAGATAAAGATGAGGATGGGGAACCGGTATATTCCTAGAACCATGTGGGGCTGGCAATAGGGACTTCACCCAAAGCTTCGGGGATGGGAAAGCCATTACCCTGTGGCTGCCGGTGTCACATCGCCCTGCTCTGTGCTGTCCTCGTGCACAGCTTGGAGAGACACAGGTGATGGGCACAGAGCCTGGCCCACTGTGCGCTACAGAAGCTTCACTTGAAGGGAAGGAAACGTCCCCAGCAGCTGGGGGACCCCAAGGGTCTGTCCTTTTACTCAGACCCCCCCCAGGCTGCCATCCTCCAGCTGTCCTCGCCCTCCCTGCCTGGCAGGGAGCTCTGCTCCCTGTTGCCACTATTCTACCGACATCTGGTGGCAGCTGCCTCAGCAGAGGAGCTGCTCCTTCCAAAGGGCCCCACTCGCGCCCTTGGTGCCCAGTGTGGGGTCTGCGCCTCAGCCTTGGGCCTCGGTTGGCGGGCTGAGGCCATGATGGGCCTGGAGGCCGCAGCCTGGTTTTGGGGGCCCCACAGGAGGGCACTGGGGCACTGCTGGGGTCCATGCAGTGAGGAGCAGGGTGTGAGGCTTGGCTACACTGCTGTGGGGAGAGGCTTTTTGTGCCCCATGTGGCAGGCAGCACGCTTCTTGTGGGGCTGCCCTTCTGAGGTGAACAGCACCAAAACACTGCTGGACCCAGCGGCACACCCTGCTTTGACGCCTTTTGAGCACAGCGGGCCTCTGCAGACACTAATTATTCATTAACTCTAATCACACTGAATCCTGAAAAGTGTTTATTTTTATTTGGGGGCGGTTTGGCTGTGGGGCTCGCTGTGAGATGCAGCAATTTGGGGCTGGGGGTCGGAGGGGAGCCCCCAGAGGCGCTGCCAGGAGCCGAACATGGGCGGCTGTGGGGGCAATCACACCAGGCGGGTTTCCGTAGTGTAGCGGTTATCACGTTCGCCTCACACGCGAAAGGTCCCCGGTTCGATCCCGGGCGGAAACACTTCGTTTTATACTTCATCTACACATTTTTTTTTCCTTCTTCATTTTTAAATTTTATTTTATTTTGCTTCTCTCTCCCGGCTTTATTTGCCTCCTCACAACATCTCAGAGCCTCACGGTTTCACGGCAGAAATAACAGCCCTCGGCTGCTGGCCGCCAGGGCACGGATGGGCAAAACGCCGCCGAGTGGGGCCGATTTCCGTGCAAGACGCGTTCTGGGGCGGTTGTGAAATTTATGGGGAAAAATTAAAAAAGTACAAAGGGAAAAAAAATCGGTGCTGCGTTGGCCGGGAATCGAACCCGGGTCAACTGCTTGGAAGGCAGCTATGCTAACCACTATACCACCAACGCGCTGTGAGGAGCCTTCCCGTCTCTCCCCTCAGCAACCTCCTCAAGCCGGGCCGAACCACCTCGCGCCACCGCGGGGGGCGAATTTAGATATGGAAGCGTCCAAACAGCGCAACGAGAGCACTGAAAGATGCTTTTAGGGCTGGTTGCGGGTGTTCGAGGCGAGGCCGTGCCCTCACCGTGCGTTATTCCCCTCTGCGCCCTCATTAAACCGAACAGCTCCTCCCTCCCCCCCCCCCCCCGTTCTCCACAGAATGGTTCATCCCCCCTTCCCCAACCCCTCCCTTCCCCTGTGCGCGCTCCCGCCGCGCCGCCCGCCTCACGCACGCACGCGCGCGCGCGCGCACGGGGCTCACTTCCGGCGCCGGGCCAAAGGTCGCGCAGGGGAGGCCGCCGCCCGCCGCCCGCCCGCCCCCTCCCCCGGGCCCCCCCCCGGCCCCTTCCCCCTCTCCCCGCCCCGCTTCCGGGGCTGCCGGGGCATGGACCGGGACTGACGGAGCCGCCGCCGCCTCCCCCCTTTCCCCCCCCCAAGTCCCCACCGCCGCTCAGGGGGAGGTCGCCGAGCCCCGGGGTGAGTAATGGGAGGGGGGGGCGGCCTCATCCCTGCCTCAGCTTCGGCCTCGGCCTCAGGGAGGGGCAGGGCTCGGCCTTTGGGGGGAGGGGGGGGGCACGGAGGCCGCGCCCCTGTGGGGGAGAGCTTGAGAGAGCTTGAGGTGAAGGGGGGTTGGGGGGGGTGTCCGTCTGCCCCCCCCCATGGCTCACACCCCCCCGTTCCCCCATAACCTGCCCCCATCCCCATGATTTGCCTCCCCTTCCTAATTGCCCCCCCCCCCCAATAATTTGCCTCTATCCCCCCCAGTAACTTCCCAACCCCAGTAACTTGCCCACCCCCCCCAGCGCTGTGGGTTCCAGCTCCCCTTACCCCAGCGGTGGGAGTTTGCCCCCCCCCCCTTCCATTCAGGGGGTCCCTGAGGGGCTCGGGGTTGTTTTTCTGCCCCCCGGGGGGGTGTTTTGGAGTGGCCACCAACCCCCCTGTGCCTTACACCTTCTCCTGCTCTCCATGACTTGTGTCCCCCCATAACTTGCCCCCACTGTTTGTCCTCCAAAAGGTGAGGAGGGGGCTCCGTGGCTGGGAACAGGGGGGTGATGGGGATGGTTCCCCCCCCCAGGAGCATGTCCTTCCCCTCCTCGCCTCCCCCAGAGGACCAGGAGCTGGCAGTGCCTCCTGCCCCAACCCCACGGGGCTCCAGCTGCTGGCAGCCCTTCCCAAACCTTGTCCCTCTCTGTCACATCGTGTCCCCCTCCCCAATTTATCCCACCCCCCAGGTGCTTTCCTTTAGGACAAGGTGCTCTGAACGCTTCCAGCCGTGACAGGGCCACGTTTGTAGGGGCTGTGGGGTGGCTGTGGGGCCGTGGCTCATCCCGAAGGCACCTGCAGCCCCCTCGGGGGCTCCTTGGCACGATTCACGCCGGTGCCTGGCCTCTCACGGCCGTTCTGTTCCCTCTCCTTTCTCTGGGCTTAGCATCAGAGGATGTTATTGTGCCTTTTCTCAGGGAAACGTGTGATCTGTGGTGGGCGGGATGAGGTGTTCCTCTGAATCATTCAAATCTCAGAATAATGGAGATTAACAGGGACCTGGGGAGCTGCCTCCAAGCCCCTGCTCGACGTGGGGTCAGCTGGCCCCGGGTTACTCAGCATTCCTCAGCACCGCTCCTGGGGCCGTTTGTGCTCGCAGTGAAGATTGCCTTTAAATTATCCTTAAATTATCAGGTGCTGTTTCTCAGCCCCCCTTTGTTCTCCTCTGCAGTTCAGGAACTTCGCCGCTGATGCTTTTTTTTGTGACCCTTTTTTTCCTCTGCTGCTCCGTGAGTGTGGTCGTGCTGGAGATGGGGCTGCTGGGCAGACCGGGGGCCGCAGCAGAAGATAGGGCCAGGGCTCGGGTGTGTCCGTGATTCAGAGCTCTCCTGAGGAGACAAAGATCTTTGTACTTCAGTGTGCTTGGGCGCAGAGGTGGTGAAGGCAGTGCTGGCCTCGAAAATGGGCTTGTGCAGTGAGCCACATTCCTTCCGTGGCACCAGGCTGAAGGCAGAGGGAAGCAGTGTGGCATGAAAGGCAAGTTCTGGTTCTGTATCCCAGGTGGGACTGGGATGCTGGCAGCGGAGGAGCTGCCGCCCTTCTGCCTGGCTCCTGGTGGTGGCCTTTTTTTGACTCTTGTGAGTAACTGCAAGGATCACACTTCTCTTTTCTGTGTTCTTAGTGCTCCTACTTCAAGTTTCAGGACTTGGGGAGAGGCATGAAAGGGCTGCTCTTGAGGTTTCTCAGATTGTAAGAATTTTTCAGGAAGGAAAGAGGCAGGCCCAAGGGTTCGTTGATTCTCATTGTTCAGGTGAAGAAATCCCTCAGTTCTGTCCGGGTTGTTAGTACCTGGCGTGTGCTGGCAGAACGGATTTGAGCAGCAAAGCACAAAGCGAGGACTTTGGTTGTGCCTCTGCAGTCAGCTGGATGTGTGACCTACAGAGGATGCTTTTATACGGCTGGATTCCTGTGACAGGGGAAACTGCAGCTATATGAAGTTTGTTTTTTTCATCTTCCTCTCTAGTTTCCTGTCCTGCCCAGCTTGCTGAGTAGTTAATGCGGAAGATAAAGAGGGTTCGTCTGGAAAACGAGACTGCAGGAAGTTGGAGAAGGTAAGGTTCCCTCTAAGTTTCCAAGTTACTCCCGGGGCTCTTCCTCACCCTGTGTTGTGTGCGACACACCAGTAAGCTCCTCTTGGGGTAAACGAGGCTTCTGAAAAATCCCATGGATAGGATTTTGCCTGGGGAGATCTATGTCAGGAGCTGGGGGTCAGGAAGTGACTCAGGGAGCTAATTTGTTCCACCGGCTCCCAATACCAGGCTTTACGTTTTTTCCCTGTCCGGATGTCCCCTGCTGTCCTACCTGCCCTTGCTTGATGTCCTCACGCTTTCATGCTCCCCCTCAGAGAGCAGTTGGTGGATGTTTGCCTGATGCACCCAACCTCGCCAGGCTTGGCAGAATTAAGAGGGTGAGTGAGCTTGGAGACACCTGAGGGATAGCTGCATGCTCTGGGAAGTGGGGCTGGCAGTGCTGCTGCATCAAGAAGCATCCAAATGATTGCCTCAGCACCAGGACTGCGAAGGACAGCCTTCCAGGGAGGTGTAAATCTCACGTGTGCTGCATTGATGTGGAAGCTTTGAGGCTGTTTAAGGTTGTTAGAATCAGTGTCTTGGTCAAAATCCCCTCTGAGTAATTTCATCCCAAAATTCACTCTGCAGTTTCCGTTGGATAAGTTTCTCCTCATGCTACGCCATGCGTGGTGCTGCCAATACTTGTTATATTCTGGCCAAGAGATGGCTGTAGCAATGGATGAAGCAATTGGATTTTTATTTTACCCCGTGTTGTGGCAGGACCTAAGTTTTAGGAGACTCTACAACGCTCCAGATATCACTGTGGTATTTTCCATCTGTAACTTTGCCTACAGGTGAGGATGGATACTTCTCCTATCCCACTGTTTTACTTCAAAATCACCAAGCCTATAAAAATACCAAGCCAAAAGTTGTGCCTTTTGCTTCTTTAGTGAATCATAAAATCATGGAAAGAGTTTGGAAGGGCTCCTGACCTCCTGTCCTGTTTCGGGCAGTGACCAGCGTTACGTTGGTGCAGTGAGCAGGAGCTGCCTCTTTGGAGACCTTAAACCTGCAGCTTTCCCTCGCGAGAAGGTTTCACCAGCTGGGAGAGAGTGACCGCGGGGTCAAGTATCTGCAGCCAAAGCCAGATTATTTTGATCGACTGACTTGACCTGCACTGGGGTTGAGTTGAGAGAATCATCCCCAGCCGAGGGGTTTTTGCGGTCTTGTCATGTGTTTTTGATAGGCAACGCTTCTCCCTTCAGATGAGATTTGAGTTGCTGTAATGGGAACCCTGGATATGGAGTCAGCAGATAGATTGGAGGCTGTAGACGCTCTCACAGTCTCAGAACATCCCGTCACGTTCTCTTCTGTGGTTTTGGGCTTCCTGCCCGACTTTGATTGGATTTTTTTTTAATTTATTTTCAAGTTGTGGATTGTTTAGATTTTTTTTACTGCTGGGCGGTAGGTACCCGGAGCTCCTCCAGACTTATTTGAGGAGCTTTTTCCTGTTGTTCCATTATTATCCGCATGTTTTGTACAATTTAGTGACTGAACAATTTGAAGGTAGCACTACTGCCCTTGTACTGTGTGCCTGTGGTTTAAGGAAGTCAAGGTGTACTTTGGTTTAGGTTTCCTCATCTCCTCCAGTAATCGGCTAAAGTGCCAAACTGGGTGAGAACTTCCTTTTAGAAAGTTTGTTAGAACGTGTAAGCTGGCTGGGAATCCTTTAGAAACACTCAGAGGTCTCAAAAAACACTCACGGCATAAAATGGGCATGAGTGAATGTTTTCTTGTGGTATAAATAACCATTCCCCTCTTCCCTGATTTTATCCACTGGAAAAGAACTTGTTGTGCATCTTCCTGAGGCTGGAGTCTTCAAGATTTGCTTCGTGTGTAATCCCTGATTAATATTTAAGGATGACAGCTACATCTCAGAAGCTGCTCTCCTGTCAGAATGCAGGCAGCTGTCCCAGAAGACGAGCAGCGTTCAAGAAATACCTCATTTGAAAAAATGTAAATCTTGAGGCTGCTGAGAAGGAGGCATTTTTTCTGGTATTATCCTTAGTCACTGGATTGCCATCTTGATGATGAGTCAAAGGTAGCAATTCCGTCTCCATGGAGCAAACCTCTCTAGCCCTGTTTTTTTGCAGTAAACTGAAGTTCTTCTGAAATTCTTTGAAACAATCTTCCAGATAACCCCCTGAAAACAGCGACGGTGTTCCTGTGCAGGGAAATCCAGCTTCTCAAATGGGGTGACAGAAACTGGTTTCCCTAGTCCTAGGCTCATTCCTGCTTTGTAGTAGATTACATCACTGACCTTGGGCAAGTCAGTTAGTCCACCTCTCCTCAAATTAACATTTGCTGTAGTTGCATGTGGAGGCGTTTTTGGTAGACTCTAATTCAGTAACTGCTAGGTTGGAAGCCCATGAGGAATGCATGCCACACTTTGCAGGATATGACAAGGGTCTGTTACTGCTGTCTTCTTGCAGCCAGCAAAGCCAGTTACACTGTTTCTTCCTGTTTTGTCATCGATTTTGACTGCAGTAGCTCCTCAGGTAAGTGAGCTGCTCTGCTTAGCACTTGCAGAGGTTTAAGCCTGATCAGGCTTGCCTTCAGGGCAGGAAGGAGACTTCACTTACGTGGTCTTCCAGGACAGAAGTTTATATGCCTTTACCATTGGACATAGCTTTGATGATTTACCCATCCAAATTCCTGGGGTTGCTTTTCGTTGAGTCAAGCTGATTAATTGTTTTCTGCACCAGAATCTGCTTCTTGGATGTTCTTCAGCAGCTTGCTTCTAGAACTAGTCCTGGAAGTGAGTCTTTTGAGCTTAGTATCTCCGCTTACAGGACTGGGTATGAGATAGGAGGTGGACTTTTCCCTTCGATGCAGTGATGTATGTTTAAAACGGAGTCCTTGGGTCATAGAATCCTAGGTCTGTAGTTTAAGAAGTGCCTTTTCTGTTATGCTTGTTACGTGCTTAGAGCTTTCTCTAAGCAACAAAGTGTACCTGCTTGGTTTTATGGCTTAATTCTCTCCCTCAACTCCTCCCTCAGTTTTTTGTCTAGTTCTGAAGGGGAAGAGAAGATGACTGCAGTGGACGCGCTATCAGACAGCTCTGAAGTGGTCGAGATGGAGGATGTGCCTTCCCAATTCCAGGTGCAAAAGCATTCTTGGGATGGGCTGCGTGACATTATTCACAGCAGCAGGAAGTATTCGGGCATGATAGTGAACAAAGCTCCCCATGATTTCCAGTTTGTCCGGAAAACAGAAGAGTCCAGCCCGCACTCTCATCGTCTTTATTACCTGGGTAAGCCAGCATGCCAGACGCTGGGTGTGAGTATGGTGTGGGAGAGCATCCAATCTAAACAGGGGAACGAAGGATGGGAAGCGTCTGTGATTGAGATAGGGGAACTAGGATGAAGTAACATTGCTCAAGATTGCACGCTCGAATCTGTAGCAAAGCCTGGAACTGAGCAGAGAGCTCTCCAGAGCCAGATGAGCGCTCTAACTACAGGCTTGCTGCTTGGCAAAAAAGGGAAGTGTTCGCTGGTCAGCCCTACCTAGTGACAGAGGTATGAATGCAGGGTAATTTGGTAACCAGGCCAGTACAGTGGTGGGCTGTTCCTCAAACTCAGGACTGTCTTGTGCCTCTCTGACTTAAGAGAAGCGGGATTTACTTGATAGGTTAACCAGGCTGACTTCCCAAGAAACTCACTGTCAGTTTCTTGGATTACTAAATTACTAAATATATATTAAAAATTCAAGGTGTTTTGGGGGGACACACACAGCAGCAACTTGTTTTCCCCCTGCTTTGTTAAGCATTGTATAGGTAGAATGCTTTGGAAAGCAGGAGAAGAAAAAGGCTCGCATCTTTCTTAAGGTAGGATTGAAAGCCAGCAGAATATTGTGTTGTACAGGTCCATCGTTAGACTTGGAGCTACAGTGTAATTAGTGACAGAGTGGTTGGATTTTAGTAGCTGGATAATTTTGTGGTTAGGAACATGGGCAGCTTTATGGACTATAAAGGGTTTGTTACGCTTTGGGGCATGAGCTGATCTTTACAAGGCCAGTAAAGAAATTGCCCAATGCTCCATGGAGCTGATTGCTTTCCTAAAGTGACCCTGCTTTTTTCTTTTTTGGTTGTTGAGTGTAGGTCACTGTAGGACGTAGGATGCTGGATTCAAGGGGCTGATTTGTTTCATCGTTAAGCAGCTCCTGTGTGTCAGAGACTTGATTTGTTACAGTCCCTCGTACGTTCTCATTACCCAAGTGCCACTGTAAAGGGCAGCTTCCAGAGTTAGCATGTTTTTCTTGTTGAGTCTGAACAGCGAGACTTAATTTAAAACTGAATGTTTTTCAAAGCCACCTTGACTTTGATACAGTTTTTGATCTGGGTGACTAAAGAATTAAGGTGTTTTGAGTGGCTAATTTAGTATATTTTTAATGTTCTTCTCTTGAATAAAATGGCAACCAGAGCAGCTACTGGCTGGTCAGCATTCTGCATGGGTTTTACAGCAGCCAGAACTACGAAAGAAGTTAAACCAATGCCTGTTCAGTGTTTTCTTCCCTAAGAAAATGTGCAGGGCACAGAGCACATTGACCCAATGTTTAAGATCAGTACCTGCTGGGTCATACTGAGGTACATTTCTCAGGCATTCCTTACAAAGTGGAAGTGCCGATCCTTCTTCTTGCCATATCAAGCATTTTTTGGTTTGTCTGCCATACACAGCGTGTGAAATACTCAGAACCCTTTTCAGTGGTTCTTATTTAACACCATCATGCTATTCCTGTCCCAGTGATAGACAATATTTTCAAAGTTTTATGTGAATGCTGTTAGTGGCTCTGTGTTGGAGTAGGATGAAGACTTCTGAAGAACTTTACTGTAGGAACTGAATACTTTTCTTCACTGGGGAGCAGTTATCATGTTTTTTGGGGAGGAGGGCAATATTTTTCCTAAAGATGCTAATTGACTGTAGTCAGTCTGAGGTCACTGTAGAAAGTAGTAATAGAACAAGGAGAAATGAAGTCCGGGTCACAGTCACATGAGTGTCAAATGTGTATATACAGTAATTTGTTCCTATCTGCAGTTCGTTCAGTTTGGGCATCTTAAATCATTCCTGGGCTGTCCCCGTAGACTTCTATGGTGTATCACGGCAGATGCTGCTTATATTAAACACCACATGCTCAGCACTTTGGCGTTTCTGTATCTCTGAGGATTATATGCTCACATATTGCTTCGCTTCCTGAGTACTTATTAATATTTCAGTTTTAATTTTAAGTAACTGCACTGCTGGGTTAACAGGCTCAGAAATCTTTCTGTTCTGCCCAGAACGCGTGCAGAGCAGATAGTACCAGGGCACGTTTCCTGTGTTAAATTCTGATCTGGGGAATCTCTACTGCAAACACAGAGGGCAAGTTCATGGTCCTTGATTCTGTTGAAAGTGCCAGAATCAGTTTCAGGGTATTCTATGTTTTCTCGGTTGTTTTGGAAATTGGATGAAGGCCAGTAGCTTATACGATTTGACCATAATCAAAAGCTTATGTAAAATGACAAGGTCTTTTTACTATGTAGAACACTGTTTTACATCTGAATGGGCTCTCCAGAGCTTCCAAGTTTTTCCTTTCCCTCTCTCAGCCTGGTGTGTTGGCCTGAATGAAGTCCCTGTAGCAAATTTCTGGCTGAGAAACATGGAGAGTAATGTTGAGTCACCCATTCAGGGAGTGGTTTTTTTCAGAGTGGATCTAGGGCGTGGGTTGAACAGTCCAGAGAGAGGAAAAATGGATGCAACCAGCTCTGAAGAGGTTGGTTAGCATTAAATCTTGCCTAGAGAAGTTTCTGTTTAAAGCTAATGTAGTTGGATAGTATTCCATGATTGAACTGAGAGCTGCTTGGAAATGACAACTGGTAAAAGCCTCTGGATTCACTGAACCCCTCTGCAATTCCGTAAGAGATTAGTTTGGGTTGGGAGAGACCTCAAAGCCCCCCCCGTCCCACCCCAGCCATGGGTACAACCCCTTGAGCCAGTCCAGGCTGCCCCCAGCCCCATCCAGCTTGGCCCTGGGCACTGTCAGGGATGGGGCACCCACAGCTCGCCTGCTGTAATTAAGATTAACTGATCTTAAATGGGATGTTGCTTTTGTCCTCTTAATAGGAATGCCATATGGTAGCCGAGAGAATTCCCTTCTTTATTCAGAAATTCCCAAAAAGGTACGGAAGGAGGCCTTGCTACTCTTGTCATGGAAACAGATGCTGGATCACTTTCAGGTGAGTAGAAGTGTGAAGAGTCTGGGTTGATGGTTCTTGGGAAAGTTGGCTGGTGTTGTGGGGCTGGTCTGGTGAGTGCTGCTCTGCTGACCAGTGGAAGGAACAGCGTAGCAGTTTTTAAGGCACAGGTCGGTGTTTATAGGAATGTGGCATTGATAATTGCTTTATTTCGTAATACAAGATAGTCACCTGTGTGTGCCACGGAGCTGACAGCGAGTGTGAAACTGCAGCTGATGTGGCAGGCAAAGGGCTGAGCTAGCAAAGAGGTCTCTGTAAGCTAGCATGTGGCCTGCCTCAAATTACAAGCTATCAGGACACTGCACCTTTCCTCAGTGTGCCTCCACTGGGCTCTTAAGATGCTTATTAATGTGCTTGCTGGAATGCAAGTTATCTACTCTGCTTTTAAGCAAGTTGGGAGAGTTGGATTCAGCTGCTGCTTCTGCTCCATACTGGATTGCAAGAGAACCAGAAGGGGTGAATTTTCCCCTTTCTGATCACAGAATCGTAGTGTTCTTTGTCACCAAAGGTTTTGATGAGCAAAGGAGCAGAGGGTGTTGGTGTCCCTTCCATTCTGGAAAGGTTCCTACTGGAAAAGAATTTAGCTGTCTTGACCCCATTTGGATTGCTAGTCCCCTTCAGGGTAATTCAAGATCCCTGGAAGAGGTTTCGTGTGCAGTATCTGACATGGAAACTGTTTGTGAAGGGCTGTAGATAGCGTCATTAAGTTAATTGGTTACATCTGATTTGCATAAGCAGAGCAAGTGCAGCTGTCCTCAGTTCATGCTGAAGTACCATCTGCAGAAATGATGGATTGGCAATTCAGCTCTTGCGTAGAGGGAACTTTGGGGCTTGCAGTTGGTTTATTCCTCCTGGGCCACACCTGTAGCCTAGGGTACAGTGGTTTTGGACATGTGTGATAAGACTGCTGACTATTTTGGGTGGGTGAATTCTATTTAGGGCATTCACAGACTACCTGGTGCCAGTTTAAAAGCGTTCTTCTGTTGTGAAAGTTTCTCTCCTTGCAGATTGTTTCAGATTTTCTTTTCTTTCAACACTAGGCAACCCCTCATCATGGAATGTATTCTAGAGAAGAAGAACTCCTGAGAGAGCGCAAGCGACTTGGTGTCTTTGGTATAACATCTTACGATTTCCACAGTGAAAGCGGCCTATTCCTCTTCCAGGCCAGCAACAGCCTCTTCCATTGTCGAGATGGGGGCAAGAATGGTTTCATGGTGAGTCTGTTAATGGTTTTATGGCATCTGAAACGGACATAACACTTTGGGTTATTGCACTTGTGTGTCTGGTTATGATAATTTTTGTGTCCTGTCAGGACTATGTTTGTCCTCATTTTGTGGGCTGTACTATATCCAGGGCTTAAAGTCTTTTAGTATGAAGCTGGAAGATGATTTGGTAAAGAGCTGGTTGTGTTTCTGTTGCTGTAGGTGTCTCCGATGAAACCTCTGGAGATCAAAACTCAGTGCACAGGGCCACGAATGGATCCCAAGATCTGCCCTGCTGACCCTGCCTTCTTTTCATTTATTAACAACAATGATCTGTGGGTAGCAAATATTGAGACAGGAGAGGAGAAGCGAATGACGTATTGCCATAAAGGTAACTGGTCCTTCTTGCTGGATTCAAAAGAAAATTCTGACAAAAATTTGGGATGAAAAAGCTTATTTCTTCATGGCTTATTTCTTACAAGGACATTCTTCTTCTGGATCAGCTTTTTCCAAGGTGATGTAAATGCATTCTGTTCTTTGTTTCCTGTCCAGGCTTATCCAATGTTCTGGATGACCCCAAGTCTGCTGGTGTAGCCACTTTTGTCATTCAGGAGGAGTTTGATCGGTTCACAGGCTATTGGTGGTGTCCGACAGCTTCCACGGAAGGTCAGTTCTGCTTATCAAGTTCTGACACTACAACTGCGGCTGGCCCCTCCTGTGAATGATATTTTGAGCATGGCTTTCCTTTGGCCTTAGTTTGATCTGTTTCTGGAGAGGCTGCCAGGAGGAACAGAACACTGAGGGGATATAATTATGCTCTGAGGAGCATTTGCAGGTAGTCACTGGGAGCTGTGGCTATACAGGAGATGTACAAAGCTGTTGTTCTAGGGTGTACCACCACAGTGCTCCAGGCACGTCAGAAACAGTTGAAAAACAAAACACTGCAGCATACATGCCTGGTATCTTTTCCTAGGTTCAGAGGATTTAAAAACACTGCGGATCTTGTATGAGGAAGTAGATGAGTCAGAGGTGGAGATCATTCATGTTCCTTCACCTGCCTTGGAGGAGAGAAAAACAGACTCCTATCGGTACCCCAGGACAGGTAAGTGAAGCACCGTGGGGCTGTTAATGCAACTCTTGGCTCCTGCTGGCTGAAGTAGTGGAATTTGTGCTATAAACATTGCATGATTAACCTAAGTCCTTACCAGGATTTAGAAGCTGGTTGTAAATGTTGGGGCCTAATTGAGTCTCCGAGCCCAAAGCGTACTGCAGAAGGGAATGGGATTTAAAGTTCAGCCTAGATGAAAGGATTGTTGAGAAAAACAAAATATATCTGACGGCATGTTCTGGAATACATTTTGAATGCTTTCTTCCTCCTGAGAACATATGCATCCACCTAGGCAAGGCGAAGGCAAACTTTTCCTCTACCCAAAATACCTCTTGTGATGACAGCGGTGTTTGCTCGCACTCATCATTTCTTATTCGTGTACTGGCTTACAGCCATTTCAGTAGGGACCAGGCTTGGTTCTTATCTAGAAGCTGTACTGGATATAACTAGAGCTCATCTTGGTATTCTGTCACTCCTTTTTGCAGGCAGCAAAAACCCCAAGATTACATTAAAACTGGCAGAATTTAAAACGGACAGCAAGGGAAAGGTAAGTCGCACGATGGGTTATTGCTCAGGAGGGCTGACTGCTTCTGGAGCTCCATAGAATTAAGAGAAGGTCACTAGGGAAACCTAAATAGTGTTAGCATTTGTTTTCATCCTCTTGTAACACTTGATTCTCCAATGTGTTTATAAGAGTATCGTTCTGTTCGAGAGGCAGCTGGGAGAGGAGAGGAAAGTGAGAAGTGGAATTAGCCTGAGAGACCACACTGTCAATAGCAGAGCTTGGAGGGTTGAAGCTGGATCTAATCCCGGGCTTCATTCCATGATAGTATCCTTCTCTGTGGCTGAATGCCAAACTCATGGTGCTTTAAAACTTGTTTTTCCTTTCTCTTCTTGCCATTTGTAGAAGGGTTTTCTTCTCCTGGCTTTGCCCTTTCTGAAGCCAGTAGATACAACTGCCTTATTCTCCCATTCCACTGAGCTTCCATATAAGCAAGTCTGGTAGCAGTCTGATTTGATATTGAACCTTCCTTTTGCTGCAGATTGTGTGCGCTCAGGACAAGGAGCTGGTGCAACCATTTGCTGCGTTGTTCCCGACTGTGGAGTACATTGCCCGAGCTGGATGGACCCGAGATGGCAAATAGTACATAAGTTTTTCTTCCAAAATAATGCGCCAAAGGGCTTCCCTGGCTGAACTGTTCTAGGCCTTCAAGATTGAGTTGTATTGTAGCCACACGATACATTGTGTTGTGTTGTAGCCAGCTTTGTAATGTAATCATGAGCTGTTTTTAAAGCCGTGAGTGTCGTAAATGGCACAAGAGAATTTGGCTTCTTCAGTGTTTTTAACATCCTAAAAGTGGGAAATAATCAGATGTGGGCGAGGGTGACGAGCTGTAGGTTTTAATGCAGAGCTGCAATGACAAAGGGAAATGACAAATGAGCAGCCCTAGGGAATTACTTTTGAGTTGAAGATGTTTAACACACTTTCTGATGAAAGTGAGAACGTACTCTAAGCAATCGTATTGTTGTTTGTTGGTCCAGTTTGTGATCAACGCCAAATATATCAAGGGTAAATGGGCAGTTTTGTGTGCTGCGATGTCCTTCGTGCATATGTGGAGAAAGGACTGCTCAATGACCAGTGTACTCCCATAGCTCGCTGTGCCTCAAAATGCAATGCAACAGCCTTGTGCTGGCCAGCCTTGCCTGAAGTAGTTACAGAATTCACACTGCTCTGGTTGGTTTTAATTTTTTGAGGGAAAATAATTAAGAGCTGTAAAGCTTGCTTTACTCTTAACTAGTTTCTGTCCAGATCGAGTTAAGGTGACTTAACTGTCTCTGAAAATTGCATTCTGTAACTCACCATTAATAACTGTCTGCTCTGGAAACTAAATTCATGCAGCTTTGCAGAAGGCAATCCCATAGGTGGCTCTTGCGTTCTGCGCCAGAGCTTATCTAAATGTGCTGAATACATCAGTTCATGAAATCCACAGTTGCTGAGGTGCTAGGGGTAACTGGCTCTTTTGAAAGTCTGTCTTAATGATGAAACTTCCCTTGATGCACTTCCAGGCCTTGGGGTAGCCGCACTATGCAGCAGTGGCTTGCCATCTGTCATGTTGAGAGGCCTGCAGTGCAGCACCACTTCAAATGACTCTCCTTGGAGAGGAACAAGGCTGAGACTGAAGCGACTCCTTCACTTGGCAGTTGTCTTAGGTCTGTGCCTTTCCCTGCTAGTGCAGCGTGCAACAGGGAAGCTACAAATGAATTACTTTAGCTTCTCTTTACTTTAGGAACTCGCTAGAAAGCAAATGGTGCTCCTGACAGAGGGGCTGTCCAAGGAAGAGTTACGTTTTGGAGCCATCGTTCTGTTAACTGGTCCCTTGGAATAGACACTGGCAAATCTGTCAGACATCTTGTCTGAACGATACCCCTGTGAAATACCAGAGATGTCTGGCAAATACATGTTTGTTGGCAAAGCTTCCAGGAGATTAGAAAGCAGCGATGATGAGGAAAGCTTTGCATTCAGATGCCCAAATCCTTTCTGCCAGCGGGGGGAAAAAGGGTTGCATGTGCTGAGTGTTACAAAGGGACGTCTATTCTGTGGTACTGACATTTGCCTCCACCTTCTTTCCCCCAGTGCCTGGGCTATGTTCCTAGACAGACCTCAGCAGCGGCTGCAGCTTATCCTTTTGCCTCCAGCACTCTTTATTCCTGTCCCAGAAAACGAGGAGCAGCGTGCTCAACTTGCCAAAACTGTGCCAGAAAATGTCCAGCCATTTGTGATCTATGAAGAAACCACTGATGTGTGGATAAATGTAAGAGGCTCGGGGCTGGGAGGAGGGCACAGGCAGCCCCTTCCTCCCCCACAGTGAACCATTTTTGTGTTTGCTGCATGTCTGGTTTTAGTCCATGCTCCAGCAGACTGCTTTGCCTCTCAGTATTGCCAGATTTAGTGTTAATTTAGGGGGTCTGATAAAACCATGAGAGACTATCATGCACTCAGCATTGGAAGAGGTGAGAATCCTGCCGTCTCCTCACAACTGGAGCTATTCATTTAATTCCTGCTAGCATTCTCAGTGAACACAGGCACTTTGGACACCGACACTGAGACATAACAGTGCCATTCTCTCGGGGTTATTTTAGAAGAAGATTAAGTGGCTTCTTGAAACATGATCCTAATCTGTGGAATTTTAACATATTTAGGCAGGCGATGGACGTATGGGGCAGGGAATAAACTTTCTTGGTGCTGGCAAAGAGACCTGAAGGTTGTGGTGTGGCATTCCTAAGATGTCAGAATAGCAACCACCTTGTGGGACTTCCTGAGATGTCTAGCTCAGAGGTCTTCCACATGGGCACAAACTTTTTGTGAGAGTAGCAAAGTATGGAAAGGCTTTTTCCTGCCAGCAGTTCATCTGAGATATTTTCCTCAGTGCCAGCTCCTTTCCTGTGAAAGCACAGGATTTTAGCACTGACCTCCTTGGCTGTATCATGTTGTGTCAATAGGAATCACTCATGGCTCTTCTGCCTTGTGTGACAGGTTCATGATATCTTCTATCCTTTCATCCAACCGGAGGGAGAGGAGGAAGAACTCTGCTTTATCCGAGCCAACGAATGCAAAACAGGTTTCTGTCACCTGTACAGAGTCACAGCAGTCCTCAAGCAAGGCAGCTATGACTGGGTGCAGCCATATGTCCATAACGAGGGTAAGAGCCACACTTTGTCAGCGCATCAGCTTTGTGTTCTCCCTTTGCTTCTATTATCTTTTAGGGAAGATGATAATTTATTTTCACATCCTTTCTTTTAGATGATTTCAAATGTCCTATAAAAGAAGAGATTGCCCTGACTGGTGGGGAATGGGAGGTGCTGGCAAGGCATGGATCAAAGGTATTGGTTGTTCATTTTCTCTTGCAATGTTGCAGTTCTGCATTGTCTGCTCAGCCCTGGCTTACGCCCTCTGTTACACCTGGGACCAGCTAGAACTACTTAAGCTTCACTTTGTTTCTCTTTTTTTATTGCTGCCCGTGCTTTTCCCAGAAGTGCTGTAGCCCAGTGCACGTTGAACTGATTGCCTTTTTAATCAGGCTTCAGATTGCTCCTTAAGTAAATCCCATGAGTGAGTCAGACTGTAAAAAAGGGCACAAGTCTGAGGTTCAACAGTAACAACAAGCCCAAGCCCCTCCACAAAATTGTTGTCTTTACTGAAGCATTTTAACCCCAGTGAGTACTTGTGAATTGGGAATATGTCCTAGTGCTTAGAATGAACTCCTGGTCTCCAGCTGATCCCTTTAGGAAGAAGGCAGCTGGGGAGTATAAAGCAATTTAGAATATGAAGGAACTGTGTCTGTTATTGGTTGTGGAATAGCCAGAAAGGATTTTTTATTAATCTTGTAGAACCTAGTTCCATTTTGCTTCAGGAATTAACTCTGAGTCTGATCTTTAATGCTCCCAGGTGATTTCTGTCAAAATAAAGACCTTGTCTGTTCATTTCCAATTAATCTGGATTTCCACTTCGCACTTTTAAAAGGCCTACAGCTTCATATGTTTGGTTTCTGCTGCTTTTCCTCAATCTGCAATTAACCTGCTGTCCCTCCCCATGTGGATTCTCACTGTACATGCTGTTGGTTTTGGCCACGGCTCTTCCCTTCATGTGCTATGGCTAAAATTGTGTTAGCAGCAATTATTTTGATGCATTTGTTGCTCCACAGGGCTCTGCCCGGCTTTCCTGGCCAATTGGGTTGGGTATTTCTTCCCTGTGCTGTCCACAGCACTCTTCAAACTGTGTGTTAGCTAGAAATAGCACTTGGGCTTCAGCATTTGGAAACTGCAAGGTAGAAAACAGTTCCGTTACTGTTGCTGGATCAATGCAGTATTTAAAAGCTGTCATTTCTATTCCTGGCTGGCCAGGTGGTTTTTAGAAACTGCTTTATTTTAAAAATGTATTCTAATGTGACTTGAATTTTGGTACTGTTAGGGCTATTAGACCGATCCCTCCACAGATGGGAATTCATTATCACAGTTGCTGGAAAAAATACTCATATACCCTTATAGCACAGACTTATTATGGGAAGACACCATTTTTAAGCACAGAATTTTCTGGTTTAAGCTACAGTGAACAGGGCCCAGCTTTTTAAGCTCTTTAATAAGCAAATGCTGTAAGTTTCTCAAAAAAGCTGGGTGACCTCCTTTCATTACTTTGGAATATTTGCAGTTCCCCATTTGTGTTGGTCTGAAGCCTATCTTATAAATGGGTGCTGTGTACTGTTCCTAATGCTGCAAGCAGTCCGTCATGGTCTGTTTGTGTTTTAAGCTGGCTCTGCCTGGGGACAGACAGTTTGAGCTGGTAAAGGAGCAGTAGTTGTCATCCTGCTGTCACTGAGCCCTCTCTTCTCCACCTAGATCTGGGTCAACGAGGCTACGAAGCTGGTGTATTTCCAAGGCACAAAGGACACCCCACTGGAGCACCACCTCTACGTAGTCAGTTATGAGTCTCCTGGAGAAATTGTGCGGCTTACCACGCCAGGCTTCTCCCACAGCTGCTCTATGAGCCAGGTTTGTTGGTTCTTAGATACCAGGTGCCCCTTTCTCCTGACTGACAGGGAACGTGCCGAGTCACGACCAGTAACACTTACTGACCCTTCCTTTGTCTTGGTTGCTTGAGACGTGGGAGCTTTTGTCTGGGAACTGCATGGAGAGTGGATGTGGGAAATGAAAGACCTCGCTCCCCTCTAACTCTTCTCTCTTTCCTCTATAGAATTTTGACATGTTCATCAGCCACTACAGCAGCGTGAGCACTCCACCTTGCGTGCATGTCTACAAGCTCAGTGGCTCTGATGATGACCCGCTCCACAAGCAGCCCAAGTTTTGGGCCAGCATGATGGAGGCAGCCAGTAAGTTCTGTAGAAAGTGTCCGTGCTGAGTTCTGTCTGTGATACGCTTCCTACTAATGGTAGCCAAAGGTGGTAGAGAAGGAAGTGGCTGAAGTAACTTCATTTTATGGGGAAATGAATTGAATTATCTTGCAGGGGTGATACCTCTAGTGGATTGCTCATCAAGGAAACAGTACACTGGCTTTCAAGATGTTACAGTTTCATGGTTTGAGTGAAAGCAGTGGTGCAGGATTATTTGATTATGTTTTTAGGTGTTTCTTTATTTGTTCTTTGTCTGAAGAGTGGCAAATATCTGGGAGGTCGTGGCTACCTCATTTCAAGGCTGTAGCCGTTAAAGGCTTAGACACAATTCAGAGCGGTACCCGAACCTTTTCTGCAAATGCTTTTTCCATTTGACCCATTTATGTGCTTCCCACATCTTGCTATTATGGCACAGCATGCCTTGCCTGAGGATTCTCAGCTGATGATGTGTTCATGGGTGATCCTTTCACTGCATACATGGCCTATTGCCCTATGCAGACACACAGAGGCTTTTTGTTTCCCAGGGAGAGGATCCTCTGAAAGGCATTGATGAGTCTTGGTATGGTTTGGGTATTGAAAGAGCCCTGACTAGGGTCAAGTTTGAACAGAATAAGCTTTTTTCAGGCTAGGTGGGAGGCAGAGCCTGCTGTCAGTTACTGCACTGGGTGTGAATTTCCTCCTGCAGGTTGTCCCCCGGATTACATCCCGCCTGAGATCTTTCACTTCCGCACTCAGTCAGACGTGGAGCTCTATGGAATGGTGTACAAACCTCATGATGTCCAGCCTGGGAAGAAGCATCCCACAGTGCTCTTTGTGTACGGAGGGCCTCAGGTAATAATTCAGGCGTCCGACTGCTGGTGTTGGCCACGGGATTGCTGTCCAGGGCAGAGCTCTGTGTAGTTTGGTCACTGAAAGGAGTTTGCCGTGAGGATGGTGCCGCTCTTTTCTTGGGTGACAGGTGATAGGACAAAGAAACAGCCTCAAACTCCACAAGGGGAGGTTTAGACTGGACGTTAGGAGGAATTTCTTCATGGAGAGAGTGGCTGAGCATTGGAGTGGGCTGCCCAGGGAAGTGGTGGCCTCCCCATCCCTGGAGGTGTTTAAGAGATGTGTGGACATGGCACTAAGAGATGTGGTTTAGCGATGGGACTCAGTAGATCAGGTTTATGGTTGGTCTGGATGATCTTGAAGATCTTTTCCAACCTAGATGACTTTGTGATTTTACCATCAGGACTTTGGACGTCTCTTCTGACTTCTGCCTCAAACCTCAGATGATTTTTCCAGCATATAGTCCTGATTTGTGTGGCTGTGATAGCTCAGTTAGTGGCTGCTGTCCAGCTCAGGATCCTGTGTACTGAAACAGACAGAGGAAGACAGTGGAAGGCAGCTGCTTGGCACTGAAATTTTTCTAACCTCCTTCTGCAGGTGCAGCTGGTGAATAACTCTTTCAAAGGAATCAAGTACTTACGGCTAAACACGCTAGCGTCTCTAGGCTATGCTGTGGTGGTAATTGATGGAAGGGGTTCGTGCCAGCGAGGACTCAAGTTTGAAGGGGCCCTGAAAAACCAAATGGTAATTATTTTTTTTAATGACTCTTTGCTCATTTGTTCTTTCTAAGGTTGTCTGGCTTGAGCATTGCTCACACCTTTTCTGTCCCTTAAGTTTTTAGGTTGAGAAAGTCACTAACCTGAGCTTCCTTGTTGCCTTTTAGGGCCAGGTGGAGATAGAGGACCAGGTGGAAGGTTTACATTATGTAGCAGAAAAATACGGGTTCATCGACTTGAGTCGGGTAGCCATACACGGCTGGTCATACGGGGGTTTTCTGTCCCTCATGGGGCTTATCTGTAAACCCAAT
The DNA here is from genome assembly GCF_963932015.1 of Anas acuta. Lineage (NCBI taxonomy): Eukaryota > Metazoa > Chordata > Aves > Anseriformes > Anatidae > Anas > Anas acuta. The sequence goes on along the minus strand of NC_089004.1, from coordinate 3,220,176 downwards.
GTCTTCAAGGTGAGTCTAGGCATGGGGGGCGTCATCTTGGGACTCTTGGTTTTCTTAGCTTATCTAACTCTTGTCATCTAGTGTTGGCTTTTATTTGCTTGATGGTTTTGATGGACAGGTAGAAATGTCCCTCAGTCCTGCTCGCCTGTAGCTCCTGCCTACAGACCTGCATTCTGCTTGCAGGTTGTACTGGTTGAGACCTGAGCAGGATGGGGTGTCCGGGATGGGGTCATGCCCCAGTGCCTGTCAGTGGAGGACTTAGCCTAGCATCCCATCTGATAATTGATGTGCTATACCTAATGCCCTTCCCAAGCCCCCAGCACAGTTTCTGGATCATTCCGCATGTCTTCCTTGAGAAGGGGGAAGCCTTTAGTGCTGGTATGCTGGAATTTGCCTGATTTTAAGAGAAATAGCATGAGGAGGAGTCTAGGTTTTTATGTGGGTTTGTTGTGGAAGAATTCTGGTCTGTGTGACAGGCTCCAAACAGTTCTGTGTTGTTGGTTTTTTTTTGTGCTTCATCAGGAAAACAGGGAACTCTTGAAGTGCTTGAACTCTTTAGCACTTGATAATTAAAGTTGTCTCCTGCCACCTATTTGTTTGACAGATTGCTATAGCAGGTGCTCCTGTCACAGTTTGGATGGCATATGACACCGGGTATACTGAGCGGTACATGGATATCCCAGAAAACAACCAGCAAGGTTATGAGGCTGGCTCTGTGGCATTACACGTAGAAAAGCTTCCCAATGAGTGAGTACGGTGGGGTTGTGCAATCTGCTGAAAAACCGCTACCAGCTGCACCTCGGCTGAACACAAAAAGAATGGATGGGTTCTGATCTGGTTTAATTTTAACTCACGTGGCTGGGGCTGCCTCCTGCAGCGAGCTGAGGCGTTGTTCCCGCAGCCCCCCTTTGCCAGGGGAGGGGTTAAAGACCTCATCCGTGGCCTTACACTCCTCTGACTGCTGCCTGGTCATTGCTCTGTTTTAGTTTGCCAGCTGGCAGCTCTTTGCTCAGACCTGCTGCAGAGCTTTTTGCTTGGATTCTCATCCTACCTCTCTTCCTGTCTCCAGGCCAAATCGTTTGCTGATCCTCCATGGCTTTTTGGATGAAAATGTGCACTTTTTCCACACCAACTTCCTGGTATCACAGCTAATCCGGGCTGGAAAACCTTACCAGCTGCAGGTAGGAGGAACAAGAGTGAAGTGGGAAGGTCTGGTAAATCTGTAAAGTTTCCTGCTCGCTGCCCTGGGAGTGGGAATAAGGTGGAAGCAAATGCTTCCACATATTGATGCAGTGTAGGTGATAGTAAATGCCTTGTTTGACTCCAGGAGGTGGCCGGGAGGTGGCACTGTGGCTGCTTCCTTGCTGGCCAATGTGTCTGAAAGCACTTGCACGCAGGGCTCGTGCCCTCAGGCCTGGAACTTTCCTTCTCCACGGGAGCTGTCGCTGCCACCAGCCATGTGAGACACCGAGGGGGGTGGCAGCACACGCCAGGGCAATGAGGGGGTAGGGCTGGTGCTCGAAACCTCCCCTGGCACCCTGTTGTCCTGATGGAAGAGGGCTGGTGTGAGGGAGGCTCGTCTGTGCTGAACGAGCTGCTCGTGGTTAATTGTCCCGTCTCTGCTTCTGCACAGATCTACCCCAATGAGAGACACAGTATTCGGTGCCCTGAGTCAGGAGAGCACTATGAAATCACGCTGCTGCACTTTCTACAAGAATACCTCTGAGAGCACAAGCCTCTGCAAACTGGACACTGACAGCTCACCTTCCCCTCCTGTGCCCTGCCGCTCCTGCCTCCCCCGACAGCCATCGAACCCAGAGCACAAATGGCTGAGTGCCCAGGTCGGGGTGTCTCGCCCTGAACGAGGGAGGAGGGTGGAGAGCACCTTCCCTTTGGACAGTGCCACCTTCTTTCACTTTCCAAGCTGGAGGTCTGCCCCTGCTCAGCTGCTCATCCTGTTCCTCTCCTCCAGCCTGGCTGTTAATGCTTTTTTTTTTTTTTTTTTTTTGCTGCTACTCCCTCTATCCTGGGAATCAATGGACAGTGGTCTGTCTCCCAAGGCTGAGGTTTATGTCCATCTCTCTCTCTCCCCGATCCTTTTCCCTTCCGCTGCACCTCTGCAGTTCCTGTACTCTTACCTGCAAGAACTCAGTGCCTGCGTTGGAAACGGAAGAGCTGAATCAGCAAGCTGCCTTAAGCCAGGAGTGGGAGGGAAGAGAGAACTACCTATTGTTAAGCCCCAGGGGAGCTGATCGCTGCTGCTGTGTCCTGGCCTTGCTGCACCAACATGGAGCCCTGGGGATATGAAGAGCTCTACAGAAGCATGCAACACTAGTCTTTTCTATTTTTCTGTTTAATTTTGCAGAGCAGATGGAGGAAGTGGCTGGGGTCGGTAACAACGTCCTTCCATGCCTTTCTCTCATGGCCGCTCACAACCAGAGTTGTGCCAACAGGTAGCACGGCAGCTGAAGCAGCTGGCTACAACCAGAGATCATCTCTCCAGAGATCACAGCAGCATTTGGGTTTTTGCCACACAAGATGGATGATATTTATGCAAATCCTTCCTCCTTCCGTTCTCTGTGCTGCCTCTTGGTCCTACCTTCTTCTCCCCTGACACCCCGAGCTTTCAGATGTGCACTGAAATTGGCTGTGCTTCAGTTCTCTGCGGGTCAGTGACTGTTCCCCTTGCCCATCTACTCAGCAAATGCTCTCTTCTGGTTTTTATTTACCTGGTCAACAGGAACTGCAGTTCTGGGGAGGGGGGATTGAGCAATTGCACCTCAGGGGAGCACATACCCCCCCTCAAGCCAAGGGTTCTGCCAGGGGCATAAAGAAGAAAAAAAAAAAATACCCAAATGAACCACGTTGACTTGCCCTGGAGTATTTTAAGTGCGTATTATGAAAAGAAAATATTTTTATGGATTCTTATTCTTTTATAATTATGAGTGTAAGATGTAGCGACTCATTAAAATATTGGAAAGAGAGGCACGGGCTGGCTTCTGTACCTGGTGGTGGAGGGCAGGAGAGGGCTCGGGAGGAAATGCCATCTGCTTCACCATGGCCAAAGCTGCGTCTGTGGTAAAAGCAAAGTGCTCCGTTTGGTTTCTGCGCCAAGCGGTGGAGAGAATATTAAATCCCCGATGTTCCTCGAGGGAAGAAAGAGCTAGCAATTGAAGATGCAGGGCGGAGAGTTGGGAATCCTGGGCTGTTCCTGGCTCTGCTATTAAGGCGCTGCGTGACCTTGAGCGAGTCAGACACCTCGTGCTTGCAAATCCCAGCCTCAGCCGGGGAGGTGGGCGCCTCGCCCAGCACCCCGACTCCCTCCGGCTTCTTGGGGGGGCCGGAGCTGCTCTGGCAGTGCCTGGCCTGGCTGCCAAACGCTCGCAGCTCTGATCCCACGCTAGGACGCACGTGGGCCCCGGGCACGGAGCTGCTCGCTGCAGGTGCTGGGGCCTGCCTCTGCTCGCCTTCCGCGGAGCTTAAAGCTCCCAAAGCCTGGCCTCGCTGTTTCCTTTTCGAAACGGGGATCAGACGTTAATTAAAGTGCTATTAAATGCCCTGAGGTTGCAAGCTGGAGGCTTCTGCTTTTAAATGCAAAGCATTTCGCAGCTGGAGGATTTGGGTTGCTGAACGTGGCTGTGAGCGCGTTGCCCCGTTCTCATGCCCGTACCCAAATAGTTGGCCCATTTCAGTGGGGTTTTAGCAGCTTTGAGGTTTCAGGGGCGGAAGGGGAGGCAATGGAGGAAGTTGCACGTCTCTGAAGCTTCCTTGAGAGAAGATTGTAATCTGCCTTGCAGAGAGAAAAGTTGCTCCCCTTTCTCCCTGCCTTCTTTAGAGCCGGGTGGGTGCCAGTGCATGGTAAGAAGCTTTATTTTGCAGGGCTTGCTGCTTTTCAGTCTTAATCTCAAGTGCTTTTTCCTGTCCCAAAAGAGCAAGTGTTCTTAAAAGGTCTGCAATGCACTCTTAAAATGCTCTTGTCTCGAAGAGTTTACAAATCTGTCAGCTCCTTTGATCCTCCGAGCTTGCTTCTGAAGCTGTAGGATTATTTGATGCCATAAAAAGGAGATGTTTTTCTTCTTCTGGGTACTGAGATCCTGAGAGGCATTAACTGGGAAATCACCTACCACAATCTTGAGCTTTTCAATATGTAACAGGCTCTGCTGGGGATTGAAACACAAATGATGTAGGAGGCCTCCGCCCAGCTGTCCTGTGAGAAAGGTAATTGGAGTGTGAAGCGTGGTTAAGCCAGGTTCAAGGTATCTCTTTTGGATAGAAAATTTGCAGCTGTAGCTGAAGCTGAGTTAATTTCCTGTGAGAGCAAGCGGTAACGGCCGCAGGAAGCGCAGGGCATTGTAATGGATGCTGGGGAAGCCGGGCAAAAATTGCTCTTCCTCGAGAACAAGAGAACCGAGCCTGAGAGTTTGTCGGGAGGCACTTCTCCTGCGAAAATCCAACATGTGGGGCTTTATTTTTAGGCAGAGGATGTGGAGGAGAGCAGATGTTCCCGATGACTTATTTTGAAACAAAAAAAAAAAAACAACATACTGCTTGTGCTACAAAATTAGCTCAGAAAGCCACCGTCCCCCTGAAAGATGCTCGAATGGAAAACTTCCCAGCATCTCCCTTCCCACAGGGTGGGGAACGGAGGTGAGATGCTGGCTCTCGCTCTTTCAAGGCGACGTCAGTGCCTTGAAACTGCTCCTTGGGTTGGGAGCCGTGTCTCGGGCAGGGTTGGCTCTCTGTCGGGAGGGTCGTGGGGTCCTGCAGGATTGCTGGAGTTGCTCGGGAATACCACGCTCTATCAAAGGCCCGGGAGGAAGACAAATGGCTGCGCTGGCGGGGGGCCGGGGGAGGGCTGCGTGAGTGAGGCTGCAAAAAAGCAGGGTGTAACCTGATAGTGGAAAATCCTCGCCGAGGGATTCTGGCGAAGCACGCGGGCTTGCAGCCTTCGAGCTGGGACAGATGCGAGGCTTCAGTCATCGGCGTGGAGCAGGGATTGCTGCTGGTCCCAGTGTGTAATCCTCGCAGCGTGCTGCCCCTGCTCCTCTGCCTCCCCATCTGCAAAAAAACAAAACAAAACCTTCTCATCTCTAGTTCCAGCTCGAGCCCCTTGCTCAGAGGCTGGAGCAGATTTCTGTCGGCTCTCAAGTGAAAACAGCCCCAGCCCCACCCAGCAGCCCCAGCTTGTGCTCCTCAGGGCTCTTCTGTTTTGTATCAAGTCCTAGAGCTGCTCCAGCTCAGAGCTTAGAGGCTGAGCCCTCGGCCAGCCAGAGGAAGGGGGTGCTGGGGTGGGGGGGCAAAAGCTGTGGCCTGGGGAAAGGTTTCTGCCTTCCTTATCAAAAAGCAGTGCAGATATCTCCCCTCCCTGGTGCTCGTGTTGTTCTTGGGGGTCTGTGGCTCTCCAGCCAGGAGGCAAACATTGTTCTGGAGCTGTCCCCGTGCAGCAAATCCTGCTCTGCTCCACCTGGGGCCTGAGCCTGCTTGGTGCTGAGTCCCCTAGCAGAGGCAGTGAGGTGTGCTCGGTGCCAGCCATGCAGCCAACAGCCAGGCGGCTGCTGCTGCAGCAAGGGAGGAAGCAAGGGACAGAAGCAGAGAAAAGGGGGGCAGCCCTGGATCAGCAGGGTTTTGCAAATAAAAAGGGTTTGTGGTGGTTCAAGGGGGGTTTGATGCGCGGTGGCAGCTGGGGACACCTCCAGTGTCTGCCATCCCTGCCCCTCCTGCTGCCTTGTGTCTGTGTTTGCCTTGCTCTGCCATCCGGGGAGCAGGAAGGGGCTCTGGTGTCTCGCGAAGCTGTTCGTTCCTCTCCTAAAAAGGACAGTTAAATACCACCAAAAGGACAGCTAAGACCTCCTAAAGCTCCTGTCAAAACAGCAAACGCGTCCATGCGAGGGCTGCTCCAGCCAAAGGACCAAACGTGCCTCTTGCCTTCCCCTGGCTCAGCCGCTCTGTTTGCATTTCTCCTCCTCCCCCTCAGCTTTAATCCAGGCTTGCAAAGACTCAGCCTGCCCCAGCCATGGGGTGACGGGGGGGATTCTGCCCTGGACCACCCCCAGCCCGCTCTCCTTCCCCCCCCAGACCATGGCGGTGGTGCTGGGGCTGCTGCTGGCCCTGCTGGGCTGCAGCGCGGCGCTGGACCTTGCCCTGGAGGAGGCATGGGAAGGCTGGAAGAGCCTCTACGCCAAGGAGTACAGCAGGGTAGGTCCGCACGGGGCCAGCTCCTCTGCTCCTCAAGCCTTGGAGCACGTGCTGGGGCCAGCTCCAGAGGGGTCTGCACTCAACGTGTCCCCTCTGGTGCTCCCGGGGGGGCTGTTCCTGACCCCGGGCTGCTCTGCCCCCCGGTAGGAGGCTGAGGCTGTCCGCAGGGAGGTTTGGGAGAAGAACCTGCGGCGCATCGAGCAGCACAACCGCGAGGAGTCCCAGGGGCAGCATACCTTCCGCCTGGCCATGAACCACTACGGGGACATGGTAATTGTGCTCGGCACCTCCTCCGGGGACTGGGGGCCCCTCGAGGCACCCAGGGCTCGAGCCAGGGTCTGGGGACACCCATCCCATCCTGGGGGTGCTGGTGTCCCTGGCGTTGGGCCGATTCTCAGGCTGCGGCCCTGCTCACACGCGTGTGCAACCCGCAGACAGACGAGGAGTTCAACCAGCTCCTGAACGGCTTCACTCCGGCGCAGCAGGAGGAGCCCCCGCTGCTCTTCCAGGCATCGCCAGCTCTGAAGACGCCGGCAGAGGTGGACTGGAGGGCCAAGGGCTACGTGACGCCTGTGAAGAACCAGGTGGGCACGGGGGGGACAGCAGAAATAGGAGGCTGCATCCTCCAAAGCGTCAGAAATCCTCTGGGCAATCCAGAGCACGGCGTCCCCCCCTCCGTCAGCTTTTTGGGTGATGCTGTGATACCCCCCTCGTCTCGCCCAGGGGCACTGCGGGTCGTGCTGGGCGTTCAGCGCCACGGGGGCCCTGGAGGGCCTCGTCTTCAACCGGACGGGGAAGCTGGTGGTGCTGAGCGAACAGAACCTCATCGACTGCTCTCGGAAGCTGGGCAACAACGGCTGCCACGGCGGCTACATGACCCGCGCCTTCCAGTACGTGCGTGAGAACGGCGGCTTGAACTCGGAGCACATCTACCCCTACCTGGCCACGGTAAGGGGCGGCGGGCAGGAGGGTGGGGACGCGGGCAGAGCCGTGCCCGTGGGTCCTCAGCCCCGGTGGTCTTCTCTCCCCGTTTTCAGGACACGTCCAGCTGCAGGTACAACCCCCAGGACAGGGCGGCCAACTGCTCCACCATCTGGCTGGTGGCCGAGGGCAGCGAGGTGGCGCTGGAGCAGGCGGTGGCGACTGTGGGTCCTGTGTCTGTGGCGGTGGATGCCAGTGGGTTCTTCTTCCACTTCTACAAGTCAGGTACCACCTCCCTCTTCACCTGGAGAAGTGGGAAAGGGTAAACTGAGGCAGGGTTACCTTGCTGAGCAGCTGAGCCCCATAGAGTAACACCCAGGGCACCCAGTCCAGGGGAATAGGATCAGCCACGCTGCTTTTGCCTGGAAATTAAGCCATTGGGGCCGACCCCTGGCTCACCCCATTTCTGCTCTTCCCAGGTGTCTTCAGCAGCATGTTTTGCAGCCACCAGGTGAACCACGGGATGCTGGCCGTGGGCTATGGCACCAGCCAGGAGGGCGGGAAGAACGTGAGCTACTGGATCCTAAAGAACAGGTAGGGGTGGAGGAGCTCCCATACCCCCTGCCCCTCTCACCCCCTGGGCATGGCCCGTCCTCCCCTCCTGCTGGGGCTCCTCTGTGAGCTCAGAGCCAGGCAGGGAGGGGACACAACAGGACTGTCCCCATCCCACGGGACTCTCCTGTGCTCCCGTCCTCTCCCTCTGCTTGCCCTCCCTTGAAGGGGCCAGTTTTCCCCGCGTGGGAACGCAGATGTGCTCAATTCTTTGTCTCTTCCTGCAGCTGGTCGGAGGCGTGGGGCGAGCAGGGCTACATCCGCCTGCTGAAGGGCGCCGACAACCACTGCGGGGTGGCCAGCCAGGCCAGCTTTCCTCTGCTCTGAGCCTCCTGGGCCGGAGCACGGGGCAGAAGGCAGCCGTCACCACGCGTCCCTGTCCCGCCTGGCTGCAGGGACAGAGCCGGGTCCTTCGTGAAGGGGTTTTTGTTTGTACGTGGGGAGAAGCAATTAAAAGTGGCCTGGCTGATCACTCTGTTGTCTGCAAAAGGGGGCAGGTGGGGTTTGGCTGCCTCAGCACGGCTGGTGCAGCTGGTACTTTTCTTTCCCTGCTGGGAAAGCCAAGGCTCCTTTTTGCTCGGTGCTCGGAGCTTTCTCTGCCTTTTTCCCCTCCCGGTGCCCCTTTTCCTTCCACCGAACTCCCAAACCCCACAACCAGGACTTGATCTTCTGACCGTGCCTCCACTTCTGCTTGACCCCTACAAGCCCAGTTCTTAAAAACAGGTCTTTACTGAAGCAAACCTACATGACGAGGCAGAAAATGAACCTCCCCCATCCTGCTGCTTATTGCCAACCCCTTGGTTCCCAACCCGGGGCTTCGGTGCCTCAGGAGGGTGCCAGGCTGGGCTGAGGGGGTCCCACAGCTGCCCTAAACCGCCCAGGGCTGCCCTAAGGCCACAGCCCGGGGTCCATATTGGCCCCAGAGGGCACTGTGAGGTGGCCACTGTCCCCTTGTCCCCTACCCAACTCCTCCATGTCCCCTCCATGTCCCCTTGTCCCCACAATCCCTTCCCCATTTCCCCCTCCCCCCAAGCCCTGCCCACACCCAAGATGGCCGCCGCGGCGTCCGCCGAGCGCCAGGAGCTCGCCTTGAGCCCTCCCGGCCGCCGTAGCGCGGGCTTCCTGGCCAAGATGGCGGCGCCCAGCGGGAGGAGCGGCCGGGGGCTGTGGGGCGCGGTGGTGGCCGCCGCCGCCCTGCTGTGGTTGGGGGCCCGAGCCGCCGAGGGCCCGAGCACCGCCGAATTCGACGTGAGGCCCGGCGGGGAGGTGCACTCCTTCTCCCGGAGCCTGGTGAGGGCCGGGGAGAGGAGAGGGTACGCGCCTCGCCCCGATTGGCGGAGGCGCACGTCGATCTTCAGACCCCGCGCGGGGATTGGCTGACAGCGAGGGGAGGCGGGACGAAGGGGGTGAAGGGGGGGGTCCGGGCTGGTTGCTATGGGAGCGGCTGGGGGGGGGGCGGCCCGTAAAGGGGGGGGGCCTGGGGAATTGGGGGGGGTCCCCGGCCCATGGGGGGGTTGGGGAATTGGGGGTCCCCGGGGGGCTCTGCAGAGGCTGGGGGGGCCCCAGGAGGAAGGGAGCCCCCCCCCGGGAATGGGGACCCCAAAGGAGAAGGGGGGGCCCCAGGGAGGGTCCCCAAGGAAAATGGGCCCCGGGGGGGGGGGCAGGAGGCGCCCCGGGAAGGTGTCCCCCGAGAAGGGGGGGCCCGAGGTAAGGGGCTTCCAACGGGAGGAGGTGCCCCCAGGGAAGGCAGGGGGTGGTGAGGGGAAGGGGGTGGCCAGGAAGGGGGGGTCCCAGGGGAAAGAGGCTCGCCAAGGGGACGGGGCTGTGTGGGGAAGGGGGGCAGGTCCCTGGGCCCCCCCTGAGCTGTAAGTCCCCACACCAACACCGTGGGGTCCTGCTGGTACCCCACAGCTCACCCCACAGCTCACCCCACAGCTCACCCCACAGGACAAGGGCTTCGCAGCCCCAACCAGCACCCCAGCCACACGGCCGGGGGGTGCTCCTCCTCGTGTCACCCCCACCGCATGCTCTCAGGCGTTCCCAGATCTCGTGGCGTGGCTGAGAATTTGCCTGCACTGAGCAAACTGTTGGTCACACGGAGCGTCCCGCTCTAACAAGGCTGCTGGTCTGCTCTTTTCGCAGGGAGGTTACACCTGCACCTTCACGTACTCTGCTCAGGGAGGAACGAACGAGGTGAGTCAGGCAAGCCTTCAAATGGTTCCCTTACCCTTAGGCCCTGTGGCTGCACAGAATAAAAAAAAAACCATTCAGGATATCTGTGTTGACACCGGTGGTGACTGGGAAGGATGTGGATGCAGAGATAAAAGGCTGCTGTTCTGCCCCAAGCCTCCTTTGGTCAGTCATCGTCCTGTTCCCTACGTTTAATTCGTGGCCTGGACAAGAAACTTCTTTTTCTCAGGAGAGGAAGTGGTTTCCTTTACAATCAGCTGATTCTAGGGCCCAGGAGCTGTGAGGGAGGGTGGCTGCAGCATTTCCAACACTGCACGTTTGCAAAAGGAGCTCTGTTGGATTCGCTTCTTGAATGGAAGCGACCTTCGTGCCCCCGTGGTGTGGCTCCAAGGCCGTGGCATTTGCAAGGTTTAAGGTCGTGTGCCTTCCCCGGGGAACAGAGAGTGACAATTTCATGCCCCAGTTGGTAGGAAGGGCCTTGTAGGAGTAAATCCCGTGTTCTCTAGGAGGCTTGGAGGTTTCTGTGGCTCGTGCTGCTGTTGCAATAAGTGCAGTACAGACAGACACAGTTTGTACTTCCTTATCTGCAAGTCCTCCGTATAAAAGCGGGTCTGTTTATTTTAGTGCAAAAGGGAAATGAAACTTTAACTCTTTTCAGTAATGGTACTAATGGAGCTGTGGAGAGCAGAGGGTGACCACGCCTCGTGCCTTGCGAAATACAGAATAAAGGGAGCCATCAGCAGTTGTCCTGTAACCGGGTTATTTTATAGTGGTTGGTGTTATTTTATAGTGGTTGACGCTTGTCGTGCCTGCAGCTGGGAGGCAGGGGGTGAGTGGGAAGTGGGAGGCTCTTATTTGCATTAACTGTGGAGGCCTTTCCCCTCTGCAGCAATGGCAGATGATCGTTGGAGTCAGCGAAGACGACCTGCTCTTCTCCTGCTCTGTCTGGAGGTGCGTTGTTTAACCCGAAAGGCTCCGAGGCAAAAGGAACAGCAAGCCAGGTGGGATCGGGGCTGGGCAGCTCTGGCTTTCCTCTCCCACGAGGTGCTGTGACTCCGGGTGTGCTCTCGAGCCCGGTGCTGGTTTCTAAGTGCTGTTCTCCCCCCCCTGTCACCCCGCTACACTAGGTGGAGCTACGAGAGAGCCAGAGGTGGCTGTGGAGGGAGGGAGCCCCGAGTCCTGCTGCTCTTCTACACCTCCACCCTCTCTGCCAGCAGCAGGGACTAGAAGAAGCTGCCTGACTTGCTCCTTCACTAGGAAGTCAGAGCAAGATGGTCCCTAATGCTTGTGTCCTGGAGAGCTGAGAGCCAGCGTTCGCCCTTGTGCCTGAACTTCCCTGTGCTCTCACCTCCTGCGTAGCCTTTTCCTGCTCTTTATGTCAAAGACTCTGCTCTCGTTTCAGGCCCCAAGGGAAGTCTTATCTCTTCTTCACCCAGTTTAAAGCTGAAGTGAAAGGAGCCAAGATAGAGCACGCCATGGCTTATGTAAGTCCCATCTGATCACGTGGAAGTAGGCATATGGGAGGCTGCTATGCAACATGAATTGGACATTGAAAACATTTATTAGGCATCTGTCCAGTAAAACATACGCCACCACACCCTTAATTAGACAGTGGTGGCAGTCAGGAGGGCGTCCTCAGAAAGGAGTTCCTGCACTGTGTTATTTCTGCTCCCTCTGTGCCATTGGTTAGCTGCTGGCTTTGCTGGTGTCACTGGCTCCAGAAGACACCATCCTGCCCAGGTGCAAAGGCAAGGGCAGTCTTGGTTTAATCTCAGCAAATTCATTCTTCCATTTCCTGGCCTAGAGCGATGCAGCTTTCAGTCACCTGAAGGGCACAAGTCTGTAGTTTAAAGGAAATGGAAACACAGCCAGGGATTTTCCTTCAAATTTCCTTTGCAGATGTAATTCTTTCACTCCACGTTATTAAAACACGAGCTTGTTGTCTTTCGAAACGTGCTGTTTGTTTGCCTTAAATACAGAAGCTTCTTGGATTGCCTCAGTTGCCTAAAACTTCTTCCTTCCCGTTTCAGTCTCAAGCTGCAGCGGGTGGACAAAGCGACGTCCCTTTAAAACAGGAAGAGTTTGAAATCACTGAAACAACAGGTCTGTGATCAAGAGAACCATGTGGGAAAGGGCCTGGTGTGGGAGACAAGCCTGGCTGACTACCAGGAGACGAGTGTTTAAGCTTAAAGCAGATAGGTGACAATATAGAGGCAGACAGTGCACATTGTGGAGTCGGGAGTGTAGTGCTCTTAATCCATAGTTGGCAGCGAGATTTTGCAGGTCCTACTCCAGTGTAAATGCTAATTAGCATGGGGGAAGAATGGGTTTATCACAACGTGCTTGTACTGTGCATAGAAGGAAGTGCAATGCCCGACTTGCTGGCTTTATCGTCCTGGAAGGGAACCAGCAGGGCTGTTTTGTTCGTGCCTTACCATCTGTTTATCCTCTGCTTGTTTTCTCTCTTTCTAGTGTCTCACAGGGAAGGCAAGTTCCGTTTTGAACTGTCGAAACTCATGATCGTAGCAAAAACACCCCGTGATGAGCTGTGACCCCACGGACACTGTTGGGCAGGGTGTTTTGGCCGGAAGACCGGGGCAGATAACGGGGGTTACTTGTTACTGGCGGGTTTTTCGGTTGGCCAAACTTTTCGTGTTTTCCATATTGAAACGTGCTAGGGTCCAACACCAGTGGGACTTGGAGGTGTTAAGACAGATGCATTCTGTCTTGTGTCAGAGTAACAATGTGCTTTGCAGCTGGAAACCTCCTCTGAGACTCCTGATCTGCAGCCAGCCGTTCTGTTGCCCGCTTTCTGCTTCACTGATCTGCTGAATATGGTAAAGCTCCCCTCTAACAGGGCTCCTTATCTTCCTTGCTGGGAAGAGCAATGCAGAAAGATAAGCGGCTGGATTTAAGCAAGGTTTGCTAAAGGAAAGTTGTTAACTCTGGAGTCTCTGGAGGGTGGTGACAGGATTTCTTTCTCTGCCAGCATTGCAGGAGAAACAAATTAAATTGGGTAGGAGGGGGAAGGAAGGGATAGGGTTGGCCAAAGCTGTCTGACTCCTTGTTGAGTGCAGCTATTGAAGACCGTCGCTGGCTTTGCTGGAGAGGATATTCTGTTCCTGCCTTAGCGCTGATTGCAGGTTGGGATAAGTTGGCATGGGGAAGGCAAAGCTTCTTATTCTGACACAAGGCAGGAATCAATCCAAGCAACACTTCCATGTCTCAGTACAACTGCAGGACTATTTTATACGTACAGAAGCAAATTTCTTTTTCTTATCTAGAGTAATAACAGTGAGGGGATGTGGAATTCCTTTCCTGTGTAAATAAACAAATAAATAAAGCATCGTGCTCTTGCCTGGGCTTGCTGTGGTCTGTGATTCCTGCCCTCTCTAGCTGGATGTCCAGCGAGTGGCATGACCTTCGGCGTTTGCTTGGCCAGGAGGAGCTGAGGTGTCACACAGGAGGCTGGAGGCTGCAGAGGGTTTATGGGGCCCACCCGAGAGACAGACATCCCAGCAGCAGCGCACAGAACCTGTAAGTTTATGTCACCCAGTGCTGTCGTGATGGGTGCTTTGCCCAGAGGTGATGCCTTGTGATGGCTGTGGTCACTGGGAGCTGCTTTTCCCATTTTGGGAGGAGTTCCCTGGTCTTTGGCAGTCTGGGGGTGCCTTGCACTGGGGATTTTAGAGCTGCTGTTTTCCAGGCTGTCCCTGGATGCTTCCTTTGTGTGTGAAGGAAACCTGGTGCCTGTGCCAAGCCCTCGGTGGGTTAAGCACGGGCCTGGCTGCTGCATTGGGGTGTAAGAAACACTGAGGACAAAGAAAAATGCCGTGTGTCAGGAGATTCATCTGAGCAGAGATGTTTCTTGCAATTAAGGAGCATCGTGCAGCTGGTGCTGACATGCACCTCGAGAACAGAAGAGCAAAGCATTTCTGGCTGTCAGCACAGCAGCCGCCACGGCAGCATCCATCAGCCCCGTTCCGCTTTGTGTGTTCTCTGCATCTGCCAATACTCCACCGAGCAGCAACGAGCTGTTTCCAGCTCCGGCTGCTCCTCAGCACATACCTGACAGCTGCAGAAAGCCCAGCAGGGACAGGAACGTCTGTTCTCAGATGTCGCACACCAAAACCGACTTCTCCCTGCCCTCTCCAAGGGGCCAACAGCTTTGTGAACCTTGGCTGCGTTCTCCGTGCGCACCTGTGAACGTGCCTACCCCGCATCCCGAGCTGCCTTGTGCAATTAAATTAGGTGTGATATTTGGAGCCATGCCAATGAAATGGCAGAGATTGGGGGGGTTTATTTCTTTTTTCATCTGTAAGGCTGAAACTTATCAGCGTCTCAAACCAGCAGTGGAAAGGGAATGGTGAACGTGAGCGGCTGGGCTGCTCTCCGCTTGGCATCTGCGAGCAGCCGGCAATCGCCTGTGCCTGGAGACATCCCATGGAACAGGAGGCACAAGAAGGTCAGGAAGATAAGGCCGGCTGAGATCGTGCAGCGTCTTGTATGCTAAAAGGGCAAATTTCAATGCTCAAAGCGAAGATCAGAGTGTGGGAAATAGGCCACTGCCGGCGCATCCACGCTCCGAGCGCACAACACGCCGTAACTCCGTAAGGTCACCCCTTGCCTTTTGTTACCAGGGTTGTGCTTTTTGAGCTCCTGCTGTGCGGCATGGGGACAGAGGGAAGGCTCATGCAGGGGACGCAGGCACCCCCGGGGGGGCCCCAGCCCTTTGCTACTGGTCTGCACTGGGATTTCGCAACGCTTCTCCTCCCGCTGCTTCAGTGCTGGCTGCGCAACGCTGCTGTGCCAGGGAGCAGGGGCAGGCAGCGGTTCAAGGCACGGGTGGGAGGATCTTTGTTCTCATGCCAGGGGGAAAGGAGAGCAAAAGCCTCCGGCACAGAGAGCAATCCTTATTTAAAGGACAAAGCCGCCCACAGCGCTCATTTTGTGACTGCTGCCCGCCTTCGTACCAACCACATGGAGCAACACAGCCAAACAGGTGAGTTTATTTAAATAACTCATCAGGGCTACAGAGTTTGCTAAAAAATAACAACCATAACTCACTCAGGGACATGTAAAACATGTGAAATTCTCGGGACAGCTTTGCACAACTACCGAGGAAGGCATCTAAGCAATCACAGTGACACCGTCCACAGGAAGGCGATTCCAGCTGAGTTTTGGATGAACAGACGTGCCTGGGATGAGAAGGTCCCTGCAAGTCACTTGGGTGACCTGTGCAGCCCCGGGGGACAGCGCAAGGGGGATCCTTCTGCTTGCCAGGACCTGTCTTTAGGAGGCCAAAGTCCCTTCCAGCCTGCAAGGCACAGAGGCGCCTTCCTGTGCCGGGCAGCACAAGCCCGGGGCATGGTTTGCCCCCACGTATCGTGGAGCTGCTCAAACCCTGCTGAAATACAGCCATGCAGCTCCAAAACCCTCTGGTAAGAGGGTATCACAACTGTTCCTCCGAGCAGCTGCCCACCCGCTCAGATTCACCTTACAGGTGTTATGCACCATGAGTCTTTGGTTTGTTTGTTTTTTTTTTTCCATAGGAGGATTACAATCAAGTTCAGTGTGGAGAGTCCAGTTCCAGCCAGTTCCTTGGACTCTGCGCTAAGAGCACTTGGTGGGCAAAGGAAAAAAAAAAAATGTACATCAGGAGCCCGGGGAGGCCAGAAGCCCAGGATCCCCTGCAAAGGACTCAGCCCAGCGCAGGGAAGTTTGCAGATCCTGGGCATGGGTTAGATAAAATCAAGAGGTTGAGTCTTTTACATTAATGAGGAGAAAATGGGAGAGTTAGCACTAGAGAGAAAAGGACAGGACGGAAAGCCTGGTAATCACCAAAATACGTCCCAGCCTTGGTCTCACAGGTAACAGGATGCAGAGTCCGGCAGCGGCTGCCGACGGCCCCACGCGGCCACTTTTATCTCTTTGTCCTCCCCTTTCATATGCTGTCCTCCTCCAGCATCTTGTTCACGCCTTCGCAAATCCTCTTCAGGTGGGTGCGGTAGGGCTCGGCCGGCCCGTAGAGAGCCGAGAGGAACTCGTAGTCCGCAAAGTGATTGAAGACGTGGTTGATGCGGGAGTGTGACTTGGCCGTCAGGTGGCTGTTGACAGCCTGGTGCAGCAGGTCCCGGCACTCGGTGAGCACACCCGACATGACCCTGCGGTCGAAGGTGAAGTCTATCTGGTGGAAGCTGACGGCTGTCATGGCCAAGGTATGCACCTTCTTGCGGAAGCGCTCCATCACCAGCAGCTCCTCGGGGCTGAACTGCCCGTTGCGGTACAGCACGCCCAGCTTCATCACGATCTTGATGAGGTTTTTGATGATCTTCTGGGCCTCTTTGCGGTTGTGGGTGTACTCCTTGGTGGCCCGGTAGAGCTCATCCAAGATCTCGCTGCTCGTGTCGTCGATGAAGACGTTGGCCACGGTCTTGGAAGCCATTTTGCTCAAGAGCTTCTTCTGGGCCTGCAGGGCCAAGCTCTTGGTGCTGAAGGTGTCCATCTCTGTAGGGAAAAAGAGGCACACGCAGTTCAGCCCATGCCCTGGAACAGTCCCTCCCTCCTCTCCTCCCCACGCAGCCTCCAGGGAGGACAAAAAGCATCTCAGACAAGACCTTGAGTGGTTCGTGGTCGGGAAGCCCCTGGGTGCCAGGGCAGAGAAGAGCCGAGCCCACACGCCAGATTTTGGTCATGGGGTGTCTTACAGGGTGCTCCTGGCTTTCTTTCCCCCAAAATGTGGGACAAAACCACAGCCAGACAGCACGCGATGCCATCAAAGACAGCACCAGAGGTGACAGCGGGGTCCCTACCTGCGCGCGGCCCACCAGCCCTGCAACCTCCTGTGATCGGCACCGCGCTGCTACCTCCACAGGAAGGGCTCTTGCCCCATCATTTGAACGCTTCTTCCTTAAAACCTGACTCACTTCCTGCAGGGTGAGCTGGGGACGACCCAGGTGGCGGCTGAGTCACCGCCGCGGCCGTGTGCTCACGTACGGCCCAGCTCCTCCACGCAGCACCCACCGCCGCACCAGGCCGTGGCAAAATATTGAAAGAAATATTGCTCTTTGTCTCTGCCTGCCTGCTATGACCACATATTTGAAGCCCAGCTGGTTCTGCCACTGGTTTCCCACTCTGCTCTGTGCTGGTGCGGCCTCACCTCGAGCGCTGTGTGCAGTGCTGGGCACCACGGTACAAAAAGGATGTGAAACTGCCGGAGAGGGTACAGAAAAGGGCAACAAGATGGTGAAGGGCCTAGAGGGGAAGGTGTATGAGGTGTGGCTGAGGGCACTGGGCCTGTTCAGCCTGGAAAAAAGGAGACTGAGGGGAGACTTCATCACAGCCAAAGCTTTCTCATGAGGGGAGTGGAGGGGCAGGCACCGATCTATTCTCTGTAAACACCAGTGATGGGACCCCAGGGAATGGGGTCAAGCTGCGATGGGAGGTTTAGGCTGGACATCAGGAAGAGGTTCTTCACTGAGAGGGTGGTCGCACACTGGGACAGGCTCCCCAGGGATGTAGTCACAGCACCAAGCCTGTCAGAGTTTAAGAAGCGTTTGGGCTGTGCACTTAGTATATGGTCTGAATTTTTGGTGCCTGGAGTTGGACTCGATGATCCCTGTGGTTCCCTTCCAACTCAGGATATCGCGATTCTGTGATTCTATCACCAGCTCGACTCCCTCTGCGTGCATCTGGTGAAAGCAGCGGTCTCCAGGGCTGGTGTGGGGCTGTCCCGGAGGTGAATAATGGGAGGCCTCCCCCCTGCTCACCCCCAGCCCGATGCCCAGCACCTCGGCGGGCCCCGCTTCGCCAAATCAATCTGCTCGGGCAGATTATGGCTGTGAGAGCTGCCGTGAGTCAATAAAGCGCCACCGGCCCTGGAGATGCGTCTTGCCCTGGGAAATCGCCGCGCTACAAATCCCAGCGAGGTGAGAACAGCTTGATAAGAGCTGGGATGGGCAGAGAGGCAGGGTGCTTGTGCAAGTGTCTGCACGTGGCGCGGTCAGCCTGGCAAAAGGAGAGCAGGGAAGGGATGGGAGCGCTCTATAAATACCTCACCAGGGAGGGAGGAGAGCTGTTTAAGCTAAAGGATGCTGCTGGAGTGAGGACGGATGGGGATAGATTGGCCGTGAATACGCTCAGGCTGGAGATGAGAGCTGGGTTTTTCTCCTCAAAGCAGCAGAGCCTGCAGCAGTCACCGAGAGGAGCGAGGGGATTGGAAAACATCGCGGGCAGGAGCAGCTCCTGCTGGCACGGAGCACACGTAGGGTGCTCGGGAGCCAAGCCTGGCTCCCTGCAGGGTTTGGATAACCACGGCAGTGCTGTGCTGGCAGCCCTGCAGTGGCCGAGGCTCTGTCTCGCTGCAAAGAAGAGCACGAGGCACAGCCCTCACCTGGCCCTGCTGGCCCAGGGAGATGGGGATGGGGTTACCCTGCCCGTCGGGTGCGGGTTCAGCCTTAACTGCAGGTGGCTGGGTAAGGGGTGGCCGGGCAATGGGGGCAGCGAGCTCATCCCCAGCTTCCCGGGCATCTTCCAGCTGTCAGCTCTCCGCCCCTGCACACAGCCCGAGGTTGGGAGGGCAACCGAGGCTCTGCGAGGATGCGAATTAAGTGAGTGGTAACGGAGCCATCGCGAACGGCACCGTGCAAGATACCGCATGTGGCGTTATTTACAGCCCTGAGGAAAAACACCGAGGTTTGTAAGCATTTCTTCCAATGCGAAAACATTGATTTTTGCCAGCGTGAGCTTTGAACTGAGACTCTCGCACTTAATAAGACAGAAATGACAAAGCAGAGGCTGCTTTCGCAGAGCCGCAGGCGGCTCCCAGGCGGGCTGGGCTCATTTAACGCCATCAGCCCCGTGCACCAGAGGTTGGCGGAGCCGAGCCCAGAGCAATGGGCAGAGGCAGCGCAGCCCCATGGCTCGCCCCGAGCCCTTTCCCTGGCCATGACGCCCACCGGATCAAGGGCTTTACAGCCGCGTTTGTGCCCTGGATCCTCCCGGCTCCATGGCAGCGTCCGGCCGCGTGCCTGTGCTGCGCGATGCCCTGGGAGCGGTGCCCGTATAAATAGAAATTCCCACGCCTGAGCTCTTTGTTGGGCAACCGCAGCCAGAAAGCAAGTGCAAACTCCACCCACGGAGCCCTTAAAAAATAGGAAGCACCAGCTTCTCCAAGCTGCCCTGCGCGCCCGCAGCTCCCAATTAGCAACCACAAGCACAGGCTCTGCCGGCACTGCTGGCGCTCAGCAACGCCTCGCTGCCGCACAGCCCTACCCTGCCAGCATCGGGGCGTGCTGGGCTGGCAAGAATCGGTCCTGGGGGGGAAACCGAGGCACAAATGGGTGCTGGAGGGTGCTCTCCTGGATCCCAAAGATGCAGTCTGCTCCCTCTCTAGCCCCGGTGGCTGTTGTGCAGCGTGCTCGCCCCGGACGCGTGCTACGAACCCAGGAGCGTCCACCCTCGCCTCGTGGGGCTTTTGCTGCTGCTCGGCCCCGTGCCAGCACCCAGCACCCTCCTCTTCCCCCAGGGACCTGCTGCTGCTCAACACCGAATGGGAGATTTCACAGGAACGAGACGTTTTCCTGCCGGGAAGGGCCCGCGGCCCCTCCTGGCCCCATTGTTCGCAGAGGGGCTGTCGCCACTATCAGAGCACGGAAGAGGCTGCCTTGCCCCAAAGAGCAGGCTTGAGACTGAAATAAACCACCAGATTTCCTTCCTGTTGCTGAAGTCTCCAGCCTCGCTCGGGGCTTGTTTTTTTTCCTTCTTCTTTTTAATGAAAACGCCCTTGAAAACCAGCAGCTTCCCCCGAAAGAGCAGCACTGAGCCCCGTCTGCTCCGGAAGAGCGCGGTGCGGCTCGGCTCTGCCGCGGCGCCGAATGGTGGCTTCACGCACAGCCACGGCCGTGTCTTTGTGGGTTTTTTCCACCACTTTTGCAGGATTCTGGATCCTACCAAGAAAAGCAGAGCTCCCAGGGAGGCTTTGCAGCCCCGAGTGGGATCGGAGGGCTTGGCTCACACCATGGGGCTCAGCTGAAGGCTGCAACATCCGTGCTTGGTTCCCCGCCCGGACATCCTGCGCGAGCTGCGGAGGTGATGCTCTGGCACGCACCGAGGCGTTGCGACACGCTCCTCTGGGGCCGAGCACGTGCCGAGGCCAGGGCACAGGCTCCCTGCTGCAGCCTGGGGCTTTGGCCGAGCACCACAAAGGCCACGGCAGCAACAGGACCGAACACAGCCAGGACACAGCGGGCAGCCTCACCCTGCCCGTCTGCAGCCTCCTGCTCGCAGCCACCCTGCACGTGGCCAGGAGCGGGGCGGCCACGTCCCCTCTCTGCCACCCACAGCACAGCCAAATCTGTCCCCGGGTGCCCAGGACGGGGACAGGCAGCTCCGATCCCCAACTCCCCACTGCGTGCAGAAGCCTAAACCCCCTGCACACCGGTGTAAAGTGCCCACAGGCACCTACAGCACCGCTGGTGTAAGCAGGAGCAGAGCGCGGCCCCTCGTTAAGCAGCATCAATTAAAGCTCCCGGGGACACAAAACCCTGTCCAGCACCAGCACCCCGGGCTCGCAGCGCCGGCGCACGGCATCGCTACGGGCACTTGGAGCCAGTGCCTCCATCGCCTCCCCTCCGGAGGAGCAGGGACTGGGGGGGGGAATTTGCTGCTGCCCCCATCCAGTGCTCGCACCCTGCTGGTCCCGGTTCGCCCCCAGTGCCCGCGAGCCTCCAGGCCCCAATTACCAGGTCTCTGTCGGTGTTGCTTTGCGCGCCGCTGCTCCTCACCCCGGCAGCCCCCGCGAGCGCACAGCCAGCTCCCCTGGCAGCGGGATGAATATTTCATGCAGGAACACAAAAGCACTTCAATAATTTATGGGTCAGCGTGGAGCGAGCATGCAGCAACGAGGGGAAGGGCTCGAGCCGCGAGCAGAGGCACCTCCACCTCCTCGTCGAGGCCGTGCCCTGTGCGAGCCCCTGCGCTCCTGCTCCCTGTCCCCATCTCGCCCCGCTTCACCTCTCACCATCACAAGTTCCCTCCAACAACCAGTCCCCAGCTCCGAGAGCACCTGGAGTGGCTCCATCTCCAAGCTAATGCCAAAAGCAGATTTTTAAGGGGTGCGATCTCCCCGCTCTCCCCTCCACCACATTTAAATTCTCCACACCTCTGCTTGCACCCTGGCACCACCACCTCCCCAGGCCCTCAGAGCCCGGCTTGAGCCCATGATCAGAGGCTGGAGACGCTCTCCCTCTCCTCCCCTCTCCATCCCCCGGCTCTCCCTGCCTGGATCAGTTTCCCACACCAGCTCTCCAAGCGTCCGACCAACATTAATTAATTAAACCTTGCTGCTGGATTACAGAAGGGACGAAGCTACTGCATGGCACAGGGCTGTAACTGGAGACCCCAACAGCAGCAACCAGCCTGACCCCACAGCTCTCAGCCTCCCCGAGGCCCCGTTTTTAGCAGTGTTTGGGTAGCAGAGGAGGGACCCGACAGTTTTTTCCAACAGCTCCTTGTTGTGCGTGGCCATGGGGACCCGCAGCACCGCTCGCCGCCCTCCCCACTGCCCCAGCCGGCTGCGGGGGACGAGCAGGGTCCGGCACGTGTGTGCACAACAGGGTGAGGCCCTGGAGGAAGCAACTGAGCAAACACCTTGCCTGAGGAAAGCCTCATTTCTTGGCAGCGGGAGCAGGAACCGTGGCGCAGGTCTCTCCTTGCAGCTGGCTGGGAGCCCGGCACGGGGGATGCTGTGGGGCCAAGCCCCGAGCCTCGGTGCCGCCGTGCCCGGCTCCTGCCTGGTGCCACCCCGCCGTGTGCCGGGATCGGCCGAGGGGCACTGCGGAGTGCTCGGCCGTGTCCCCTTCCCTGTCCCCAGCAGCTCCGGGCTGTGCAGAGGGAGGGGGGCACAGCCACCAGGCTCCGCGAGGCTCCCCCCTGCCCGGCAGCTCCTTCCCCCGGTGCCCGTGCCAGGGTTGCGTGCGTGCACCGGGAGAGCACGAGCCCGGCAATTTGGCAGCAGCAAAAAAGGGGAAGTAATTATCCCTTGAAAAAGGGCCCTTGAGGATTTTCAAGGTTTTATAACCAGAAAACCCCCCAGGAGCGAGGACCTTTGCCACCCTCGCAACGCGGCGCTCCCCACGTGCCCGAGGACTTTGGGGGTGGCTTTGGGGCTCTTTGGGCTCAGCACTGGGGTGATGGGGGGGGGGGACAGGAGCAGGCAGGGGGCCTCGGCAGCTCCCTGCACACCCCCAGCACCGCTCAGCCCTGCTCCGTCCTGGCGGCCCCACCAGCCCCTGGCTGCAGCCCATCGGCAGCGGCAAGCAGCCAAGGGCACAGCGGGGAGGGGGGGGGGGAACCAGAAACTACCCGAAATAGCCAGTGGGGTTTCTCCTCCGTAACAAACCCGGCATCCTCCGTAACAAAACCAGCCTGCCGGGGCTGGGAAACATCCGACTTGGCCCCAAAAATCGCAGGCGGATCTGAAGCAGCGCCTGGGAAGCTCGATTTTCCCCGGCAGCTCCGACGTGTCTGTGCAAGGCCGAGGGGCTCCGGGTGCCAACCCCAACCCCGAGCGTGGGAGCAGAGCCCCCAGCACCGCTTCCTTACCGGGGTCCCGCTGCGGGAACGGCCGGGGGCACCCCCTGCACCGTGCCCGGGGAGGCCGAGGGGCGCGCAGGCTGCACGCGGGGAGGAAGAGGAGGAGGAACGCGGGGAGGGGGGGGTATTTTGGAGCATCTGTCTCGCCTTCTATTTCCTCCTTCCCTTATCGGGCGGCGATCAGCCGCTCTCTCCCGCGGCAACTTCCTTTCTCCTTCGCTCGCAGGAGGCTCAGGAGGCTGATGGGGAAGTGGAAACGGGGGCCGTGCCGCCGTCCGTCCGTCCCGTGCCGGGGGGGGGCCCGGCGGAGAGGCTCCTCTCACGCCTCCTGCACGGGATCTGCGCCTCCGGGAGAGCGTGGCAAGGACAAAGCAGCAAGATCGCAGCTGAATCCTCCAGCCACGCCGCGCTTTGTGCCGGGAAGAAATCTTTTACGGTTCCAGGCCTTCCCCTAAAACCGCCCCGTTTGCTCCAGTAAAACTTCAGCTGTGGGGGCCGGGGAAGCCAAATCTGACCCCCGACCTGCAGAGCTCCTCCGGGCACGATTCCCCCCCCCCCCCAGCCGAAGGGATTCATCCCTCGGGGGTCAGAGAAATTTTGGTCCTTGGGAGCTCGACGCCCACGAGGGCGCGCGCGGCGGTGCCGCCAAGCCAGCCACGTGCGCCGGGTGCCCCGCGGTGGGGCTGGCCTCGAGGCGGCGTTTCGGGAGCCGGGGAGGGGGGGGGTTTGGGGGGGGGGGGGGTTGGGGGAGGGGTTGGGGGGGGGGGGGTTGGGGGGGGGGGTTGGGGGGGCCCCGTTTCCCCGGTGCCGGTTTCCCGTGGCGGCCCGGTTAGGCGTGGTGCACACAAACACATCCTGTTGTCGCCGAAACCCCAAACTCTCCCCACCCTCTGCCAGGCGGAAAGGAGGCGAGGCGGGGACCCAGGCGTGCTCCCCGCTTTGTGACCCCCCCCCATGGGGAGCCCCTCTCCTTTTTGCCCGTTTTCCCCGTTTTTCACCTGGGAAACTGAGGCACGGCCAGAAGCGGGACCGAGGAGTCGGGATCCCCGTGCGCCTCCCCGAACCCAGCCCCCTTGGGGACCCCCGGCCCCAACCGGTGCCACCCCCCCCCCCCAGAGCCCCCACCCCCCGTGCCCCTGCCTGCACCCAGCCCCCCGGTACCCCCCAGCTCCCCGTTTCCCCGAGCCCTCCCCAAAGGCTTTGGGTGCCAGACCCCCCCCGCACCCCCCGGCACCCCCCGCACCTTCCCGGGGGGGTTTCCTCACCCGGAGGGGCCGGAGCCTTTACCGGAGCCGCCGTTTACCGGTGTGGGGGGGGGGGGCTCCCTGGTTACACCCCCCAAATTTACGGTACCGGGACAGGCAGAGGGGACCGGGAACCCCCAGCCCCGTTGCTCCCGGGGTGCTGCAGCGGGGCACTCACCTGCCTCGGGGGGGGGGGGCGCGGAGCAGGGATCGGGACCACCGGGACCACCGGGACCACCGGGATCGGGACCACCGGGATCGGGACCACCGGGACCGGGGCTCCTCCGGTGTCAGGGCACGGCCCGGGCGGTTTCGCTTCCCCCGGGGCTCGTCCGTGCCCGGCCGCCGCGGGGTCGGTGCCGGTGCCCCCGGTGCCGCCGTGCCCGGTGGTGCCCCCGGGGCCTCGGAACCGAGCGCGGCGGCGGGGAGGGGGCGGGGGGGGGGCGGGGGGGCGGAACCAACCCGCGGTGTCGGCCAATGGCAGCGCGGGGCTTGCTACGAAGCAGCCAATGGGAGGGCGGCGGGGGAGCCCCGGGGGGAGGGTGCTCGGTGCCCCGGGAGCGCCCCGGAGGGACCGGGACCGGGGGGGGGGCGGGGGGAGAGGGGAGGGGCAACGGGAACGGGGACGGGGAGGGACGGGGAGAGGGGACTGGGGACAGGGACAACGGGACCGGGACAACGGGACCGGAGAGGAGAAGGGGAACGGGAACGGGAACGGGACCGGGACCGGGCGGGGGACCGGGGACCGGGGATCGGGGAGCGACGGGGACCGGGGACCGGGGACAGGGACAACGGGACC
This sequence comes from Anas acuta, assembly GCF_963932015.1. NCBI lineage: Eukaryota > Metazoa > Chordata > Aves > Anseriformes > Anatidae > Anas > Anas acuta. Next base: position 3,195,621 of record NC_089004.1, on the reverse strand, counting down.
GGGAGCGGAGAAGGGGAACGGGACCAGGACCGGGGAACGAGGACCGGGACCGGGACTGGGATCGGGATCGGGACCGGGACTGAGAACGGAGAGGAGGAGCGGGACCGGGACCGGGGAACGGGGAGGGGGAATGGGAACGGAGAAGGGGACCCGGGACCGGGGAAGGGGAACGGTGACGGGACCTGGGAGGGAGAGGGGGACCGGGGACCGTAAAGAGGGACTGGGACCGGGACCGGCGAAAGGGACCCGGGACTGGGAGCGGGGAGAGGGGAGGGAACGGGAAGGGGGACCGGGAACGGACCGGGACCTGGACCGAGGAGGGGGAACGGGAACCGGGCAGCGACCCCTCTCCACCCCCCCCGAGCTCCCTCGGCCGTTCCCCGCCCCGACCGGGACCCCCGCAACCGGACCCCGGGGCCGGCTCCTCCCGCTGCCGCCGCTCCGGTGCCCCCGGTGCCGCTGCCCAGCCCCCCGGCAGCTCCCCCCCGGCCCTTCCCGAGGCCCCGTTACCGCCGGGCCGAGCCCCCCCGGTGCTGGCGGGGGTGTCCGGGGGGTGTCCGGCGGGGCCGTGCCGGTGCCGTTAGCCCGGGGTGCGGCGGGGAGCCGGCCGTGCCCGCGGTCGGTAGGTGGCAGCCGCACGGAGCGGGGCTGGGGCCGCCGGGGGGGGCTCGGTCCCGGTGCTGGGGGCAGCCCCCGCACAGCCCCGCGGAGCCCACCCGAGGTGTGCGGCTCAACGGCAGGGCTGGAGGGGTGACCCTGCCGGCCCTTCGGCCCCACATCACCATCACCTCCATCCCCTCTGACCCCTCCATTCATCCCCATCCCCTCCATCCCTTTATCCCCTCTGTCCCCTCCGTCCCCTCTGTCCCCTCCATACCTCTAACCCTCCCCCTCCATCCCTCCATCCCTTTATCCCCTCCATCTCTTCATCCCCTCCGTCCCCATTCCCTCCATCCTTTTATCCCCTCCACCCCTCCGTCCCCTCTGTCCCCTCCATCCCTCTGTCCCTCCCCCTCCACCCCTTCATCCCCATCCCCTCCATCCATCCATCCATCCATCCCCTTCCATCCCCCTCCTTCTATTCCCATCCATTCCTTCCCTCCATCCCCATCCATCCCCATCCATCCCCATCCATCCCCTTCCTCCTTCCCCTCCATCCATCCATCCATCCATCCATCCATCCATCCATCCATCCATCCATCCATCCATCCATCCATCCCCATCCATCCCCCTCCATCCCTTCCCTCCATCCCCTTCCTCCCTCCCCACCATCCCTCCTCTTCCTCCTCCCGGCCCGGCAGCCAGGAGCCGCTGCACAGGAGCCTAATTCCGAGCGGTGGCATTAAACGGATTAAGGGGGGGATTTTGAGCGGATTAAATCCGGATTAACCGCAGCACTTGAATTGAATCTTGGCTTCACGCAGCGGCTGGGAAGTGAACCACCACCCTCCACCCCTACCCAAATCCCCCCCCCAGCCCCTTTCTGACCCTGCTGACCCCGGGAACATCACCCACCACGGGGTCCCGGGACCGGAGCATCCCCCAAATCCCCAGCGCATCTCAGGGGTGGCTCTCCCCACCTCCCCGAGCCCCAAACCATCCCCTTGTGCCGCTATTTCGGAGCCGAACAAATCTGAGGGTGGAGACCAGGGCTCTCCCCGGCCACCCCACAGCCTGCAGCAGCGTCCCCGCTGTGTCCGAGGATCCTCTCGCAGCCAAATCGCTCCGCAGCAGCCGCGGCAGCTGCTGCCGCTCTCCTCAACAGTTGCGGCGTCAACCTGCCCGGCATAAATCACCCTCGCGGGCTCATCTGTTCCTCTTGGCCACTCGCCGCGAGCAGCAACAACCCATTAGCTGGGAACAGCACGGCACGGACGGGCTAAGGAGACGGTGACAGATCGGGACTGGGGGAGCGCAGGCAGCTTCCTGGCAGCGGGGTGGCTCCCGCGTGGCGCCTGGCCCCATTGCTGCCCCATTGCTGCCCCATTGCTGCCCCATTCTCTGTCCCCACTGCTGGGCACCCCATTGACCGAGCCCCCACTCCCCTCTCTGCTCAGAGCCCTGGGGACAATCCCCAACCTTGTTTCCATCCCCTGGGGCCAGCCCCTGAATCCTTTTGGGGTCCCGGCAGCGGGTGAGGGTGGCGCTTGGCTCAGGGTGGTGCTGGGGGTCTCCTCATCCCCTTTGCCTTCCTTGGCCCCCCCTCCCTGCTGGGTGCCCCCATCCCTGGGCAGGCAGAGGCTGCTTTGCTGCTTTCATTGCCAATCAGTGGGGGATGAGCGCTGGTGCTGCGGGAAAGCAGGAAAAATAATAATAAAGGGGGGGGGGGGGGAAGGAACAGCATCTGGGCCAAGCAGCCTGCCCGGCTCTCCCCCTTTCTTCCTCTCGTCCTTTCAAAGAAATAAAAAGGTGCCTCGCTCTTCCGCACGCTGAACAATGACGCCGTGCTCGGGGCTGGTCCCAGCCGGGGTCGCGCTTCTCTGCCTGCTCTCACGGCTGCTTTGAGCACGCCAGGGGTGGGCACGTGAGCGGCCCCTGCCCCAGCCCCAAGCTGGGCGAGGGAGAGCATCGTGCGGGGCAGGCAGCACCCAAAAAACTCCCGAGCAGCCTCGTGGCTGCTCAGCGAGAGCACAGGGAGCTGCTGAGCACCTCCCCGGAGAGCAGCATCGGTCCCAGCCCCAGGGGAGGGCACGGAGCCGCTGCCCCTCCGCTCATCCCACCTTGCCGTGATGCTTCAAGGCCACCTTCAAACCCCAGCCAGGTTTCTTCCACCCCAAAAAACCCTAAAAGCAGCCCACCTCCACGGCGGTGTCCCCATAAAAGCCCCATTGTCACCGGGGGGGGCACGTGCCGGGTGGGGAAAGGCCACGGGGAGCGGCGAATCCCCCGGCCCCTTCCCGGCGGCCAGAATTTTGCATTCCCCGTCCGCTCCCTCGCAGCTGCACCTCGCCACAATGGCCCCTTCTTGCAGCACCGCCGGGGCCTCCGGCCGTGGCAGAAATGTGGCAGAAAATCCCGGGCTTGTCAGCGCTCCAAGGCACCCTGGGGTCTGGAGGAGAGCCCCGAGCACGGCCCAGCCGCGGTTGTCCCCGTGGGGACGCCCTGGGGGCTGGAAAGGGAGCGTGGGGGGGGTGGGTTAGGGCTGCCCATGGGTTTGGGTGCAGCACCCATAGCACAAAGGGAGGCTGCAGAGCCTGGGGTCAGGTTGTGGGTGAGGAAGGAGCGTCCTGTGCTGCAATCCTGCTGGGAGAGATTGGGGTGAGCGGTGCTGGGGAAGAGGAGAGCTCATCCCCATCCAGCCCAGGGCACCAGGAGGAGAGAACCCACAAGGGGAAAGCCCCACTGGCCCCACAGATGTGGATATTTTGCCCCTGCCCTATGTGTGCCACATCCTTGTGCCCATTTCCCAACCCCAGCAGCCTCCAGGGATGTGTCAGTGGCTGTGTCTCGCTCCTGCTCTCCTTGATGCCTCCTGACACCGCGCCGCTGCGGGGCTCCTCGTTCCACAAAGCCCTACAGCGCGGCGCGGACCCCTAATGAAAGGCTGCGGATCTCCACGGTTATTAACGCCCTCCGGGGATGGCAGCGTCACCGGCAGGGAGGAGACAGAAATAGGCTCTGCCGGGCTCGGGGGACTCGGAAACGCAGCAGGAGACCCCCCCGTGCCACAGCCACCCGCCCAGCCCCGGGCTCGCCCTGGTGGCAGCAGTGCCGTGAGTGCCCCGGTGGCATCGGTGTCACCCGCCAGCCCCCGGCAGGACACCCAGAGGGGTGAGGGAGCAACAGCGTGTGGCCCTGGGGAGCTGCTGCTAATTAGCAGCAGGAGGAGGAAGTTTTGCCGTTAACACTCGGGGCCGATAATTACCGGGGGTGCCCCGGGAGCTGCTGCAAGTCCCCAGGCTCTGAGCGTGCCGCCCGTGACCGCAGCCGTTCCCCTCTCCCCACGTCTCCTCTCCTGGGGGGTCTGGACCTGGAGGGGATTTGGGGCTGGGAGGGGGCAGAAAGTCGTGGTGAGCCCCCCCCCCGGGAGGGTTTAAGCTTTGCTTTAGGGAGCTGCTGGTGCAAAATCCGGGTCTTGGGGACGGATCCAGGCACACGGGGAAGGCGCAGCCCTCCGGGGACGGGGTATAGGAATGGGGTGCTCAGGACCCACTGAGGCAGAGGGGTGACACCGAGGTGTGGCACTCACCCTCTGAGCATCTTTGGGGTGACAAACGCAGCCCGATGGCACGTGAAGGGTTTTCGGGGCTGGGTGCTGAGCTGCTGGGTGCCTCCATCAGCCCCCAAACGGGGCTGTTTGCTGGCTGCACGGCTCCACGAGCCATAAACCCACACCGCTCTGTCACCATGCACTGGGGACACGCTGCTGGTGTGGGTCCCCACACCAGGGAGGTCCCCACTGAGCGGTGTCCCCTGCCTGGCTCCCCCCCCTGCAGCACATCTGGCCCCCCCGCGCCGCAGCTGGAGCCTTCTGCCTTTGTTTGTTTGTTCACAGCGCGGCGCCTTCGAATGGGGAGAATCATTAGATAATTAAAGCTCTGGAGAAGCTGGCGTCAGTAAGTGCCGCTCCTCCAGAGGCTGCCGAGTGCACGCCGTCCCCCCAGGAGGGGGGAGATCGCCCCGGGAAGGGGACACCCTTGGGAGACCCCCAGGGAGGGGGGCGCAGACCCCGTCCCCACCCTGGGGACACCGTGCCATGGGGCCGAGGACGCACGCAGGCAGAGGCAGAGTGGACCCACGGGAACTTCCCCCCCGTGCCCTCCTGGGCTTTATCCAAAAATTCAGGAGCTGGAGGCTCAGCCGGCCTGCCCGCAGCCCCCGGTCTGCCCAAAACCAGCAGCCTGGTGCCGAGCCTGGCCCCGCAGCGCAGCACCACCTCCGCTCGAGTCAGCGTGACCCACTTAGCGGGCTCGTTAGCGCGGCGAGAGGCGGCGAGGCCGAGCCCCGGCCGCTTAATTTGGGTCTGGGAGAGGCTGAAAGCAACCCCCCCGCTCTCAGCACGAGGCCACGTGCCGAGCACGGTGCCCAGGGCACGCTGTGGCCGGGACAAAGCCGTCCGTGGGCTAAGCACAAAGCAGCCCCACTGCTGCACGCGGGGTCCTGCTCGGCTGCGCCACGAGGCCGGGGCACGCGCTCGCCCTGACCTCCCTCTGCAATTAGCTAATTGCTCCCTGCTCCCCGTGCCGGCGGTGCGGGGGGCCGCGGGGAGATGCTATTATTTGCTCCCTGCATTAATCTGCTGCCTCTGGGGACACCGGGGCAGGGGGGGCAGCATGGGCTGGGGATGGCAGGAGGGGGGCTCACGGTGCTGCGAAGCGCCTGGATGAGGCACCGGGGAGGGGTCCAGCTTCTCCCCACATATTTTGGGGGGGTTGTTGCTGTGCCCCAAGCCTTCAGCATCATTCCATTGCATCAGGCAGCTGCTGAAATTCGGAGGGGGGGTCAGGATGCTCATGATGTGATCCACGACATCAGATGGTGGCCACCAAGAGAGGGGGTCTGGGCATGAGGGGGTCCGGCTGGGGAGGCTGCAGGGGAGGAAGAAGAGGAGGAGGAGGAGGAGGAGGAGGAGGAGGAGGAGGAGGAGGAAGATGCCACCCCCAGGCCAGCACAGAGCAGTGCTCCCAGCTCGTGGCCACAGGGCTTGTCCTTGTGCTGCTGACATATTGACAGACAATTCTTAATCAAGTGGATTATTAATTAGCAGAAGAAGCCGGCTGCTTAATCCTCCCCATCCTTGGCCGGGCTCGGAGCCGGTGTTTTATGCTAATAGAGGCTGTTATCACGGCTGTGTCAGTAGCCGAGGCCAAGGCTGACAGGAGAGAGCCGCGGCGGCGAGATCTGTAATTGCAGATTTAATCAGCTGGAAGGTTTGCTGCAGCCACCGCACGCCTCCAGCGCCCCGGGATGGGGCACGGCTGCGGGGACGGGACGGGACGGGGGCTGCGGGGATGGGATGGGGGCTGCGAGGGGCTCGGGGCCCTTTTTGCATCCGTGGGGCTGGCGTTTATCACCCTGCCGTGCCCCCCGAGCTGATCTGGGCCATTTCTCCTCGCTGCGTCCCGCGTTGGCCACGTCCCACGGGCTCAGCGCCCCACGGCCACCCCTGGGTGCTGCCTCGCTCCCTGGCCTTGGGGACAGCAGCCCCGGGGCTGTGTCCCTGCTGTCCCCAGCCACCTCGGCTGTCCCCATTTTCAGCAGGCCTGAGGATCCCATTGGGGCTGGCCGGGCCATACTGGGACCACCTGAGTGCCAAACTGGGGCTGTGGGCAAGCTCCTCTGCTGCTCTCTCAGCACCCCATGTGCCGGGGTCTCTGCACCGGATTGGGGTGTGGGTTTGGTCCCCCAGCCGTGCCCGCAGTGCCCGGGCCGGTCCCACAGAGCCACCGGGATGCAGCCGCTGGGATCTCGGCTCCGTGCAGTTTTGCTCCGTTTCGGCGATTTAATTTTGGTCCTCATCACTTCCAGCGCCGGGCTCGCTTTAACGTCGCTGCTGTCGGAGGAAATTTCACATGCCTAATTAAAGCTCGGCGCATGCAGCGTCGATTCCCCGGAGACGCTTCCCTTGCCTCCCTATTTCCCGTCAAGATCAAGGGGATAAACCAATGTTACCGCTGAAGTTAACAACGGCGGCAACAAAGGGAAGCGCTGACGAGCCCCGCGCTGGCAGCAGCCCCGGCTCCGGAGGCAGAGCCACCTGCCAGGCACCGGCGTCACAGCCCTCGGTGACACAGCAGCACCCGGGGGGGCTTGGGGATGAGGGTGCAGGGGGACAAGGGGGTGTAGTGGGTTTATGGAGGTGCCAGAGCCACCAGCCCCATCCCTGATGGCGCAGCTGCTCCTCGTGGTCTCAATGAACTCAGTGCCCCCCTGTCCGCACCCCACCGTTGATTTCCCCTGGATGAGGGGCTCCAGGGAGCACCGGGGGGGGCACACAATGAAAGGAACGGGATGGGGGGGACGGGGCTGAGCTGGCACCGGGCCGGGCGAGCAGGGAGAGCGGCGCAGCGCTGCCTTCCCCGCAGGCAGCCGGCGAGGCCAGCGCCGCCGCGCGTGCCAAGCAACCAAACCCTGGGCATCTGCGGCGCATCCCCGGCTGCCAGCGAGCTGCCGGTGCTGCCGGTGCCCCGGACGGGTTTGCCGGTGGAAGTAACGGGAGCCCCGGGGAGCACCAGCACCCGGCACTTGCCCTGTGGCTGCCGTGCCCCGGTGGCCCCACCGGGGAGGTTTCCCGGCCCCGGGGGGGACGAGGAGGCGCAGGCGGGTGCTTTGCGCTGCCTCGCATGGCTGCTGCCTGCTTAATTGCGCTGAAAGCACAACAGATGGCAGAATGGCTTCAAGATGTTCTTTTGCCACGTTTCGGTGCTGCCGGGCTCGCCTTCCTCTCGCACCGAACGACTTCATAAAGCGCAAAGGGGGAAGGCTGGGAAGGGCCGGCACGGGCACGGGGGCTGCGGGCACGACCCTGGATTGACTGAGCGCTGCAGGGCTGGGACAGCCCTGATCCTGATCCTGATCCCAATCCCAGTCATGATCCCGATCCTGATCCAGTCCTGATCCTGATCCCAATCCTGATCCTGATCCCAATCCTGATCCAAATCATGATCCCAATCCCAATCCCAATCCTGATCCCAGTCCTGATCCTGATCCCGATCCCGGTCCTGATCCCAATCATTACCCCAATCCTGATCCTGATCCTGATCCTGATCCTAATCCTGATCCTCATCCCAATCCCGATCCCGATCCCAACCCCAGTGCTGCACACCCGCAGAGCCCTGGCTCCATGCCCCACTCCCCGTGCACCACAGCATTGGCGCTCCCCGTCCCCAAGCAGCCGGGGCAGGAGCAGCTGCGGAGGGAATTAAAACATTTGCCGGCCCCACACTGCCGCGCTTTCTTCCTGCCCTAATCCCCCGGCTGCGCTGCCCTTCCTTCCTCCACCTCCGTCACCTGCCTCCTGCCCCCGCACCACCGAACCTGGGCCCCGTGCCCACAGCAGCTGGTGGCAGGACACAGGCGGGCGGGCGGGGGGGGTCCCCCCGATCCAGGCACGGGGGCGACCCAGAAAGGGGGGTGTCCTTGCCCCAGTTCCCCCCCAGTTGCCAGCACTGGGATCGGCAGCCCCAGCTCAGCACCAGCCCCCAGCCGTGCCGTTCCCCCACCTGCCCGCCCCGCAGCCCCCCAGCTCCTTGCCGGCGCGCGGGGGCAGCGTGCATGAAGGCGCCGCGGATGAATTATTTATGGGGCAGGTGACCTCATTCATTCAGCCTGATTTTCCTCCGTGTCACTCCAAGCGCGCCGCGCTCCCGCAACGGGCGCCAGGTACCGCGCCGGGACGGAGGGTCCCAGCCTGGGGGACGAGACGGGGACTGCTCTGCTCCCGGTGGGATTGAAGGACCCCGTGCCAGCTCCTAAAAGGCTTTTCCCCCATTTTTATATTATTATTATTGAAGGCATCGCCTGCCTCCTGACCACCTGCCCCATGAGGATGGGGTCACGGTGCCCAGGCTGGTGCCGGCACGGCTGCGAGCAGGGGGTGGCACGGGGACACCGGGGGCCACGCTGTCACCTCCACCCACGGAGGGGGTCTCCGTGCCAGCGGGTGGGAAATCATCATCCATCCAACCCCATTACCTTAACGACACCGGCTCGGAGGGCAGCGCCGGGTGAAAACTGGAGAGAGAGCGAGATTTATATTTAAAAAGTGATGTTCTCTGTGTTCGACCAGGTGCTTGGGTTTATTAAAGATAAAAAAGGTTTCCAGATGAAATGCGCCGGCACCCGAGGAAGTTTCCAGCTCTCCGCTGCCTCTTGGCCCTCACGGGGGGCTCGTCCCTTTCCCGTGCCACGTCCTACAGAGTGCTCCCTGGGGGGGTAGGGGGCTGCGTCGTGCCCCCCCTACACAGCTGCGCAGGGCTGGGGGTGCAGGGGGACAGGGAGAGGGCTGCTTGATTCCTGCCTCGGTTTCCCTCCTGGGCAGGACGGGATCCTCGAGGGCGAGCGGGAGGGGAGGCTGAGCCTTGCAGGAGGAAGATGGGATTAGGGCTGGGAGGTCGGCAGGAGGAGGAGAGCCCACCTCAGGGGTCTGTGTGGGCACCCCCACATCAAGGGGGGCGGATTTGTGCCCTGCCCTGCACCACGTCCCCGCAGCGGGATGCTCACGGGGTGCAGCACCACCCCGCAGCCCCATCGCCTCCCCTCCAGCCTCGAGCATCCCACGGTGGCCAACATCACCCTCAGCCCTTAACGAACCCCAAAACACCCCCAAATCCCCCTCCCTGTGCCAACAAACCCTAACGAAGCCAGGGAGGGTGGCAGCGGGGTGGCAGCGGGGTGGCTGCCCGTCCCTATTGTTGCCTGACAATGGGAAGCGCCCGGCCCCGCTGCAGCGCCGGCGCTATTAGCCCAAATATTTGCTTCCCGTCTCCAGGGTGACGGGGTTGCAGCGCTCACCCACATGCCTCCTTTGATCATTTTCCTCTTGATCTTCGGCGCACCGCTTCCCCGCGCTCCTCTCCATCCCCGTCTCGTGGCGGGGAGGCGGGAGGTGGCGGAGCTGCAGCGGCTGGGGGGTGGTGGGGCTGGGGTACTGGGAGCGGGGGTGGGTTACTGGGAGAGGGGGTGGGTTACTGGGATGGGGGCTGGGTGATGGTGGGGCTGGGTGGTGGGGATCAGGGCTGGGTTATTGGGATCGGGGCTGAGTGTTTGGGATGGGGTCTGGGTGATGGTGGGACTGGGTTATTGGGATCAAGGCTGGGTGATGGGGGTTGGGGCTGGGTTACTGGGATTGGGGCTGGGTGATGGTGGGGATGGGTTACTGGGATCAAGGCTGGGGGATGGGGATTGGGGTTGGATGGTGGGGATTGGGGCTGGGCTATTGGGATCGGGGCTGGGTTATTAGGATCAAGGCTGGGTTATGGGGATTGGGGCTGTGGGTGATGGGGATTGGGGCTTGGTTATTGGGATTGGGGCTGGGTGGTGGTGGGGTTTGGTGGTAGGGATCAGGGCTGGGTTATTGGGATCGGGGCTGGACTATTGGGATCAGGGCTGGGTGATGAGGTTTGGGGCTGAGTGATGGGGCCAGGGCTGTGGGGATTGGGACCCTCCCTGGGGAGGGCTGATGGAGAGCACACGGCTCAGCTGGGGGGACGCCTGCATCCTCCTGCAAAAAGTCTGCAAGCAAGCAGCCTCCTTCCATTGCACCTCATTTTTTTCCCCCCTTTTTACCCCTTTTTACCCTGCCTCACCTATGGAGGCTGCAAAAAGGAGGGCTGCTGTGAAAATGAGGGAATAAATGAGGCCGGGCAGGAGGACGGAGGGGTTCTGGTGGGACCACGCTCCCGGGTGCCAGGGCAGCGACACCACAGGTTTAGGGCAGGAATTATCCAGCTTTTCCCATTCCTCTCACCCCCGTCCTACACACCCTTCCTGGAACAGGTTTTTCCTGGCTGAGGGAGCCACGGGGCAGACCGGGATCGTTTTCTTTTCTTCCTCCCCAAATCTCAGCCGAGCCCAGCAACATCTGTCAGGGTGGAGATGGAGCAGGGACGGTGCTTCCCCACGCGGAGCTGTTTTGCTGAAGCTTCTCAGAAACAAAAAAAAAAAAAAGAAAGAAAGAAAAAAAAAGGAAATTTGGAGCAGGGTGGGAACAGCTCCAAAATCCGTGGGGATTTGGCGGTGGCCAGCAGCAAAGCTGGAGGGATCGGAGAGCGCCAAGCGATTTCTAGCAGCGTTTTAAAAAAAACAACAAAGCCAAACGCTTTGCCAGAAAAATGTTATTTCGATCGCTTTGGAAAATGAAGGTCATTCCAAAGCAGTACTTTTTGTTCAGAGGTTGACCAAAAAACAAGGGAGGAGTGGGAAGGAAAAAAAAAAAAAAAAAAAAAGGAGGGGCTGGGAGCTGAAATGATCGGTAGGAAACACCCCGTGCCTTGGGGCAGCCAAACGGGGCAGCTGGGCTTCAAATCGCTGCAAAACCCCAGCCTAGCCCCGCTCCCTCCCCTTCCCCCAGTCCTGCGGTGCTGGGACAGACGGGATTTGTGTCCTGGGGCACTGGGAGAGCCCCGGGATTTGTGTCCTGGCACCAGGAGAGCCCCCGGATTCGTGCCCTGGGGCACCCGGAGAGCCCCGGCACCGGCACCGGCACTGGGGTGGCCACGGGGATGCTCCTGGTGGCTGATCCCAGTTCCTCCTGGAGAGCTGGGCCCCTGCCATAAAATTCTGCAGGATTGCTCAGCGCAGTGAAGTGAGCAGTGGTACGAGCCCAGGGTCAGGCTGTGAGCTCGTTTAGCTCATTAATTACCGCCAGGGATGTCCCCGAGCCCCGCTGCCCACACCGTGCCCACGTTGCGCTGGGCTCTGGGGGTGCAGAGGAGCCCCCGGGGATCCCGCACGGGGCTGGGGCTGCGGGATGGGGGCAAAGCCACCCCCCCAGAGCAAGGACGGAGCTGCAGAGAGGGGCTGAGGTTTGGCAGAGAGGGGCTGGAGCTGAGCCCCTGCCCCATCCTCAGAACACCCCACAGGACCAAGGCGCATCCACGGCGAGAATCAGCGTCCTGCTGCTGTCCCACCACAGCACCCGACTTGTCCCCAGCCCAGCCACTGTTCCGGGTGTGCCATCGGCCCTGGCACTGGTGACAAGCCAGCCTCGGTGTCCCTGTCCCCAGGGAGCGGCGTGGCACCGCCCGGAGCCGTGTGTGTGCACCACGGCGGCGAAAATTCCTCCCTCTTTTCCTTTTGCCTTTTTTTTTTTTTTTTTTCTCCTTCCCTTTGTTGCCTCCAATCAATTTCATTTTGATTTAATGGTCAGGGGAGCTGCTTTTTAAATTGTAATCACCGCAGAAAAATTGAACTCCGGCAGCGCTGGGCTGCCCAGCAAGCTGTGATTGAAGAGCCGGGCTCTGGAGCGGCGGTGGCAGCCCCGGCCGGGACAATTCGCCCCACGTCGGATGTCACCAGGCTGGGGCACAGCCAGAGGAGGCTGGGGGTGGCACGGGGGTGCCACCGACCTGGGGCAGCAGGCAGTGGGGCTGTGCCTGCCCTCGGGGCTTTCCAAGCAGCTGCTGCCTCTACTCTTGCCTCCAAATTCAGGATTTCAGATCCCTGCGGCCACCCCAGCGCATCCGCCCCCGAGACCCCACGCACCCCATGCCCCAAACTTTCCCAGCCCCACGCTATCGGGGTCTCGCTGTGGCTGGATCCCTCCCTATGCTGGGGGTGACCCCGTCCCTGCCAGTCCCCAGCAATGCTCAGGAAGGGATTTTTGGGGACCGGCAGCAGGCCAGCGGCTGTGTGTCGTTAGGTGTCGTTAGGTGAGCCCTGGCCCTGGTCTCAGTGCTGATGCCGCCCCTAAACCTCTGCCAGATTTTAGATCCCCCATCCTGGGCTTGGTCCCCAGGCTTGGAGCCCCCCAGCTCTGGCCTCCCTCTGCCCCGAGCACCCCCAGTGTGCCCAGCACCCCTGTGCCAGGGCAGGGGAAGGAGCAGGATGGGCTCGTTTTAGCCATGCCAAAAATTGCCAGAAAAGCCCCAATGGCACGGAGCAGGGGACCAGCACGTGCCCAGTCCCTGTCCCAGGGTCCCAGCGCCGTCTCCCTGGAGGTGACACGTGCTCGTATCCCCCCAGGATGCCCCGAGCTGCTGCAGGAGCTGCTTGATGAGACGGAAATTTTAGACAATGCTCGTGAAGCTCAATTACGGGACTAATGGCACGGCACCGGCACGGCCGCGTCCCTGCGCAGCAGAAAAAGCCCCTGGGGCAGCGGCCGTGCCCACTGCTGCCCTGACGCAGACCCTGCTCCAGCTCCAAAAGCATCTGGAGGGGTGGGGGATGCTCTTACGGCCCCATTTCCACTTTGTTCCCATTTGTCACACTCAGTTTTGCACGGGGTGTTTGCACCCAAGACCCTGGAGCCCCCCAACTCTCAGGGGCACCGCATGGGGCTGGTGCCGAATGGGGGGGTCCCGGGCAGCCCCCAGCAACGCTGCTCTCAGGGATTCTGCTCCCAGCACAAATTCATCCCATTAAATCCCCCCCCACTCTATTTTTCTTCTCATTTCTCAACGGCAGAGCAGCAAACCGCGCTGGCTGCACCCCCTGCCTCCGAGGCAGCTCTCAGCACGACGGCAATCCCAGCGCCAGGACGAGCCGGGAAGAAAAAAATCCGCCCCCATCACCCCCCCAGGGGCATCCTGCCATGCCACCAGCGCCAGCATCACGCAGCATCCCCCTGCCCCGTGTCCCTGTCCCTGTCCCTGCCTCGTGGCCGCAGGAGCCCCGGGCTGCGGCGATGGTTTCGTTATCGCCAGCGTTGGAGGCAGCCGCAGCCCAGCAGCCTTCAAAAGGATTAAATCCCACCGCAGCCGCCGTGACGTGGCGGCCACGGGGTTTTATCTCGCCCAGGCAGCCTGAATCCTGATGAAGTCCAACGGGATCCCCCAGGACGTCGCTGCGCTGGGAAGGGGAAGCAGTTTCAGGCGGTGACGGCAACGGGGAGAGGATGGAGGGAGAGGATGGAGCCAGAGGAACCCCCGTGGGGGCCTCGGGATCTGGAGATGGGCTGGAGGGGGGCTGCAGGGAGCACCCCCAGCCTGGGAGAAGCACGGGGCCAGGAGGGAGCAGGAGGGAGCAGGAGGGAGCAGGAGGGGTGTTGTCACAGGGCAGGAGGGATGGCATCGTGGAGCCAGGAGGGACCTGGTGAAGGGACAATGACCAGGAGGGACATTGTTGGATGGGGTCAGAAGGGACCAGGAAGGACGTTCCTGGAGATCCAGGAGGGCTGGCATCGTGGGGCCAGGGAGGACCAGAAAGGAGCAGAAATTCCTGGAAGGATGTTCCTGGAGATCCAAGATCCAGGAGAGATGGTATTGTGGGGCCAGGGAGGACCAGAAATTCCTGGAGAAGCAGGAGGGACATCACCGTAGGGACAGGAAGGAGCAGGAGGGACGTTCCTGGAGATCCTGGAGGGACATCGCCGTGGGGCGAGGAGCAACACTGCTGGAGGATGAGAAGGGACGTGGATATGGGACCAGGAGGGCTGCTGTCCCAGGGGGGAACATGAGGGACCAGGAAGGATGCTCACCAGGCTGCGTGGCACCAGGAGGGGGGTGCCACCGGGCGGGAGCACCTGAGGACACCGCACGGGGAAGAGGCAGCGAGGTGACGGGAAAGTGGCCGGGGGAGATGTGGAGACAGGAGACAGGAGACGTGCCTGCCCGCACTCGGCTGCGTGGCTTTGAGGAAGTTGCTTCCCTCCTTTATCGGCCCTTGGGGAGATGCTGAGCAGCTGCTAATAAAGACGGACGCTTCCGAAGCGGTGGCTCCATCTCTGGACCGCTCGCATCCACGAGATTCAAGAGCCACCGAGGTGCCCGGGGCCACCAGCGCCATCCCGCAGCACCCCACAGCCCCCCCCAGCCTCTCCATGGGGACATCGAGCGCCCGCACAGGCAGCGGGGGGAATTTTTGGGGTGGTTTGGGGTGGTTTGGAGGGGCTGAGGTCCAGCAGCGAGCCCTGGGGAGGAGGAAAAGGAGCCGAAGGGCTGTGGGGGCTTCGTTAGCACCCATCTGCTGGGCAAGGTGGGCACCAGCCCCGGGTGATGGGCAGAGGGCCCCAAATTCCACCCCCCAGGCACCTCAGGGTGCTGGGGGGGGGTCCTGAGCACCTGCAGCCCCCCCCCCCGCTCTGTCTCATGTCAGCACTCGGCTCTTTTCCCTTTTCTGTATATTTTTAGCCCCCCCCACGCACACACCACCCCCCCCCGGCTGCCTGAGGACGGTTTAACGAGGCACGGGGCTTTCTCCTCACCCTAATTAGCGACGTTTCTCCAGGCACACGGCAGCCGGGAGTGGAAGTGGCGTTTCCTTAATTAAAACAATTAATTAGGGTGGGGCGAGAGGGAAGGTGAAATGCTTCCCTGTAGGAATGAGCCTGGGAGCAGGCAGCTCCCCGTGGGGGGGGGCTTGGGGTTCCTAGGGCTGGGGGGTGGCAATGTCATGGGTGTCCCCATGGGGTTGGGGTGTCCCCCATAGTGGGGTTGGGGTGTCCTCTATGGGGTTAGGGTGTCCCCATGGGGTCAGGGTGTTCCCCATAGTTGGCTTGGAGTGTCCCCATGGGGTTGGGGTGTCCTCTATGGGGCTGGGGTGTCCCCATGGGGTTGGGGTGTTCCCCATAGTTGGCTTGGGGTGTCTTCTATGGGGTTGGGGTGTCCCCATGGGGTTGGGGTGTTCCCCATGGTTGGGGTATCCCCATGGTTGGTCCCCGGGGATGCTCCCTGGGGTGCCCTTTTGGGGCAGGGTGGGTGCTGGCGGTGCTGATCCCCGCTCCTTGGGCTGGCTGTGGTGGCTGTAGCTGGTGACTGTCCCCAAATGTCCCCATCCCCACGCCGGCCGGGCCCCATCCCGAGCATCCCGGCGGCGTTGCGGCCCCAGCTCCTTGCTGGGGTATAAATATCCCTAAATATCCCCCTGTTACTTAGCGACTAATTGCACGGAGCGCAACAGCAGGGGGGGGGGGGGGGGGACAGCCCCTAATGAGTAGCTGGAATCGTGAGCTGCTAATTACCCCTGTGCTGAGCTGCTGCTTCTCTCCTGCTGGGGTCTGTCCGTCCGTCTGTCCTTACTCCTGGCACCGCTACTCGGCACGGGCAGCCCAAGACCCCACTACCTTGGGTTTATGGGGCAGGTGGGGCCGGGACCCGAGGCTCTTCCCCCCCCTTCTCCAAGGGCAGGCACCTCCCAGCACCTGGGATGCTCCTGGTTGTGTCCCTTGGGGTGCCCAGGTTGGGGTTTCGGGACCACCCCACTCATGCTCAGCACCTGACCGGTGCCCTAGGGGTCTGGGAACGAGCCCCATCCCCATGGGGTCTTGGTGGGCACCGCAGAGGCAGCTCGGGGAGCTGTGGGGTGGCTCCTCTGGACACGAGGAGTTTGTCCATCCTGGACCCACAGCGTGTGCAGCCCCACTCCTCTCGCTGCCCCCGTTACAGGGTGGGTGTGCAGGGGGTGGGTGCGCACACCACGTGTGCACGGGGGTGTGCAGCTGCAGAGGTGATGGGGAGGTGTTTTAAAACAAGCCCTCTCCGTATGTTTTGGGGCTGCTGGAGGCTCTCCGGGGTGCCAGCCCCAACCCGGTGCCACTTTTCCCCCTTATTGAAGCATCCATCGCCTGGTTTACACGGGGCCTTTTCGCCGATCCCAAAAGCACCGGTACTGAGTCCCTTCTCCTCCCTATAGGACGGGGCTCAGGCACTCAGCACGGTGCAGGATGAACCCCAGCTGAGCTGTGGGGCCGTGGTGGTGCCCAGCACGTTACCCCTGCTGGGGTCATGCTCACCCCAAACCCGGCAGCGTGGCTCTGCCCCGGGCTCAGCACCTCCCGGGGGGGGGCTTTGTCCTCCGGAGCCTGTTTATTTATAGGCTCGGGGCACTGCATGCGCAGCGAAAAGCAGGTCCCGGGTAAATATCTCCCCGTGGGTCCTTGCGGTGATGCTGCCTTCACAGGATTTACAGCTTCAAAGGCTCTGCCTCAAAGCCTGCAAATATCTTTTCATCATTTCAGCTGCGGTCTAATTACCCGGCTGGCCGCCAGCGCTGGCCTGCTCTCCCAGGTACGGCTTCCCCCCCCCTAATAGCCGGGGTTTATTATTTAAATGTTGGCGTTTGGCTCCCGTTTCCCATCCTTAGCCACGGCCGTGGCCACCTCTGCGCCCCAAAACCTGCTCGCCCCAAACCCCCCCGGTGCTGGGGCGCCGCGCTCCTGCTCGCCGTGCGTGGGCACGTGCGGCTCTGAGCTGTGCCGAGTTATTAATTAAAGGCGAGGGATCGCTCCCCACTTCATCCCGGCTGTAATTATGGCGCAGGTATAGCGGAAAGCCACGCTCGTTAGCGCTCGCCGGAGGGGGATTAAGGGAGCGGGAGCTGCCCCAACCCCACCAATGCGTCCCCAACGCTCCCTGCTCTCCACGCTGCTCACGGCATCGTGACTGTCCCCATCCCCCTGGGGAATTTTGGGGGGGGGTTCCTGCCCTGCCAGGGGTCCAGCACGTGCCACGGGGGCTGAGAGTGGCCGTGCCAGCTGCGGAGCCTCCGTGCCCGTGATTTATGGCGAGCAGCAGCCCTACTGGCCCCGGGGTGGCTCGCCGTGACGGATGCGGGGAGCGGCCCCGGCCACGGGCACCCGTTAATTATTGGCTCTGGATTTATGAGGAATCCCAGCTCCCGTTAACGACAGCGGCTCGCGGCGATTTACCCGGAGCCGGGGGAGGCGGCAGTGCAGGGGTCAGTGCCGTGTTTTTTTTTTTTTTGGAGGGGCTGCTTTTCCCCGGAGCGTGCTCAGCTGGGAGGATAATTTATGGTTTCGTATCAGCGCGGCTGATCTTGGAGCCTTTCCAGCGTATTCTTCCCTTTCTCCGCGCTGCTTTCCTCGAAAGCTGCGTTCCCAGGACGGGATCCAGCTCCCAGGTTGGGAGGTGCCGTGGTCCCAGGCAGCCCTGGCCCCGGGGGGACCCCCCCAGGACCCCGATCCTGCTTGCCCAGGGATTAAATCAAGCGTGCGTGGAGCTGTAACGGGGCTCAGCGGGTCCCTGGCACCAGCAGGCTCTGGCTAAGCCGCTTCCTGCTCCCGTTTAAGGATGCTGTGGCGTTTCTGAGAGCTGGGCAGTGCAGAATCCACCCCCCCTGCAGCACAGGAGCCCTGTCCCAGCCCCAGACCCCGCCGTGGATGTGCCCATGGGGTCAGCAGCCGAGCCCTGTGCACCCCGGTGCCAGTTTGCAGCATTTTTAGGGTGCCAAGCTCGACACACATCACGTAACCAGAGCGTGAAGAAGTGGGGTACCCGCACCTCACCCCTGCGGCCAGGGTGCCATCGGCAGGCTCCAGCTTTGGGGAGATTTCAGCGGGTTTTGGGGTTTCCTTGGGGGCTGTCTCCTGGCGGAGCTGCTTGCAGGCGGAGGAGAGGAGAGGCAGAGACTGGAGCGGGCGCCAAAAATAGGTCAAGGGAACCGCGCTCGGTTCTCACCACCAGCAGCTCGGGGAGGCTGGGACCCCCTGAATGCGCCCACACCGCATCCTCAGCGCCCCCGGGGTGGGTGGCACCCCGCAGCACCCCAGGGTGCCGTGGCTGTGCCCAGAGGCCACGGTGATGGGCAGGGCTGGGCGATGTTGCCCGAGATCCCATCCCTGCGCCTCCAGCGCCGTCCTGTCCCCGCTGTCCCCACCCGGAGCCGGCCACGGTCCCCTCCTCGCGGTGTCCCCGGGGCGGTGGCAGCCGTGGCAGGGGCAGGGTTAAGGCTGCGGGCTGAGCCTTGCCAGGGGGATTAGCGATGTTCACGAAGTCCCTGCGGTGCAGGCAATTCCCTGCCTTGTCCATCGATCCCTGCGAGGTGTTAAGAGAGGCTGGAGCATCGATCGGCGCAAAGCCCCGGGTGGCAGCGAGCCCGGGCAGCGGCGTGCGGGGGCGAGGAGCACGAGGCCGAAGGCTTCCCTGGGTACGGTCCAGCCCTGAGCCCTCGCCGTGTTCAGAGGCCTGGGGGGGGGAATTTTTGGTGCATTGCACATGGGGAGGCAGGGGGGCAGTGCTCAGAGCTGGGGACCGAACCCTGAGCAGGACCTGTGGGTCCAGGATCCCCATGGGGACCCACCGGGATCAAAGAGATGGTGCCGGGCTGGGGAGGTTGGCTTGGCTAACCCAGCGCCAAAAAGGAGTGGATTTTCCTCAAAAGAAAGGAAGGGGGGAGGGCTAAAGACAAAAGAGGCCATTTACTGGCAGGCTGACAGCCCAGGCAAAAGTGATATCAAGGTAAAAAATCGCAGATTAAGAAAAGGAGAGAGCTGACCTTAACTCCGGTTCTTAGATGCAAGAAATGGCAGGATTTTTTTCCCAACCTAATTGGGTTTTTAACCATTTAGGGCTGTTTGTTTACTCCACTTCAAAGCTCGGAGTGAATCATTTCCTACTAACTCGCCATAAAGCAGCTGATTTGACTCGGAGCGTCCTTGAGTTGTGCTGGCGCTGCGCAAGGGGATTTAGTCCTGGCTGGGGGAGCGAAACCCGCGGGGTCCCCGCGCCACCGCGGTGCTCCCCTGCTCCTCCTCCACAAGGACAGCTTGAGTTTCTCCACGGCTCTAGAAAATAGGCATTGGAGGGGAAAAATAAACACCCTCAAAGAGGCTCGACGCCTTCCTGGGAACGGCGGCACCCGGCGAGGGGGGTGGGATGAAGCCCCCACGGTCTTTTCTCTCCGGCGGGTGTTGCCTGAGCTACCCTGGGGGAAAAATGCTCGGGGCTGGGCTCTGCCACCCAGCGAGCGTCAGGTTAGGCACGCTTGAAGGGAAAAGCACAATCAGGGCCCCAGACCCCTCGGGGGTCTCTTTACCCCCCCGGGAGCCGCTCTGCCAAGGGGCGTCTGCGGCGGGCGCTGCCGGATCCGACCCATGGGGAAGAATTGGGGGGTGTGGGGCAAGGGGCAGGGGGTGCGGTGCTGCCATGGGAGGTGTTGTGGGGCTGGGGGGCTGTGTGGTGCCGTGTGCTGGGGTCCCATGGGTTGATCCTGCACCTCGTGCACGGCACCGTGCCGTATGGGCGACCCCTCCTGCCCCTAGGGGAAGCACCAGCGGGGCTGGGAGCTTTGGCAGCCCCAAAAGCAGGTGGAGGAGGGTGTGGAGGAAATCCCTGCACACCCCTTGCCCTGCTCCTCTTCCTCTGCAGGGCACCTAAACCTAAAGCCAAGGGACGGCGTCTTCGTGGGGAGAAGGGAAACGGCGCGGGGATGAGGAGCAGCGAGGACGAACTCCCCCGAGGTGAAGGTGAGCGCGGCAGGGCGCGGGGGGGACGTCCTCCTCCTGCACGGCACGAGGGCGAAGCCTCCCCGGCCTCCTTGCGTTGCCGGAGGAGAACAGAAAGTCTCCAAGTTATAAAAAGGAGGTTGCGAAAAGTCACCGGCTTCGCGCAGAAATGGAGCGGGCGAGAGCTGGAGGGGAGGTTAAAAATATCCCCGGCTCCGCAGGAGGGTGAGGGAGGGACTGGGGGGGACCGGGGGACACGGGGACGGGGACAACCTGGGCTCTGGGGACAGCTGGGAGCAGGGGGGAGAGAGGGATTGGGGGCACCTCTGGACCTCAGTGACCCTAAAACAGCTGGATTGGGGCAACGGGGGAAAGGCTGGGTAGGGCGACCCCGTGATGGTGATGGGGACAGCTGGAGTGGGGCCGTGGGGGCACGTTGGGGTGGGCGAGCCCTGATACTGGGGGGGGAGAGCAGCTGGATGGGCAGCGTGGGGTCGGCAATGGGAACGGCTGGGTTTGGGGTTGGGGAATGGCTGGGTTTGGGGTTAGGGAGCAACTGGGTTTGGGGTTGGCAATGGGAGCAGCTGAACTTGGTGAAGGTAACGCTCGTCTCCGCGCCGCCCTCCGGAGCAGGGAGCCGGCAGCGGGGTGGCAGGAACGAGGTCATTAAAGCAGAAAGAAAAATACATTAGGAATGTTCAACTGCTCAGTCTAGCCTGAAATGTGCTTAAATCAGCCCTGAGTAAACAATGAGACGGGATTAGTCGCAATTAGTTTTCATTAGGAAGGTGGCATCGCCCTCCCCTGCTCCCCAGGGGCTGCTGCCCTCCCTGGTGGGCACAGGGTGGGGGGGGGGGACACGGCATCAGGATCGGGCCCCAGCCAGGTGCTGGGGTGCAGGGGAAAGGTGCAGGGCTCGGGGACAGAGCCTGGAGGGTTGGGGACAGGCGGGTGCCAGCGTCCTTCCCCGCGCGGGGGCTGCAGGGAGCTGCGTTATCTCCGCCGAGGCAGGCACGAGGGGCCGGCAGCAGGCAGAGCTTCAAAGGGAACGCGTAAATCCGGAGTATGCAAAACTCCAGGCGGCCCCGCAGATAAACGGGGACGTGGCTGGGCCTCCTCTGCCAGCCCCCCCGGCTGCCGCAGCACTGGGGAGGAGTGCTCGGCCTCGGGGTGATGCTCGGTGCCTCGGGGTGATGCTCATCCTCGGGGCAATGCTTGTCTACGAGGTGATGCTGGGCCTCGTGGCGATGCTTGTCCTCATCACACCCCACACAAATTCCATTTTTGCAGCCCCCACCTGCAGGCAGGGCCGGGTTGAGCACGAGCCCAGCGAGCTCTGGGGATGGGGTGGCACAGGGCGAGGGCTCCGTGTCCTCCGTGGGTCCCGGGTGGGTGCTCCTGGTGGCCCCGTGGGATGGGGACGCTCCGGCTGCTGGCACGCGGTGGCTCCATCCCTCAGGGGCTGCCAGCTCTCCCCTCACCCAAACCCCAAAAACATCCCCAGAGGCCAAGAACCTACTGGAAAGGGGCAAATTCATCCTCTTTTGGGGCTGCCGTGCCCGGCAGCTTGTCACCTCCCCGCCAGCTCAGCCCTGCCGCGGTGAATCCCTCGGCCACCAGCGGCCAAACGCGGCTGTGCCAACGCGGGGTCCCTCGCCCCCGCCCCGGAGCACGGCCCCCGTCATTAGCACCCAGAAAATGTTGGGTTTCTGCCTGGGAAAACACGGCAGATATGTACATTAAACATCAAATTATAAAATTAACAGATTCAAACCGAGGATGATTTGCATGTGCAAATTAACTTAATTACCACTCTTCCTCCCCGAACGCCACGGCGTTCCGGGGAAGGGCCGGGCACGGCGCTGGCTCACTGCAGGTGCCGGGGCGCTGGGTGCCCGCCGGGTGCTGCTGGGGGGGGCGGAGAGTTTTGGGGAGGGGGGGGGTGACACCAGCACGGGGAGCTCTGGGGACAGCGATGCTCCCTTCTGAGCAAACACACCGAGGCGCGTGCGCGCACGCAGGCGTGCACGTGCACACGCGTGCGCGCACACGCGTGCGCCCCCCCCCCTTAGTGCCCCCCTCCTGAAGGCAACAAAGGCTGCTCTGTGGCTCGCCGCGGACCCGAGCCTCCTGGGCTCCTGCCCAGCTCCCAGCCCAGGTGGGAGGCTCTGGCACGGCGGCGGGCGCGTGAAAGGGGCCGCTGTGTCCGGGCTGCCCGCCCGCCGGCACTGCCAGCGCGGCCCCGCCGCCGGCACCAGCGCCGCGGCGCCCCCGGGGCAGCGAGCCAGTGCCAGGCGCCGGGCCCAGCGGCCTCGGCTGCAGCTGGAAGGCCCAGGGGGGCCAGGGGGATGCGTTTCTCCCTGCTCCCAGGCGTGCCGCGTGCGCCCCGTACGGCCCTGCTGCTGCCTCCCCGTGCCTCAGTTTCCCCATCAGCTCCGCCACCGAGCTGCCTGGGAGCTGGCCCCGTCCTGCTGCGCACCCTGGGGTCCCCATCGCCCAGCACCCTCCCCATCGGGGCACGGTGCAGGGGGGGCGCTGAGCCCTCACCCCAGCAGCACCCACTGGCTCCGCAGCATCTGGAGAGGCCGGGAGATGGAAGGGGTCGGTGGGAGCCACCCCCTTGGGATCAGCACCCACAGTGGGGCCGAGGGGCTCACCCCGCACCCGGCCCCTCTCCAAATCTCCCCGGCCAGACGCCGCTCGCGGTTGCGGGCGCACAAAAAGCTGGAGCAGGAGATCGGGGCCGGGATATGGCGCAATCAGCCCCAGCCCTCGCCGCCAGCTCCCCCGGGAGCGGGCAGATAAGGGCCCAACTTGTTGGGCGTTATCTCCCCTTCCATCTCTCTCCCTCTCTCTCTCCTCTTTCCGTTCCGCCTTTTCTTTATTTTTCCCACCCTCGCTCGCTCGTGGCGCAGGCGCAGCCGAAGCCGTCGCGGTGCCCTCGGTGCCCTGAGCGCCCTGAGGGAGTTCAGGGTCAGCCTGGGGGGGGTCATTGCACGATTCCCAGTTTGCCCAGTGCCTCCCAGGAGGCTGCTGGGCGAGGCAGGCCCTCCCGCAGGGGCAAGCAGGCAGCGAGCAGCAGTTAATTGGGAGAGAGTCAATTAACAGGGGCTGAGCTCGCTGCCTGCTGCTCAACCGGAGCCGTGCGCCCTGGGGGGCGCGGGGGGGGGACACCCCGGGGCTGCCCGCAAGGGGTGGCACCGAAACTGGTTCCCAGCAGCAGCCTTTGGGGTGCACGGAGAGGAGAGGACCCCCCTGTGCCGTGCCACCTGACCCCCCCCAGCCACAAAAAACCCTTCCTGGGCCCCCTGGGTAGCTGGGGGGGGAGTGGGGGGGAGAAAATAAGGGGGGTTGTGGGTGCCGTGCCAAACGCAGCAGGCGTGCCGGGGCAGGCCTGGGGGCCGCGGCTACACCCAGCGCTCCCCCCGCATGCTTGGCATGCACGAGGCGCACGCGGGGGCCGAGCTCTTTCCTTGACCCCCCCATTTGCCCCCCCCTTTTACCCCACCAGCCCGCTGCGGGACCCCCACCCTGGCCACCCCTACCCGGAGCACGGCACCGCTGGTGGCACGGCCGGGTGGGTGCCTGCGGGTGGGCGCTGGGTGCTGGCAGTGGGGGTGCTGGGGGGGGGTCCGTGAGCCCCCCCAGCCCCCGCACGTGTGGGCAGGGGCTGCCCGGCCCCCAGCACCGCGTGCCTCCCGTGCACAGCGTCCCTTGGGGAATTTATGGCCTGGCCGAGGGGAAACTCAAACCCGGGCAGCTGGGAGCTGCGGTGCCCCTGGGGGGGGGCGGCTTGCGTGTGCCTGGGGGGGGGGGGATTTCTGTGACCACCCCGGGGGGCTGCGGGGTTTGGGGTGGGCAGCACCCACGGGGAGCACCCATGGGACGCTCCCGCACCCATCCTGCTGGGTGACCCGTGAGCAAACCCAAGTGCAGAGGGGACGGTGCCCCCCCCCCCCCCCCCAGCCCTGTCCCCAGGTGCCACCAGGGTGCGATTTGGGCCAAAGCACCTCCGCTGCTCGGAGTGTTTTGGGGGGTTTTGGCAAGGGGGGAGGATCCGTGATGGCCTTGGAGAGCCCGAGCCTGGCCAGCGCCGTGAGCCAAGGGCTGGGGGGGTCCCCGGAGACCCCCCCTTCCTGCACAGGCCCCCCCCAGCCCCGGTGTGTTGGGTGTCCCCGTCCCCACCAGCCCGGTGCCAGAGGACCCCGCGGCACCCAAGGGAGCACCCGGTGGGAGCCTCGTGGGGGGGGGCACCAAGGGGGCTGCCAAAATTTCAGCTTCGAAGACACAAAACTGAGGCCTGGGTGCCCCCAGCCCTTCTACAGCACCGTGGGGGGGGGATTTATCCGGATTTACCCCCCCTGGGTGCCCCCACCCATGGGTGCTGGCCACGGCGGTGCTCGGTGCCGGGAATTCTCCGTGCCAAGCATCTGCCTGGAGGGGAAGGGAGAGGGGGGGGGGTGGGGAGAAATAAAGCGGGGGGGGGGGGGCACTGGTTTATTTATGACTGCTGTGATTTGTGTGTGTGTGATTTCGCTTTTTTTCATATATTTTTCTGGGAAAGTTCAGCTAAAACAGGCTCGGGAAGCAGATGGCGGAGGGGAATACGGGGCCGGGCTGGTGCTAACGGATTGAACACGTGAAAAGGGGGGGGGGGGAAACCTTCTCCGGCCCCCCCCACCCCATACATCGACACCCCCCCCCTCGGGGGGTGCCGGTGCCCACCCCGCACCCCGCTGCCAGCCCCGAGCCCCCTGCATGGGGGGAAACTGAGGCACGGGGGGGGGGCGCATGGGGAAACTGAGGCACGGGGGGGGCATGGCCAGTGCTGGGGGGGGGAAATGAGGCTGGGGGGGCTCAGTCCCGCCGGCTCTATAGGGGCAGAGAGGGGATGGACGCGGGGGGGGGCTTTTGTAGGGGAAAACTGAGGCTGGGGGGGGGAGTGGCACCTCTATGGGGCCAGAGGAGGGGTCTCGGTGCAGGAAGGGGGGGAGCCTTTTTGCGGGGGGGGGGTAAAGGAGGACACGAGTGGGTCAGGGAGAGCCGGGGGGGCCCCCAAAACCCCCCCAGCACCGAACTGGGGGCACCGACACAGCTTGGAGAGGCGGGGGGGGGACCCAAGGGGGGGGGCGCTGCCCCCTCCTCCCCTCTCCAAAACGGGAACCGGGGGCAGGACAAGGCGAGGGGGGGGTGCGGAGGCTCCGGCCGTGCCCCCCCCCCCCTCGCCCCCCCCCCCCTCCTCGTTTTTTTCCCCCCCCCCCTTCTCTCCGCTGTCAGCCCCGCCCGGTGCCTCCCGCCGCGTCGGCGCGCACGGAGCGGGGCCGAGCCGAGCCGAGCCGGCGGCGGGCGCAGGTGCGCGGTGCCCCCCCCCCCCAAAAAAAAATATATTAAAAAAAAAAAGCCCTGACACCCCCCCACACGCACTTCCCATCGGAGCACCCCCCCCCCTCCCCAAATCTCCGGCCCCCGGGGGGTTCAAGGTAAGATCGCGGCCGGTCCCCCCCCCCCCCCTCCCCATCCCCTTCGTCCTCCCCCTCTCCGTGATGCGGTTCCCCCCCCCCCCTCCCCAAATCTCAGCCGTTCTCTGCCGGTTTTTATCCGTGCCCCCCCCCAGAAATAAAAAGGAATGGGGGTGAAGTTTCGCTCCCCCCCCCCTCCTCCTCCCCTTTTCCATCCGTAGGGGGCTGGGGAGGCTGCGGCTCTCCCCGGGGTGGTGGGGCGGGGGGGGGAAAAATTAAAAAGGGGGGGGAAATTATAAAAAAAAAGGAAAATGCCCCCCCCCCCCGGCGGCCCTGCTTCCTTCTTCCCCCCCCCCCCCCCGGCTGCTGCTGCTGCTGCTGCATTGGGAAGCGGCTTTTGTTAGCGGCTCCCCGGGCGGAGCAGGCGGAACCTTGAAGGGTCACGGGCTGCAGGGACCCCCCCGGCCCCCCCCGCGCCCCCTGCCCGCACCCCGGCCCTCCCCCGGCCCCCGCTCCCCCCCCCCCTGTGTGTGTGTCCCCCCCCCACCTCTCCAAACCCGCTCCCCTCCTGCCCCTCCCTGCCCCTTCCCTCCCGCACCGCGGTGCCCCCCCCCTCTCTTTTTGACCCCCCCCCCAAAAATCTTTGGCTCCTCCATCCTGCAGCCCCCCCCCACTCCAACATCCCCCCCCCGCACCTCAAATCCCCCCCCGGCTTCTCGGCTCCCCCCCAGCATCTCCATCCCGCCCCCCCCATCTTCTCCCATCACCCCCTCCCTGCCCCCCCCGAGACCCCCCCCCCCAGCCCAGCACCCCCCGTGCCCCCCCCCCAGCACCCTGGAGCCCCCCCCCCCCCAGCACCCCAATACCGCACCCATCTTGCACCCTGCGCCCCCCCCCAGCCCTGGTCCCGCATCCTGACCCCCCCCCGGGATACAGAGAGGTGCTGAGCCTGGGGGGGGGCAGCCCCCACCCTGGAGAAAATAGAGATTTTTTTTTTGGGGGGGGGGGGGCTGCCTGCTTCATCGGGCTCCGTTTTGCCCCCGCCGCCTCTTTGGGAATCAGCCAGGGGTTGTGGTATTGTGGGGGGGGGCAGGAATGAAATGGGGGGGGGCCGGTGTGTGCCCCCCCCCCCCCCAAAATGCAGCTTTGGCTGGGTTGGGGCTGCAATGGGGAAGGGGGGGGGCACGGCCAGTGCAGCCTCCGAAGGGTGGAGGGGGGCAGCGAGGGCTTGGAGTGGGGGGGGGGCAGCAGTAGGGACCCCCCCACAATGAGCCCCATGGGGCTGGAGATGGTGAGGCCCCCCCCAAAATGGGGGGGGGGGGCAAGGGGGGGCTGCCTGGTTGTGTCTCGACGGGGCCGTAACTTTTCCTCCCTATTCCCTTGGTGCGGGCAGGGTGGTTTTTTTTTTGGGGGGGGGGCACCCTGTAAAATTGGGGCACCCCCTGTGTGTGTGTGGGGGGGGGGGGCTGCAGGGCACGGCCGGGGACCCCCATGCAGGGGGTGTCAGTGGGTCTGGGGGGGGGACTGGCACCCCCTTTGGGGTGACACCCCCACGGTGCTGATGTTGGGGGGGTTACGTAACCCCAAAATAATGTTGGGGGGGGGCAAGGTCCCAATCCTGCTCTGTCACCCTGGGCACCCCCAGCATCCCCCTGCCCCCCCCCCCAAGGTGGCCTCCTTCACTCCCCCCCCCCCAGCTCAGTTGGGGCGGGGGGGGGGGCCCACCAGCACCCTTGGGTGCCCCCCTTATGGGGTGGGGGGGGGCGCAGTGGGGGCCTGGCCTCGGGGTGACCTTGGGTGAGCGCCGCCGGCCCTGGCCTGCCTCAGTTTCCCCTCACCCGGGGGGGGGGGGGGGCAGGTAGTTATGGGGGGGGGGGGGCGCAAAAAGGAGCCCCCCCCATGGAGCCGGGTGCTGCACGGCCTCACTGTGCCCAGGGACCTGCCCCACGGGACGT
Source organism: Anas acuta (assembly GCF_963932015.1). NCBI lineage: Eukaryota > Metazoa > Chordata > Aves > Anseriformes > Anatidae > Anas > Anas acuta. The sequence goes on along the minus strand of NC_089004.1, from coordinate 3,168,424 downwards.
CCCCCCCCCCCGCCACCTGCCTCGTGGCAGCTCGGGGACATGGGGACAGAGGTGGCACCGATGTGCCCCCCCCCCCTAATTTGTGCCCCCCCCCCCCCATTTAATCGCAGCCCACCCAGCCCCAGCGCCTTCGCCCCGGCCCCGTTTGGGTCCAGCTTGGCCCCTTTGGGCTGCTGTGGGGCCGGATCCTGCTGGGGGGGGGGGGCATTGGGGAGGGGGGGGTGCTCTGAGGCCATCCTGTGCCCCCCCCCCGCCTAAAATCACCTGTGATTTTAGCCAAAATTTAGGGCCTGAACTGGTGGCACTAGAGGGCAGGATCCGGCCCCGGGTGCAAACCGAGCCCCCCCCTTGGTGTTTGTGCCCCCCCCTGCCCAGCTTTGGGGTCGTGCTGCCAGGTGCCCGGGGCCAGATCCCGGGGGGGGGGGGGCGCTGAGCCCCTGCTGTAGGGCTGTGGTGAGCCATGCGCCCCCCCCTCACCACCAGGACCCCTTTTTGCGGTGTCCCCGGGGTGACACGGGAACTGGGTCACCGCTGTCACCGGGGCACGTGGCTGTGTTTGGGACACGGGGGGGGCACAGCGGATTGGGGGGGGGTCCCAGAACGTCCCTTTAGGGCAGGGGGCTGCGGGGGGGGGGGGGGGGTCAGCGCGGCCCCTTCCCGGAGCGCAAGGACCTGCTGCGAAGCCGTTGGGGCTCGGCGTTGCCGATCCCATAAACAAAGGGAACTCGCCCCAATCCCAGCCCCAAAGGCTCCGAATCTCACCCCAAAACCGGGCTGCGGGGCCGTGCGGGGGGGGTGCACGCGGGGGGGGGATGCAGGGGGGGGGCGGTGTGAGCACACGCGTGTGGCCGCGCAGTTCCCCGCTGCGGGGCCGGAGGGACCCCCGGTGCCCTCCGGAGTCCGGGAGGGTTTCGGGGGCTTCGCAGCCCTACCAGGAGCCCCCCCCTTGGTTGGAAGTCACGGGGGGGGGGGGTGCCACGCACGCCCGGGTGCCACCGTCCCCCCCCCCCCGGGTGTCACCGCGCACGCCTGGGTGTCACCGTCCCCCTCGCACGCCCCCTCGGCCCTCGCTCCGCGGCAGCAGCAGCAGCAGCAGGAGCCACGTGATGGTTCGGCTCCCAGTTAAACCAGTGTGTCCTCAGATCCTCCGCACCGGTAGCACCGGCTGTGCCGTATGGGTGCCGGGGGGGGGTCCTCTGCCACCCCCCTCCCTCCCCAGCCTGGAGACCCCCCCCCCTCCCGCCGCGCTCGCCACGTCCCGGGGCTCTCCGCAGCTCCGCGCTGCAGCACCGGGCTCGCCTCGTGTCCGTAGCCAAGCCCGAGGATTTTTAATTAAACCTGCCGGTCTGGGCGCGATTTAATTTTTCGGTGGGCTGAGCTGCGCGCGCCAACACGGTGGGGAGCAGCCAGGGCCTGGGGGGGGGGTGTGTGGGGGGGGGCACATCTCCCACGTGGGGGCCGCTCTCGGGGTCCCTTTTGGTGAGGTTTTTGGTGAGGTTTTTGGTGAGGTTTTCCCGCGGAGCTTGGCGATGCCGAGGGGGCTCCGGCTTTGTGCCAGCCCCTCATGGCCTGGTGGCACAGGGATGGTGCCAAGACCCCCCCGGGCAGCCCCGGCACGGAGGGGGGGTGGTTTTTGGGGTCCTCCTGCTCGTCCTTGCCGTCCCCCACCCCCAGTTGTGGAGCGTGGCCACGGCTCGGAGCGAGGTGCCGGTTCCCTCAGCGAAGGCAGGAGGGAGAGGGAGAAGGAGAAGGCTCGTCTGGAGCGCAGGAGCCTCCCAGCGGGGCCGGGTTGTGCTAACAGGATTTTTACTCCCTATTTAATTACAATTTTGTCAAATTAAAAAAAAAAAAAAAAAAAGGAAAAAAAAAAAAAGAAAGAAAGAAAGAAAGAAAGATCCCTCTCATCTCTTTGTGCGGTTCCCGCAAGCGGCAGCCGGTTAATTACACAGCAGGCGGCGGTGGCTGACGAAGCCACCGGTCCCCAGAGGAGCTCCCGGGGGACCCCGGTGGCATGGCCGAGGGCCTGGCCGCCCCGGCTCAGTCCCAGTTCCTCCCAGTTCCTCCCAGTGCAGCGCGGAGGCCTTTGGCTGGCTGGCAGCGAGGCCGGCCGTGGTGGTGGAGGCAGCGCGCTGATGCGCCGTGGCTAATCCCTGGCTCTCCCCCGTGTAATCCTGCCCACGGGGATAATCCCATCAAACCCCGCAGCGCCGCGGCCACGCTCGGTGCAGGGTGCTCCTGTCGGTCCCTCGGCTCTGGGTTCAAGGCCGAATGGGTGCTGGAGGGGGGACACCAGCCCACGCCGTGATGTGTCCTCATTGGGGTGACCCAGAGCTGTGAACGCCCGCGGGGTGTTTGGGTGTCAAGTGGGGAAACTGAGGCAAGGAGCGGGGTGGCGCAGCCAGGGCTGGGTTGGGGAGGTGGCCGCCGCCATCCCGCCCGGCCTGCGGTGCCCAAACCAAGCGGAGGAGGAGGGGAAGGAGGGGAAGGGCAGAGGCAGCGGCTGCTCCTGGGGGGGGGCAAGCACCCACGTCCCCTCGGCGAGGTCGGATCCCGCCCGGGTTTCGGCGCTGGAACATAACCGGGTTATAAGCAGCCCAATTCATCACCGCCCGCCGGGGGGACGTCGAGATAAAGTGCCAGCGAATTCGGAAGCGTTCCGAAGGTGATTTGGGAGGCCGGGAGCCAGGAACCGTCCCCGCCTGCGCCGCGAGGGGCCGGATCCTGCCCAGCTCGGCGCGGCGGCGGCAGCAGCAGGTAGCGAGCGCGGAGCTGCAAATAACCCCGGCAGCTGCCCCGGCACCTGCTGCGCCCTATCCTTCATTTCACCTTTCCGGGAGTCAGCTTGAGAGGCGTGAGGTCAGCGCTGTGAATAGCCCCCGCTCCGCGCCCACCCCCGGGGAGCCCCCCCAGCCCCAGCGAGCCCCCAGGTCCCCAGCCCGGGGCTGGGTGCACGGTGGTTGGGATGGCTCCTATGGGTGCTGCCCGGCCCCCTGCACCCTGCCGGTGCCCGTGTGCTCGTGGGGGGCAGCTCCTGCCCCCCCTCCTGCCCTCGCCTCGTGCACGGCCCCCGTGGCTTGCACGTGCTCGTGCACACACGCGCGTGGCAGCCCTCGTGCCAGCCCTGCGTGCCACCACGTGCACCCCCGCGTGCACAACGGGCACCTGCACGCCCGTGCACACCCAGCTGGGTGCACTCCTGTGCACGCAGCGCACGAGCTCCGTGCCTTGCACGCTCACACAGCAGCGGGAGCGTGCCCAAGCTGGCAGCAGCGTGCCCGTGCCGGCGTCGTGCACGTGCAGCAGCACCCGCACAAAACCCGGTGCCAACCTGTGCCACCTGTGCACACCCGTGTGCCTGCACCGACACCTGCACACGCGTGCGCACCCGTGGTATCCGGCACACGCGTGTGTACCCGTGGTATCCGGCACACGCTGGCACCGGTGCACACACGGCAGGCACCCGGTGCCCACGGACCCCGGTGCCACCGAGCCGCCTGCACCCGCTCCCTCCCCGGCCCTTTGAAATCCTCCTCAAAGGCTCCCTCTGCCTTTGAACGGTTCCTCCCCCGGAAGCAGGAATCAATAATCTTTTTCTTTTTTTTTCTTTTTTTTTCTTTTTTTTTTTTTTCCCTCCTTGCTGCCGCTCCTGGGCCCTTAGCAACACATCTGCCTCGCCGTGCGCATCTGCTCGGCCCCGAGGGGGGGACACCCGGGGGTCCCCGTGTCCTTGGGGACTTTTTGTCACCTTCCTGGCCGGGAGGGGGCTTTGCGGTGCTGGTGGTGGCACCGGGGGGGGACATGAGGGGTTGGCACGGGGGGGCTGAGCTGTGCACGGGGGAGGAATGTGAGCGCAGCCCCCTGGCTCCTGCAGCCCCCCCTGCCCAAAGATGTGAGGGTGATGATGGCACCGCAGGGGTGGTGGCACCGGGTGGCAGTGGCACCATTGGAGGTGTCCCCAAGGCCACCTCAGCTCAGGGCGAGGACCCCTGGGGGTCCCAGCTTGGTCCCAGGCGCCACAGCCAGGAGGGAGCCGAGCACCGGCCTGTGCCATGGGGACAATCTGGGGACAGTGGCAGAGCACGGAGCATTTTCGGGGGCAGCGAGGCAACACCTGACCTTCCGGCGAGGCAGCGGGCGCGGGGGCGGAGGCGTGGGGGGGGGCACAACTGCAAACAATGGCCCTTTGTTCCCCGCCACCATCCCATGGCCCCTCTCCGGTGCCCGCGCTGCCCGGCTCCAGCGTGCCCCAAAGCAGGGGGGTCATGGCTCCGGGGGGGTCGTGGCTCTGGGGGGGCCCCGAGTGGCCCCCAGACAGAGCAGTGCTGTGCTGTGCCATGGGGCAGAGGGTGAATGGGGCACCGGGGCAGCCCCTTCCCAAAATTTGGGTGCTGCTCCCCCGGCAGAGCTCACCCCGCAGCGCACCCGCAAGGTGCCTGGCTTGGAGCAGGGAGGGGGGGGCACAAAGTGGGTGCTCGGGGGGCCGCCCGCACCCCTGGCTCCTCTCCGCCGGCCTTTGCGGGGCACGGCGGCGATTTTCATCTGCTTGAACTCCAAATAAGTTTCCCGAAGCGTCGAAATTTCGGGTCGAGGCGCTGGTGCCTGGCCTCGGAGCAATTAACGGGGACATTTTCCCAAGGAGAGCGAGGCAGCCGAGCGCGTCCCGGCCTGGGGGAGACGCGGGGGAGGCTAAAGAGGAAATAAAAACCCCGCCACCAAATAAACTTTTATTAGGGCTTAAAAAAACGAGGAGGCTGGCGGGGGCTCCTCCTGCCCGCCTGGCTCTCCGGGACCCGAGATCGCGATTGGGAAGTTTTTTCCCCAAAACCGGGGTGACCTCGGCTGCTTTGTTTGGTTGGGGTGCTCCTAAAAGTTGTTTTACACCGCCCCCGTGTCGTGGGGGGGCTTTTAATGCCGGGTCTGGAGAAGAGTTTGGGGTGGGGGGGGGTGTTATTGTAGGGTGCCCACCTGGAGCTGGGTTTTGTTATTGTAGGGTGTCCCTACTACAGGGGACGAGCAGGGGCTGGTGTGGCTTTGGGGACAATGGGGGCACTGGTTTTGGGGACAAGGGGTGCAGTGGCTGTGCCCAGAGGTGCCCTGGGGACGGGTGGCACGGGGGGGGGGGGTCACACAGCCCTGGCACCCACCCCGTGCCCACCCCGGGGTTATTTTCCCCTCCTCGATAGGAAACCGTCCTTAATATGCAGATGAGGTGGATTAAATATGCAAATTAAAGCCACCCTATGGGTGGCACCCTCGTGTCCCCCCCCCCCCGGTGCACCGAAGCTGGGTGCTGAGTACGGGGGGGGGGGAATTGGAACAGGGACGTTCCTGGGGGGGGTGATGGGGACAAAGCCCCCCAAGGGACCAGGGGGTCCCTGCCACCCCCAGAGCTCAATGCCTGGGCCCAAAGGGGGGGGGGGATTCATGGTGGGGGGGGGGGGCAGCGAGGGGTGCTGCGGGGGGGGCCCGGGGGCTATAAACGGCAGCTGTAAGCGGAGCCGGTAACCGGAGCGCGGGGCCGGGGGGGGGGGCCCCGCCGGCGACATCTGAGCCGGCGGCGCCGCGGAAGCGCCAAGGTAAAAGGGGGGGGGGGGCTACAACAGTGTCCCCCCCCCAAAAAAAAAACCCACAGCCTGGTGTCCCTGTCACCAGCACGGGGCACCCCATGGATGGCCGGGGGACATAGGGCAAGGGGGGGGCGCATCCTCTTGGCACCCCTTGGAGGTGTCTGCGGTGTCCCCCCCACACACCCCGGGGGGCGTTGCTTGGGGGGGGGGGGGGGGGGGACACATGGGGGGGCTGGGGACGGTGCCAGGTGGCGGGGGTGACATTTGCTCCGTCCCCGCCGCGGGGACAGCTGCTTCCTGGCCCTGCCATCGGAACGGAAACCTGGGGGGGGGGGCCCCTTGTGTCCCCCCCCCCACCCCACACCGCGGGCAGCCGGGCTGCGTGGCAGCAGCAGCTGGGCTGGGGGCTTCCCGAGCCCCTTTTTTTTGCTTTTTTTTGCTTTTTTTTTTTTTGGGGGGGGGTGACCCCAAAACCTTCAATTCGCGGTGACCCCAAAACCCCGCACGGCGCTGCCCCAAACCCCATAGCGCGGGGGGGTCCCCAAAAACGCGCCGTGGGGACGGGGTGGGGGCGTTTGGGCCGCTTCTGGGTGGGCTGCGGGGGGGGGGACCCGGGCCAGGTTTGGGGTTTTTCAGCGGTTCTTATTATCGGGGCCTCATTTGCATACCTAATTACCGCCGCTCTCGGGCGCTTTGCGCTGATTGCCCCAAGCACCGCGCAAATTCCTATGAGGAGATATTTGGGTAACGCCTCGGAGCCCCCCCCCCGCTATGGTTTTTTTTTTGGGGGGGATAACGTCTCCTAACGAACCCAATAATCCCCGGCTGCGGGATGGGAGCCGCCGCCTCCGTTTTTGCGCGGAAAGTTGCGTTTTGGGGGCTGAAACCCAAGGGCTCTCCGCACCTCCCGCTGCTTTTTTTTTTTTATGGTTTTATATTTGACAAAATATTAAAAAAAAGGGGAAAAAAAAAAAAATCTCAGCTCCCCGAGACCGGTGGAAATCGGCCGAGATGAAATAAACTCCGCGGGGGGGGGGTAAAGGAACCTGGGGGGGGGCGCACAGCCTTGGCACCAGCACCGCGCTGCTGGGGAGACCCCCGGGGGGGTGACCCCATTGCGGGGACCCCCGTGCGCCCCCCCCCGCCCCCGGGTTCTCTCCGTGTCCCGGGTCACGGTGGCACCGTGGCGAGGTGGGGGGGGGTCCGGGGGGGGCCGCCCCCCACCTCGAAGCGGTCCCAGGCGCGGTGACAGCTGCCGGGGGGGGCGGCTCCGGTTACGGTGACATCAGCCCTACCTTGGCACCTGGTGCGGCTGGGGGGGGGGACACACGGGGGGGGGGGGCACAGGGGCTCGCTCCCCACCTCCCCCCAAGCCGGGGGTCCCGGAGGAGCCGGAGAGGTGTGGGGGGGGGCCACGCGCGCATGCGGGAGCTGAGCGGCTCGCGGGCTGTGCCGAGGGGACACCGGAGTCTGGGGGCTGCCGGGGGGGGGGACACCAACCCAGCACCCCCCCCAAACACCCACTGCAAGTGGCCAGCAGCGGCGGAGCTCAGGTGGGCAGAGTGGGGGCACCTGGGGGGGGGACAGGGGGGGCAGGAGTGGGATTTGGGCCCAGGTGATGTGGGGAGGGGGGGGCCCATCCTCAGGAGGGATGGGGGAGGCAAGAGGTGCCCCCCCCAAAAAAAAAGGCAACGAAGGGTTGCAGAGGATCGGGGCTGTAATTTGGGGAGGGGGGGCACAAAACTGCAGGGCTGCGCCTCATGCTGTGTTGTGGGGGGGGGGGGGTGCAAGGCAAGGGGGGGGAGAGATGGGGCGAGAGGCTGTGTGCCCCCCCCCCAAATCCCAAAGCTGGGGGGGGCAGACGGGCGGTGTCTGATGGGGAAACTGAGGCATGGAGCAGGGGACGTGCGCGGGGGGTGGCCGTGTGCCTGCCTGTCACCCCCCCCCCCCAAAAAAAAAAAAATAAAAATAAAAATCAGCATGGGCATGCCCCCCCCCGCCCCCGCTTACCCCAAACTCGCAGACCCCGACCCCGCTGGGACCCCCCCTTGCCACTCCCTGCCTCAGTTTCCCCACGGTGGCCGTCCCCAAACAGGGGGGCCCTGTTCGCTGCCGCCCCCCCCCCCCCCCTTTTTTTTTTTATCCCCCCCCCAGCCGCTGCCATTTCTTCCCGCACACAATCGGGGCCATTTATGCTGCCCGAGGCTCAGGTTTCCCCGGCAGCGCCGAGCCGGGGGGGGGACGGTGACACCGGAGCCCCCGGCTGGGGTTACAGCACCCCGGGGTGACCCCGGGGGGGTCCCGCACCCCAAATCCCACCGGGACAGGGCTTGGGTGGGCTGCGGGCAGAGCAGGAGGGGGTTCTCGGGTGGCTGGTATGGGGCTGAGCCCTTCCCTTGTCCCGAGGGGACTTGGCTCCCTTTTAGGGCCCCCCCTTTTAGGGCCCCCCTTTTTGGGGTCCTCTTTTAGAGCCCCCTTTCAGGCCCCCCCTTTCAGGGCCCCCCTTTCAGGTTTCTCTTTTAGGGTGCCCCTTTAGGGCTCCCCTTTTAGGGCTCCCCATTTTGGGGTCCTCTTTTAGGGCTCCCCTTTTAGAGTCCCCCTTTTAGGGCCCCCCTTTAGGGCTCCCCATTTTGGGGTCCTCTTTTAGGGCTCCCCTTTTAGAGCCCCCCTTTTAGGGCTCCTCTTTTAGGCCCCCCCCCCTTTAGGGCTCCTCTTTTAGGGCTCCCTTTTAGGGCCCCCCTTTTTGGGGTCCCTTTTTAGGGCTCCTCTTTTAGGGCCCCCCTTTTCCTCCGGCCACCTGCAGGACCTCGTGGGGACGCTGCGGTTTGGGGATCTCTGCCCCGTTGAGAAATTTGGGTTTAATTGGAGATTTCCGTGAGATGTGGCTGGAACTGGTGTGGGAGTTACCCCAATTTGGAGATTTCTGCCCCGTTTTGGGATTCGCTTCAATTTGGAGATTTCCATGAGATTTGGCTGGAATTGGTCTGGGATTTCCCCGGACCCCCCCCCCCCCTCGGACCCCCACATCACCTCCCTGGGGACCCGAGGTCGGCTCGTTAGGGTTAATGAGGCCGGAGGACCCCAAAGTGGGGCAGCTCGTTAGGGTAACGAGGCCGGGGGAGAGGTCCCAGGCTGCGGGTAAATGAGGAGCCTGCGCTGAGGTGTCTCGGGGGGGGGGGGCCCGGTACAAGCCTCCAACAGCCACCTGGGGAGACGGCAGCGAGGTTTTAATTACCACAATTAAATCATTAATGGCTGTTTAAAAAATAGCCCGGGCGCAAAATAATAAAAATAATGATAATTAATAAATTCCCAAGGGGATGGGGCCCCTGCTGGGGGCGGGATGAGGCCCCAGCAGGGACGTGGGGGGCTTCGGTTGTCCCCCCCCACCCCAAAAAGCCATTGGGGAGTGAGCGGGGCTGTGACACCACGGGGACGGGGGCTGGTGGCCCCGGGGGCTGTGACGCTGTGGGGTCGGGGCCTGCTCGTCCCCAAGGCTGTGACATTGGGGTCGGGGCCTGCCCGGGGGCTGGGGCACAGCGGGGTCGGGGTCGGGGGTGCCCGGGGGGGCTGTGGGGCTGCCGAGGGGACAGGGATGGGGACAGGTGGCCCAGGCGTGGTGTCCCCTGGCCCCATACAATGTCACCCCCCCCCCCCAGCGGGAGGAGGGCGACGGTTCGATTGAAGCCGCTCAGCCCGGATTGCTAATCAATTAAATTAGCCTGGCTGTTAATTAATTACCCAGCCTGGCCCCGGGCCCCTCTGCCCCACACGGTGCCAACAGGGACGGGGCTGGTGGCCCCAAAGGGGACGGGGACAGCGGTGGCTTTGTGGGGGGGGGGCTGTGGGGACTGGCTGCTGCGATCCCATTGATCCCCCCCAAACCTCCTGGCCGGGTTTCGGGTGGTGGCTGTGGGGCTGGGGTAGGGAAACCACCCCCCATGTCCCTGTTTGTGGGGTGGCTGTGCTCCCTGTGCCCCCCTGTCCCCATATCCCCACGTCCCCATGTCCCCCATCCCCCTGTCCCCCCATCCCCGTATTTCCCCATCCCCAAGCCCCCCCCACCCCCATATCCCCATCCCCATGTCCCCATGTCCCCCTGTCCCCCCATCCCCATATCCCCATCCCCAAGCCCCCCCATCCCCTTGTCCCTGTCCCCATGGACCCCGTGTCCCCCCACCCCATATCCCCGTCCCCACGTCCCCATGCTCCCAGCCTGGCCGTGCACAGGATTATTTCCCCCCCCATGGGGTCTGTGGCTGTGTGGTGCCCGAATTTCCCCGCTCCCACCCCGCAGGACACCCACAGCCCAGTTTGGGCCCAGTTTGGGCCCAGTACCCCCAGTGCGGAGCTGCGCAGGCGCTGGGAGCGCCTCGGGGAGGGAGCGGGGGCGTGGGGGCCGCTTTTCCCAGCATTTTTGACATTCTTCAGCCGGGGAAGGAACTCGCTTCCCCCTCGCAAATCCCAGACGCGTCCCCCCCAGCCCCACGGCTGGCACCGGACCAGCCCCGGGACCCCCACCTCGAGCCGAGACCCCCCCCCAAAAAAAAAAATCCCCGACACCAGGGGCACCCCATGAAGGTGCCGGCCCCGATGGCTTTGGGGTGCGGGTGGCTTTTGGGGGGGGACCCATGGGGTTCAGCCCGGAGGGGGGGGGACACCGGGTGCTGCCCCCTCCCCAACAACCTGTCCCCTGCCTGCAGGTGCTGCGGGTGCCCTCCCGCGCCGGGGGGAGACCATGCGGCCCCCCCGCGCCCCCCTGGTCCTGCTGCTGCTGCTGGCAGCCGAGAGGACGGCGCGTGGCACCTTCCCCGAGGAGCCCGGCCCCATCACCGTGGCCCCCGAGGACTGTGAGTGCCTGCTGGGGGTCGCCCCCCCCCATGGCAGGGATGTTGGGGGGGGGCTCAGGGCGTTGCGCATCGTGGGGGGGCGACACGGCGTGGAGAGGGGTCGGGGATGGGGTGAGGGTTTTGGGGTGCGCCTGTGGGGTGGGGAGCGTGGTTGGCTGGTTTTGGGGATGGGGTGGCAGCGTGATGTCCTGTGTTGTGTGTCTGTGTCCCCCCCCTCTCCGTGCCCCCCCCCCAGATGTGAAGCACTACGCCGTGTTCGTGGGCCACGGGGGGAGCCGCCTGGCCGCCCCCGAGGGCGCCGGCACCGAGCGCCTCAACATCCAGCGCATCCTCAAGGTCAACAGGACCCTCTTCATCGGGGACAGGTGGGGAACTGGGGGGGGGGCACAAACATTCCCTTGGGGGGGCACCTTCCTGCAGCCCCCCCTTTGCTCAGGAGGGACCCCGCTACCTGCCCCCGGCACCCAAAATCTGCCCCGGCCTCGTGCCCTGCAGGTTGGGCACCCCAATGGCACGGCCTGGGGGGGGGGGGCTCTGTGCTGTCCCCAGAGCCTGCAGCCCCCGGGGGTGTCCCCAAGCCCTCCAGGGTGGTGACACCCCCGTGTCCCCCCCCCCAGGGACAACGTTTACCGTGTGAGCCTGGAGCCCGGCACGGGCAGCGAGCTGCGCTACCACCGGGTAAGCACCGAGCCCCCGGGGGGCTTTGGGGAATTGGGGAGGGGGGGGACACCAGCAGGGGGTGGGGGGCTTCACCCTGACCCCCCCCACTGGATTTTCTTCCCCCCCCTTCCCACAGAAGCTGACGTGGCAGTCGAACCAGCACGACATCAGCATCTGCAAGATGAAGGGGAAACACGAGGTACGGGGGGGGGCCCTACCCCCTGTGCCCCCCCTGCGCCCCCCCCGCGCCCTCCCGCACCCTGTGCCATGGGGACAGAGCTCCTGGCATGTCCCCCCCCCCCCGCGGTGTCACCCTCCGCCTCCCGGCTCCCTGCCACCCTTGGTGTCCGAGGTGATTTATTGGAGGCTCGTATAATTGGGTTTGTAATTAATTATTTCTGGCCCGCTGATCGGAGCAGGCTCAGCTCTGCCACAAATCCAATCGCCAGGTCCTGTAAACGCAGCCAGGGGGCTGGGGGGGGGATGGGGGGGGGGGAGCCCCCTGGGGCTGGTGCTGGGGAGGGGGCCGCGGAGGCTGAGGGCCCCCTCTCGGTGCAGGCAGAGTGCCGAAACTTCATCAAGGTGCTGCTGGTGCGGAACGAGAGCCTGCTCTTCGTGTGCGGCACCAACGCCTTCAACCCCGTCTGCGCCAACTACAGCGTGAGTGTGCCCCCCCCCGGGACCACCTGGGGTCATTCCGGGCCACCTGGGGCCACCTGGGGTCACCTGGGGCCACCCGGAGCCACCTGGGGTCCCCCAGGGCCGTACGGCAAGGAGGGCACACGCGGACGTGCCCGAGGTTGTGAGCACGACGTGGGAGTCCTTGGGGTGCCACATCCAGTTCTCGTGGGGGTGTCCTGCTCCCCGGGGTGGGGACACCGCCCGCCAGACCCCGCTGTCCTGCACGGCCCCGTGGTGGCCCTGCTCATGGCCCTGCTCATGGCCCCATGACCCTGCTCATGGCTCCACGGTGGCTCTGTTCATGGCCCCTTGGTGGCCCTGTTCATGGCCCCATTGTCCCCTTTGTGGCCCCACTCACGGCCCCATGGTGACCCCCCCCTCACGTCCCCGTCTCTCCCGCTGCAGATGGACACGCTGGAGCCCGTTGGGGACAACATCAGCGGCATGGCACGGTGCCCCTACGACCCCAAGCACGCCAACGTGGCCCTGTTCACCGGTCCGTCCCCCCCTCCCCACGTGCCGTCCCCCTCCCCGCGCCCACCCCCGCATCCCGCTCACGCCTGTGTCCCACGCAGGGGGGATGCTGTTCACGGCCACGGTGACAGATTTCCTGGCCATCGACGCCGTCATCTACCGCAGCCTGGGGGACAGCCCGACCCTGCGCACCGTCAAGCACGACTCCAAGTGGTTCAAAGGTGGTTTTGGGGCGCACGGTGCGGCACCCGTTCCCTGTCCCCTCTGGTCCCGTCCCGGAGCAGCCCTGACCCTGCTGTCCCCGCAGAGCCCTACTTCGTGCACGCCGTGGAGTGGAGGAGCCACGTCTACTTCTTCTTCCGCGAGATCGCCATGGAGTACAACTACCTGGAGAAGGTGGGAGAGGTCCCCGCGGTGACCCCGGGGGGCAGCTGGGGTGGGAACGGGGCCAAGGGGACCGTCCCCGGGGCCGGGTGCCAGGCGGTGACGGGGTGTCCCTGGCAGGTGGTGGTGTCCCGAGTGGCTCGGGTGTGCAAGAACGACATGGGGGGGTCGCAGCGGGTGCTGGAGAAGCAGTGGACGTCCTTCCTCAAGGCCCGGCTCAACTGCTCCGTGCCGGGCGACTCGCACTTCTACTTCAACGTCATCCAGGCCGTGACCGACATCCTGGAGCTGGACGGGCGCCCCGTGGTGCTCGCCGTCTTCTCTACGCCCACCAACAGGTCAGCCCCGAGCCCTGCTGAGCCCCCCCGAGCTGGGCTGGGACCCCACTGAGTGCCCCCCCTCAGGGACAAGGGGATGGCTCGGGGTGTTCACCCCATGCCCGTTTCTCTCCAGCATCCCCGGCTCAGCCGTGTGCGCCTTCGACATGACCCAAGTGGCCGCCGTCTTCGAGGGACGATTCCGGGAGCAGAAATCCCCCGAATCCATCTGGACGCCGGTGCCCGAGGACATGGTGCCGAAGCCGCGGTGAGTGAGTGAGTGAGTGCAGGGATGGGGACGGGAAAGGGACGGGGGGACGGGGCTGGGGACAGGGATGGGGACGGGAGTGGTGCTGAGGGCTGGTGGGGACGGGGATGGGGATGGGGATGGGGTTGGAGAAGGGGACGGGGACGGGGATGGGGACGGGGATGGGGATGGGGATGGGGGCAGGTGCCAGCCGTGCAGTGACGGCGCTGAGCCCCGGCGTGCCGTGGCGGCAGGCCCGGGTGCTGTGCGGCCCCGGGGATGCGCTACAACTCCTCCAGCACCTTCCCCGACGAGATCCTCACCTTCGTCAAGACGCACCCGCTGATGGACGAGGCGGTGCCGTCCCTGGGCAACGTGCCCTGGATCGTCCGCACCATGAGCCGGTGAGCTCCTGGCGGCAGGATCGGGCCCGGGGAGGCTCAAGGGGGGGGTCCCCCGGGGGTGTCCGTGCACTTGTGGGGTGCCATGTCCACGTGCACGGCTCACGCTGGTGCACGGGAGCCGCCAGCGCTGCCCTCGCGCACGCGCGGAGAGGCGCAGGGGCGCATGCCAGCGGCGGGCGAGCACCAGGAGACCTGATAAATCTCATAAACTTTGCAGTTGAGATCGTCTCATCCTAATTAAATCTACCTTAATTGCTGCTTGACGGGGAATTAATCACGCGGTGCTCGCGGGCGCGCTGGCAGGGCAGGCAGGGCGTGCACGGGGCTGGGGGCAGGCGATGGGGCTGGGGACCGGCTGGGGTCCTGTGAGGGGTCACGGGGGGGATCCCAAGTGGGATTTGGGCTGGAGACCCACTGGGATTGGCGGGGGGGGAGGATCCAGGCTGGATCCTGAGTGGGTTTGGCTGGGATCTGAGCCAGGATCTGGATGGGATCTGCTCTGGGTCCACCTGGTTCCTGCGCAGGATCCGGGCCAGGTCTGGCTGGGATCTGGACCGGTTCCATTTGGGACCTCCACTGCCCCCCACGCTCCCCACTGGCTCCCGCTGGGGGCTGGCTGCAATCTGTCCATCCCCCCCCCGGGGGTCCCAGCTCCCACCCTGCCTCAGTTTCCCCTCCCGCGGGCTCCCCAGCGCCTCGCTCGGCTCACACCGCAGGTACCAGCTCCGCAGGATCGTGGTGGACACCGCGGCGGGGCCGTGGGGCAACCACACCGTGGTGTTCCTGGGCTCCAGCACGGGCACCGTCCTCAAGTTCCTCATCCACCCCAACGCCACCCGCAGCCCCGCGCCCGCGCCCCCCGGCAGCCAGAGCGTCTTCCTGGAGGAGTTTGAGACCTACCAGCCGGGGAGGTAGGGGGGGCGGACGGACGGATGGACGGACGGACGGGTAGATGGATGGATGGATGGGTGGGTGGGTAGGTGGATGAAAGGGTGGGCGGATGGATGGATGGACGGACAGACAGACAGATAGAAGGGTGGATGGGTGAGTGGGTGGATGGGTGGATGGATGGACGGACGGATGAATGGAAGGGTGGGTGGGTGGATGAGTGAATGGATGAGTGGATGGAAGGGTGGGTGGACAAATGGAAGGGTGGGTGGATGGACGAATGGATGGACAGACGGACAGATGGACGGACAGACGGATGGATGGATTGATGGAAGGGTGGGTGGATGGACAGATGGATGGGTGGTTGAATGAATGGGTGAGTGGATGGGTGAGAATGATGGATGGACGATGAATGAATGAATGGGTGGATGGACAGATGGATGGATGAATAGGTGGGTGGGTGGTGGGTGGGTGGGCAAGGTGGACAGAGGGTGGTCGGATGGGTGGGTGGGTGGGTGGGTGGGCTGTTGGGGTGCTTGGATGGATGAGGTGGTCGTGGAGGGATTGACTGGTGGCTGCAAGGTGAAATGGGAGCAGGAATGAGGTGGTTGAGGACGGATGGACAGATGGATGGATGGATGGATGGATGGATGGATGGATGGATGGATGGATGGATGGATGGATGGATGGATGAAAGGAACAGAAGGATACAAGGGTTGGGTTTGTGGACGAGACGGGGGCCCACGGGTGAGCTCCCTCCTCTGGACCAGCCCCTGGCGGGGAGCTGGTCTCTGCCCCACCAGCTGAGCTCTGCCCCATGCCCAGGTGTGGCCGGGACACGGAGGACGAGCGGCGGCTGCTGGGCTTGGAGCTGGACAAGGCGGCAGGGGCCCTGCTGCTGGCCTTCCCCCCGTGCGTGGCCAGGGTGCCCGTGGCGCGCTGCCAGCAGCACTCGGGCTGCATGAAGTGAGTGGGGGGGCTCCGTGCGAGGAGGGGGGGGGCTCTGACACCCCGTGGGTTTGTCCCGTGACAAGGTTGGGCTGGGAATGGGAGCACCGCTGGGGGAAACTGAGGCACGGTGCTGGGGCAGGGTTCCTGGAGGGGGCCGGGGTGTCGCCCCCCCTGTGCCAGGGGTGTTCCTGACCCCGCTGTGCCCTGCCAGGAACTGCCTTGGGAGCCGGGATCCGTACTGTGGCTGGACGCCCGAGGGCTCCTGCATCTTCCTGGAGCCCAGCCCCAGGTAACGGGGTGGGGGGGGGGATACGAAGGGAACGGGGGGGGCTCGGGGACTCCCCAGAGCCTGCGAAGCTTGAGCTGCATCAGCTCCACCAGCTCCCCAAACCTAACCCCAGCAAACTCAGCACTGGCTGAAGCAAGCTGCCAGCCCTCTGCCAGGCTGTTAGGCACTAACCCCCCCCAAAAAAAATTGTGTCCCCCCCCTCACAGGACAGCTTTCGAGCAGGACATTGCCGGTGGCAGCACATCGCACCTGGGCGAGTGCGAGGGTGAGTGTGGGGCAGGGAGGGGGCTCGGGGACACCGGGGGGGGGGACACCGCAGCCCTCCCCTAATGCCCCCCCCCTTGCCGTCACCAAGGGCTGGTGACCGAGAGCTTCGTGGACGAGCCGGACGGGCTGGTGTCGGTGAACCTGCTGGTCATCTCCTCCGTGGCCGCCTTCGTCATCGGCGCCGTCATCTCGGGCTTCAGCGTCTGCTGGTTCATCGGGCACCGGGACCGCAAGGAGCTGGCGCGGCGCAAGGACAAGGAGACCATCCTGGCACACAGCGAGTCGGTGGTGAGCGTCAGCCGGCTGGGCGAGCGGCGAGCGCGCGGGGGGCAACCCGGAGCCCTGCTGGCCCCGCTCATGCCCAACGGCTGGCCCAAGGAGCTGGGCAAGGCGAGCCAACACGACCTGGACTCGGGCGTCCTGCCCACGCCGGAGCAGACCCCGCTGCAGCAGAAGCGCTGCCCCGGCACCCTCCAAAACTGCACCTGGGAGCAGAGCCACAACATCATCAACGCCGCGCTGCGGGACCCCGGCACCGCCGCCACCGCTGCTGCCACCGCTGCTGGACGGCTCCACGCCGGCCCCGGCCGCCCGGCCCGCGGCATGCCCCTCTCCTGCCACGCCATCCTGGTGGACCAGGAGCTGGAGGCCGAACTCAGCGACTCCTCGGGCGACGGGCACTGGGGCCGGGACCCCCCCGAGGGTCCCCGTGCCCGGCAGCACCCCCCCGCCACCGGCGCCCGCCGCCCGCCCCGCAGCTCCTACGGTGACTTCGCCGGCACGCCGCGCCCCAGCCCCGACCGCCGGCGCGTGGTTTCGGCGCCGGGTGGGGATGGGGGGGACTTTGCCGAGGGGCCACCCTGGCACCCCGAGCAGCTGAACTTCAACGCCAACAACGGCACGGGCCGCCCCGGCGCCCACCTCAAGAGGAACCACACATTTAACAGCGGCGAAGCGCCGGCGGGGGGCTACGGGCGGCACGGCACGGCACCGCGGGCGCACGGCGCGGGCCCCCCACGGGCGCTCACGGACCTGCACCACCTCCTGCGCTACGGCGTGGAGCGGACTCCCTCGGGCAAATAGGGCCCCGCTGCCCGTCCCGGCACCCACGGGCGCTGCCCACGCTGTTGTGGACGCTCTCCACCTCCACGCCTCGCCGCGGTGTCCTCCCCGGTTCCCTGGGGACGGGGACGAGGTGGCCCCAGGGCAGGAGTGGTGGGCATGGGGAGGGCTGAGATGCTGCATGGGGGACGGGTGCGCCCGGGCAGGGTTTGGGGCTGTCCCCACCTGTCCCCACTGTCCCCGGCTGGCACGGGGCAGTGCCCTGTGCTCCGGGTGTCCGTCTGTCCCGTCCCCTCCCCAGGCTGGACCCAGGGACCGCTGCGCCCTGGGGGGGGATCCCTGGGAGGCAGCAGGATGGACACACGGACACGGGCGAAACTGAGGCAGAGCGAGGCTGTACCCCCGCACCTCCCCGGAGCCCCCCAGTCCCAAATCAGCCCTGCCTGGGCACTCAGGGGGCTTGTGGGTGCTGCCAGCACCCTGGGGACACCCGGACAGGACAGCACCGAGCAGCCCCCCCCCAGCTCCAAGCCCCCAGCTCCCCCCTCCTCAAAAGCACTGCTGGGGGCTGGGGGCTGGAGCCTGGATGGGGGGCCCTGCTCTCACTGGGGCGCAGGGGGTCCCACTGACCCCACTCTCTGCTGGCAAAGGGTGCCCTTTTGGTGCCCACCCTGCCCCAGCTGCAGGCAGGAGGGAGAAGGGGGGGGGGCAAAAAGGGGTCAGGACCCCCCCGGTACCAAGGCGGGTCAGCCCGGTGCTCCCCAGGGGGCTGCGCACAGGGGGGCTGCGGGTGCTGCGTGCCCCGGGGGGGGGCCGGCCCGCAGCACTGCCCCACGCTGTAAATAGG
This sequence comes from Anas acuta, assembly GCF_963932015.1. Taxonomy (NCBI): domain Eukaryota; kingdom Metazoa; phylum Chordata; class Aves; order Anseriformes; family Anatidae; genus Anas; species Anas acuta. The sequence goes on along the minus strand of NC_089004.1, from coordinate 3,150,536 downwards.
GTGCCAGGGCACCGCGGGCACCCCGCCGCCCCGGGCCGGCCATGCATGCGACAGCGGAAACGTCTCTGTATAACCCCGGAGCCCCGCAATAAATTTCTGTTTACAAGAGGAGAATTCCCCTCCCCGCCGCCACCTCGGATGCTGCTTCTCTGCTCCGGGGGGGGGCTCCGGGATGTGGCGTGGGGAGAGGCAAAGCAGGTCGAGGTGCTGGGTGCTCCCCACATCCCGGGGGATTTGCCTGCACCGGGGAGTGCGGCTGCTGCCGGTGCCCGGCCACATCCTGGCAGCATGGAAATGGGGACGGCCACGTCCCATGGGTGGGTCCCATGGGGGGCATGGGGCCAGCTGGGGGGGATTTGGGGCTGGAGGGGGATTTGGGGCAGGGGGAGCGTGTATCCCGTTGTGCCAAGCCTCCTCTCCCAGCGTGCGCACCCACCCCCATCTCCGCGCACTCGCACCCTCTTGTGGACACCCACAGCCCGTGGGGGGGCCCCCACCGTGCCCCCAGCCCCCCGTGGTGTGCAGGAGGTCAATGCTGTGCCCCCTCCCCCTGCTGTGGGGTGATGGGGACGAGGGGTTGTGAACCCTGCCCCTGCCCCCAGTTCTGGCACCGTGCGAGCTGGCAGCGCCGGCGAAGGCGGCGATTTCCCGAGCGGCACGTGGGGACGAGCCACCAACCAGCTCGGTGACGGCCACCACCAGCGGGGAGGACGGGGAGGAAGGAACCAGGACCCTCAGTCCCCGAGGAGCCCGGCCGACCCCTGCAGGAGGTGAGGACAGGGCTGGGGGGGGGGGGCCAGGAGCGGGGTTGGGGACAGGGGACACGGGGACGGGGACATTTGGAGAGGCGGTGGCGGGGCTGGGAGCTGCAGGGCTTGCACAACCCTCGGCTGACGGCGGCCTCCTGCCCGCAGCTCCGGCACCAGCACCATGGTGCCACCGGGCTGGATCCTGCTGCCGCTGCTGCTGCTGGTGCTGAGCAGCCCCTCCACGCCGTGCCCCCTGCAGCCCAACGCCACCCGCTTCGTCTGCACCGAGCCCACCCTGCGCACCTTCCCCGGGGGGCTGCCCCCCACCACGCTGGCCGTCTCGGTGGAGTTCACGGCCGTGGCCACCCTGGCTCCTGACGCCCTGGCGGGGCTGCCGGAGCTGCAGGAGCTGCACCTCGCCTCCAACCTCCTGGCCTCCCTGCCCGAGGAGCTGCTGTGGCCCGTGCCCGCCCTGCGCGTCCTCGACCTGACGGCCAACGCGCTGCCCGAGCTGCCCGCCCGCCTCTTCCAGCGCTCCCAGCTCCTGCAGCACCTGGTGCTGCGGGGGAACCGCCTGCGGGCGCTGCAGCCCTCCTGGTTCCAGCACCTCGCCCGCCTGCGCTGGCTCGACGTGGGGGCCAACGCGCTGGCGGAGGTGCCCGCGGAGGTTTTCCACCCGCTGGTGTCCCTGCAAAGCCTGGACCTGTCCCACAACCGCCTGGAGAGCCTGGACGGGGGCTCGCTGGCTGGGCTGCGGGAGCTGGAGCGGCTCGACCTGGAGGGGAACCGGCTCCGCGCGCTGCCCCCCGACGCCTTCGCGCCCGTGCCCGCCCTGCGCCTGCTTTTCCTGCAGGGCAACGAGCTGCGGGCGCTGCCCGCCGGCCTCTTTGCCCCCCTCAGCCACCTCCAGGTCCTCGACCTGGCGCACAACCGGCTGCGGGCCCTGGAGCTGCCCCCGCGCCCCCCCGGCCCCCCGCTGTCCCTCGACATCTCGGGCAACCCCTGGGCCTGCGAGTGCCCGCTGCTGGAGCTCCTGCGGCGCGCGGCCCCGCAGCTCGTGGCCGCCCGTGGCACCCTCTGTGCCAGCCCCCCGCACCGCCAGGGACAGGAGGTGGGCACCCTGAGCCAGGCTGGGGACGCGGGGTGCCAGCCCGAGGAGGATGGGCAGAGCCTGCCCGACCCCTAGGTAAAGGGATTGGGGTCGCCCAGGTGCCCGCCTGGGTCCCCTCTTGGGTCCCCTCCTGGGTCCCCTCCTGGGTCCCCTCCTGCCCTGATGCTGTGTCCCCAGCCGAGCCGGGTTCTCCTGGGGAAACTGAGGCAGGGGGAGCCCAATCCCCCCGTTCCCATCCCACCTTCTCCACCCCGATGGCCCCCAGCCCTGTCCCACCTGTCCCACGTCCCTGTCCCCATCCTGTCCCCCAGGACATTAAACAGTGACCTCGAGACAATGCTCTTTGTTCTGCGGTGTCCTGCAGCGTCCCCAGGTCACACAGTGCCAGGCGCCTGTCCCACGGCCGTGCCTTCCCAGCCCCTCTCTGTCCCCTGCCCACCCCCATCCGGACCAGCCCCGTCCCCACGGGACCACCCCCCAGGTGCCACCACGGTGCCACCTCCGTGTGACACTGAGCCCAAGGACCCGCAGGGGCTGCTGGTGGCACCGAGGGGCCCTGATGGCACGGGGACACTTGGTGCAAGGGGACACAGGGTATGGGGACACCTGGCGTGGGGAGGTTGGAATTTTGGGATGGGGATGGTCACCTGGCAAGGGGACAGTTGGCATGGGGCACATGGCACGGGGTCACTCTCTATGGGGACACACGGCAAGGGGACATGGTATGGGGACACCTGGCATGGGGACACTGGGGATGCGGACACCAGGCGTGGGGAATTTTGGGATGGAGATGCTTGGCATGGGGACACCTGGCAAGGGGACACCTGGCAAGGGGACACATGGCATGGGGACACTTGGTACAGGGTCACCTGCTATGGGGACACACGGCAAGGGGACACTTGGCATGTGGGCGCACGGCAAGGAGACGTGGTATGGGGACACCTGGCATGGGGAATCTTGGCACGGGGACACCTGGCACGGGGACACGTGGCACAGGGTCACCCGCTAGGGGGTCACACGGATAGGGGACACCTGGCATGGGGACACCAGGCGTGGGAGGGTGATGCTTGGCACGGGGACACCGGGCGTGGGGACATTTGGTGCGGGGTCACCTGCTATGGGGTCACAGGGGTGGGGGACACCGGGCATGGGGACACGGGGCATGGGGTCACTCCCTATGGGGTCACAGGGGTGGGGGACACCGGGCATGGGGACACCGGGCATGGGGTCACCAACTATGGGGTCGCACGGGTGGGGGACACTTGGCACGGGGTCACTCCCTATGGGGTCAGAGGGGTGGGGGCCGCCTGCCATGGGGCCAGGGGGCACGGGGACAGCCCCGGGCACGATGCGGCCCCCCCCCGGCCCCACGTGGCGCCCCCCCCAGGTCCCGCCCCCCCCTCCCAATTGGCTGAGCCTTGGCCCTCCCCTCCGCCCATTGGCCCCCGCCTTCACTATGAATCCGGCGCTGGGCGGGGAGCGGGGGGGGGGATCGCGACCGGGGATCGCGATCGCGACCGGGGATCGCGACAGCCCCTCCCCCGTAAGTGCTGACCCGCGGGGGGCGTTGGAGGGGACGGAGGGCGGAGGGGGCGTTACGGGGGGGGGGGGGGGGCGAGCCCTGCCTGCCCCCAGGGACCCCCGGGGACCCCCAAGGACCCATCCCCAGGGAGCCGCCCCCAGCCCCCGGGGACTCCGGGACCCCCCCCCACGCTCCCAGGGGACCCCCAGGGGACCCCCAGCCCCCCCCCCCCATAGGGACCTTCCCATGGGGACCCCAAGGACGCGCCCCCAGGGTGCGCAGGGGCAGCAGGGCAGGGGCAGCACCATGTGCGTCCCCCCCCCCCCCCATGGGACGCAGCCCCGGGGTCACCCCAAGGGACACCGAGAGGTCCGGCTGGGGGGTGCCGGGGGGTGCGGGCTGCCCTGGGGCTCCCCCAAAAAGGCAGCACCGAGCGGATCCGGCCCCAACCACGGCCAAATCCTCCCCAGCCCCATGGGGGGACCCCAGTGGTGGGAGGTCGGCCCCGGCCCCAAAACCCCTTCCTCACCCCAAAACCTCCCCCACGAGTGGCTCGGGGGCCTCCGGGTGCCCCCACGAGCTGGTGGGGGGCAGCTCGTGGCCCCCCCAAACCCATCTCTGTCCCCTGCACAGCCCCTGCTGCCATGTCAGCCGAAACCATGGCACCGGCGGAGACCGAGCGGGAGGCGCAGGTAGGGATGCTGAGGGCCGAGGGGGGCCGGGGGGGCATCACTTTGCCCCCCCCCACCCTCAAGCTCACGGTCCCCGTGTCCCATGGCAGAGCGTGGTGAGCCGGGTGGCCAACCTGGCCCTGGTGAGCTCTGCCCGCGGCGCCGTGTCCACCGCCTACGCCTCCACCAAGGAGAGCCACCCCTACGTGCGCTCCGTCTGCGCCGTGGCCGAAAAGGGGGTGAAGACCCTGACGGCAGCGGCGGTCAGCGGGGCCCAGCCCCTCCTCACCAAGCTGGAGCCGCAGAGTGAGTGGGGCTGGAGGGGGGCAGCACCCCCAAACGGGATGGGGGTGCTCGGGAAATCGTCCCCAGCAAGGAACTGGGGTTAAAAAGGCTGGTTTTGGGTCCCCAGTTTCCACTGCCAACGAGTACGCCTGCAAGGGGCTGGATAAGCTGGAGGAGAAGCTGCCCATCCTGCAGCAGCCCACGGAGATGGTAACATTTTGCCCCCCCCCCAAATTTGGGGGGCACCGGGATTGAGCCCTGGGCCTGCTGCTGGGACAAGCCCCCCCCTTTCAATTTCCCCCCCCCCCAGGTGGTCGCAGGGACCAGGGAGCTGGTGTCATCCACCGTGAGCGGGGCGGTGGGCCTGGCCTGCGGGGCCGTGCAGGGCAGCGTGGAGAGGACCCGGCGGGCGCTGAGCACCGGCATCAGCACCGTGGCGGGGTCCCGCGTGGGGCAGCTGCTGGCGACGGGGGCGGACACGGTGCTGGAGAAGTCGGAGGAGCTGGTGGAGCACTACCTGCCCAGGACGGACGAGGAGCCGGGTGAGTGCTGGGCACGCCGTGCCCAAAAAACATCTCGCCCTCTTTTTGGGGTGCCATCCCTCCGGGACTGCGCCCCATCCCCAGGGCTCAGCAGCACCCAGTGCCTCTCACCACCACCACTCGCACCCCGGGGTGGTGCTGAGCCCTACGGGGACACCAGGGCGCAGGGGACAGTCCCCGTGTGGCTGCTCCGTGGCCACCCGGAGCTGGGGAACGCGGCGCGGCGGTGGGTGAACTCTCACCTGGAAAGCAGAAAGCAAATATAGCCCTGTGCCGCCAGCCCACCCGCCCCGGGTATTTATAGCTCGGCACGGGGCAGCAGTGGGCAGAGCTGGCCCTGTGTCACTGCAGAGGTGACCGGGAGGGTTGTGGGGACACCTCTGCATGACCCAGGGGGCAAGCAGCCGGGTTTGCCCCTGTGCTGGGGCGCAGAGCTCAGGGAACATCCCGGCACCGCCAGTGGGATGCTCCATGCCCGGCACGGGGACATCCTGGTGGGGTGGCTCTCATTTGGGGTGATTCTCATTTGGGGTGGCTCTCACCCACTCACCCCACAGCAGCCCCGGTGGCGGACGGCACCACGGCGGCCTCGCTGGAGCAGCAGAGGCGGTGGCAGAGCTGCTTCGTGCGCGTGGGCTCGCTCTCGGCCAAGCTGCGGCACCGAGCCCTGCACCGCTCGCTGGGCGAGCTGCAACGGGCCCGGCACAGCGCGCAGCACGCCCTGACCCAGCTCCACCATGTCATCGAGCTGGTAAGCCCACGGTCATCCCCGTGGCCCCGTGCGTGCCCCCCCGGTGCGCTCCCACTGCTTTCCCTTCCCCCAGATTGAGCAGGGCATGGACGGGTCCCTGCACGGCGCCCGGCAGCACCTGCACCGCATGTGGCTCGAGTGGAGCCGGCAGGACGGCGTGCCCATGGAGGACAGCCAGGTATTTATTATTTTTTTTGGGGGGTGGCCGTGCCGAGGGGTTTGGGCAACCCCCCAGGGGCTGCCCGCTCGCTGCCTTGCAGGTGGAGGCGCGGACGCTGGCCATGCTGCGGGGGCTCCTGCAACAATTGCGCGCCGCCTGCGCCCGCCTGGCCGCCAGCGCCCGGGGGCTGCCGAGCAGCGTGCAGGACACGGCCGGGCACGTGCGGCACGGCGTGGAGGGGGTGCACGCCTCGCTGGCACGCGCCCGCTCCTTCCACGACCTGTCGGACATGGTGCTGGCGCAGAGCCGCCAGACGGTGACGCGGGCGCAGCTGAGCATCGATGAATTCATCGAGTATGTGGGGCAGCACGCGCCCCTGCCCTGGCTGGTGGGGCCGTTCGCCCCCGCCCTGGTGGAGTACCCGGAGGACAGCCCCGTGGAGATGGCCAAGTGGAACGGCTGCGTGACCGTGGGCGGCGGGGGGCACCGGGCGCAGTCGTGCAGTGGGCACAGAGCCTCCCGACAACCCCCCCTCCCAGCCAGGGAAGGGGCCCACTTTCAGCTGTAAATCTGCCCCTGCTGGGGGGGCAAGCGGCAGGATGGACTCGGTGGCCCGGCGTGGGATCCCTGATGCCACTTGGGACTCTTTGGGGGGGCAGGGGACGGTGGCACGGGGAGGATGGGGTGTGCGCCCAGCCCTGCCCGGACACCGTGGGGGCTGCAGCTCCCTGCAGTGTCCCCGAGCCCGGCAGCGTCGGGATTCAGCAGCCTCAGAGCCTGTTAAAAAGGGGAAAAAAGAGGAAAACCAAAAAGTGAAACCAAAAAAAGTTAAAAATGGAAGTTAAAGAGGAAAACCAAGCCCGGATTCTCTAAGCGTTACTCACAGCCAGCGGCGTGAGCTGCTGCGGGGTGGGACGTGCGATGGGGGGGTCCCTGGGGGGTTGGGGGTGGCCCTGCGGGGGGGGCTTCGTGTTGGGTGCTGGGGGGGGGCCGGGAGTGGCAGCTGGGTGCTGCTGGACTGTGACCCGCGGCCGTGTGGCACTGAACTTCGGCCCCGTTATCGCCGCCACCGCTCCAACCCCATCACGGCCCCATGGCGGGGCTGGGCCCGGGGCACCCCCTGCGCTGGGAATTTGGGGGGGACACCGGGGGGGGGGGGCACCGGGACCCACCAGCACCCACTGGGACCGATCCTGAGCACCCACTGGGACCAGTCCCAGCACCCACTGGGACCACTCGGCACCCACCGGGCCGTGCTGGGGGGGACCCCGGGACCCCAATATCGGGGGAATCCCGGCCGGGGGGGGGCAGCTCCGTGCCTGGGGGGGGGGTTCCGGGGCCGGCGATCGTTGTCCCCGGTCCGGCCCCGATGGGGCGGGTCCCGGTCACATGCGCACGGGGCGGGCCCGGGGCTATAAAAGCGGGGCGGGGGCCGGGCACTGCGCCCAGCACCGAGCACGGCACCGGAACGGTGAGTGCGAAACGGGACCGGGACCGGGACCGGGACCGGGACCGGGACCGGGACCGGGACCGGGACCGGGACCGGGACCGGGACCGGGACCGGGACCGGGACCGGGACCGGGACCGGGACCGGGACCGGGACCGGGACCGGGACCGGGACCGGGACCTTCCTTGCAGCCCCCATCCCGGCGCTGCCGTGCTCCCGGACCGAGGGTGGGGGGGACACCGGGACCGACCCCCACCCCCCCTTCCTGCGTAGGAGCTCCGGGGGTGTCCGGAGTCCGGTTGTGGGGACCGGGACCCCCCTGTCCTGGCCGGTCTGACTCTGGGTTGAGGGGCTGCAGGGTCCTGAGCTTGGGGTCCCCTCGTTGTGGGGTCGCCAGCACCCCCCTGTCCTGTTTAGGGGTGCTGCCCCCCCCCGCTCAGCCCCCTCTGATGCTTTCCCCCCCCCCCAGCCCCACCATGGCCTCCAGCGAGCCCGGGACGGCGCAGCCCAAGGCTGAGGAGCAGCAGGTCAGTGGGGCAGGGGGGTGCTGGGGGGGTCCGGTGTCCCCTTGTGACCTGTCACCACTCGGGGTTATCCCCCTATGGGGAGGGGGACACCCCAACGCTCCCCCTGGGGGCTGCACACGTTGCCCCCTGCCTTATCCCCGAGGAGATTTGGGGCTCTGGCATGCCCCCCCCATCCCTTTTCCCATACCCAGAGCATCGGGACGCGGGTGGCCAGCCTGCCCCTGGTGAGCTCTGCCTACGGGATGGTGTCCACCGCCTACGCCTCCACCAAGGAGAGCCACCCCTACGTGCGCTCCGTCTGCGACGTGGCCGAAAAGGGGGTGAAGACCCTGACGGCAGCAGCGGTCAGCGGGGCCCAGCCCCTCCTCACCAAGCTGGAGCCGCAGAGTGAGTGGGGCTGGGGGGGGGCAGCACCCCCAAACGGGATGGGGGTGCTCGGGAAATCGTCCCCGGTGAGGAACTGGGGTTAAAAAGGCTGGTTTTGGGTCCCCAGTTTCCACTGCCAACGAGTACGCCTGCAAGGGGCTGGATAAGCTGGAGGAGAAGCTGCCCATCCTGCAGCAGCCCACGGAGAAGGTACCGGGGGGGGGGGGGGCACACGGGTGCTCGGGGTCTGCCCTGGTCCTGCAAAACTCAGGGCTCTTCCTCCCCCCCCTCTTCTCCCAGCTCATCTCGGACACCAAGCAGCTGGTGACATCCACCGTGACGGGGGCCAAGGATGTCCTGACCAGCACCGTGGCGGGGGCCAAGGACGCGGTGAGCAGCCGGGTGACGGGGGTGATGGACATGACCAAGGGGGCCGTGCAGGGCAGCGTGGAGCTGACCAAATCGGCGGTGAGCAGCGGCGTCAGCACCGTCATGGGCTCGGCCATGGGCCAGATGGTGGTCAGCGGGGTGGGCTCCGTGCTGGAGAAGTCGGAGGAGCTGGTGGACCACTACCTGCCCATGACAGATGAGGAGCTGGGTAAGGACCCAAACGCAACCCCCCGGAGATGCGGGGCGGGATGGGGACCCCCCCCTTGGAGGCACTGTGGGTCGATTCCCCATGGGGTGGTCTCTGAGTGGGGGGCGGTGGTGATGTGGGGGGGTCACCTCATGGGATTTTCTCCCCCAGCCAAGCTGGCCACGGCCGTGGAGGGCTTCGAGCCGGAGCAGCAGAAGCAGCAGCAGAGCTACTTCGTGCGCCTGGGCTCGCTCTCGGCCAAGCTGCGGCACCGGGCCCTGCAGCACTCCCTGGGCAAGCTGCAAAGCGCCCGCCACAGCAGCCAGGACGTCCTGGCCCAGCTCCAGCGCACCCTCGACCTGGTAGGACCCCCCCCCTCCCTAGATCGTCACCCCCTTCCCCGTGGGGCTGGGGCTGGGACGAGCCCCCCCCCTCACCCCGCTCTGCCCCCCGTCAGGTGGAGCAGCTGAAGCAGGGCATGGACCAGAAGCTGCAGGGGGGGCAGGAGAAGCTGCAGCAGCTGTGGCTGGAGTGGAGCAAGAAGCAGCCGGGCGGGGGCAAGGACCTGGTTCCCCCTGAGGTGGGTCGAGGACTAGGGGATCCCCTTTTTGGGGAGCTCCGTGTGTGCGCCCACCCCTCACCTCTCCTCATCCCCCCACAGGGGGTGGAATCGGGGGCCCTGGCCATGGTGCAGGGCCTGACCCAGCAGCTGCAGAGCGCCTGCCAGCCCCTGGTGTCCAGCCTTCAGGGCCTCCCCGCCGGCATCCAGGACACGGCCGGGCAGGTTCGCCACAACGTGGAGGAGCTGCGGGCCAGCCTGGCCTCCGCCACGTCCCTCCAGGAGGTGACCGGCAGCGTCCTGGCCAAGGCTCGCGCCCACGCCGCCAAAGCCCGCGAGCTGATGGACGAGCTGGTGGAGCACGTGGCCCACAACACGCCCCTGTCCTGGCTGGTGGGGCCCTTCACCCCCTCCACCCAGCACCTGCTGGGCCTCCAGGGGCAGTAGCGGCCTCCTGGGGGGGTGATAAGAGCGATATCAGCGCTGGAGCTCCCCCCTCGCCTACCCCCAGTAACTCCTCATCCTCCTCCTCCTGCCTGCACCGGGTGCAGGACCCCCCCCCAGCACGGCTCCGCGCCCCCTTCCCCTATAGCAGGAAGGTGCCAGCCAAGTGCCTCGGCGTCCCCAAGTGCCTACAGCAGCCCCTGCCCCTCGTTTGCCACCTCTGTGCCCCCCCCCTGTAATTCTCGGTGCCCTCCAGCCCCTGCTCTTCCCTCTGCCCCATAGCAGGGGGGAGCCCCCGGGGGTCGGGGCAGCTGCTGAAGCAATAAACTCGGAGTTTTGCACTGGTCTGAGCCTTCTTGTGGGACCTGGGGCTGGGGGGGGACAATTCTGGGTCCGCTGCCCCCTCTGAGGCTTTGGAGGGGGAGCGATGGAGCTGCTGGAATGGGGCAGAGGTGACGGAGCCCTGTGACCTCACAGGGCTTGGGGCTTCTACTGGGGGCACTGGGGGGGGTCCTGGTGCTGAGCCCCATCCTGAGCCCACCACCACGGCTGAGCAGAGCCCATGGCTGAGGGTGGGTAAGGGGCTGCCAGAGAGGAGCGGAGACCCCCCCTGCCACCTCCTGAGGACCCCGCTGTGCTGGGACGTGGCCCCAGCCCCTCCCGTGCTGCTGCTGTCCCCTGGTGTTGTCCCCAGGAGCGGGGGGCAGCAGCTGGGGGGGGCACAGAAATGTCTGGGAGGGGGGCTCTGGCACGGGGGGATGAGGGGGTCCTGGGTCACGGGGAGGGGTCTGGTGACCCCCATGGGGGCAAAGCACATCCCAGGCACTGAGTGGCACCCTGCTCTGCCCCCCCCCCAGGCAGGGACAGCGCCCAGCCCAGCAGTGACCCCAAGGAGCCACCCCTGGGTGCGGGCCTGGAGCAGGAGGAGCAGCAAAGGGGGGGCTGGGGCCGGGGGCAGAGGCTGAGCTGGGCCCCAGCGCCCCCCCCGCGGGTGTCAGCCCCTTTCCCGGAGCAGCTCAACGAGGGCCAGGAGCCCCCCTGGCCGCCCAGCTTCATCAGGGCCCGTGGCCCCCTGCGCCCCACCGGCACCCCAGAGGACACCGGCGGCGAGGCCAACGCGCACCCCACCGTGGGCCCCCCCATCCGCCCCCCGGGCACGGCTTGGCGTGAGTACAGCGGGGCCACGGGGCAGCACTGGGGCTCTGGGGGGGGCACTCAGGGTGTCAGCACCCCCGTGTGCCCCCCCCGTTACAGGCAGAGCATCCTGGGGCGATCAGGACGCAGCCACCCCGCAGCCATCCCAGCAGGTACCCCAGGGGTGGGCACAGCAGGGGGGGGTCCCTGGAGAGGGACGGTGCCCTGGGGGGGGTGCTGAGCACAGAACCCCCCCCCTGTGTGCCCCAGGCTGCTGCAGGCTCTGCCCCGATGAGTCCCACGGAGCTGGGGGGGACGCCGGACCCCGAGGACGCCGTCGTGGGCATCTGCTTGGCCATAGCCACCGGCCTCCGAGCCCTGCTGGGTGCCAGGGCCGGGCAGCTCCTCCAGCACAGCGCCGAGCGGGCGCTGGGCGCGACCCAGGAGTGGCTGCACCGCCACCTGCCCGCAGGTAAGACCCCCCCCCAGGACACCGCTGGGGGCTGGGGGTGTCCCTGTGGCACCGCAGCCTCCAGCTCTCCCCCCTCTGTGCCCCCCCCCCCTCACCCTGCAGACCGGGCTGCAGCAGGGCCAGGGGTGGCCGTGGCTGAGGGTCGGGGGCTCGGTGGTCTCCGCTCCCCCCGTGCCTGCGTGGTGCTGCGGAGGCAGCAGGAGGACGCCTGGTACCACCTCACCCGGCTCCAGCACATCCTCGACATGGTGAGAGCTGGCGGTGACGGGAGGGGACAGGGATGGGGACAGGGATCCCCCCCCCCCAGCACCATGCCCATGTCCCCGCGGTCACGGTGGCGTTTCCCCCGCAGGCGGTGGCCGCCCAGCGAGGCTCTGCGGAGCGATGCCACCAGGGCCAGGAGCAGCGATGGGGACAAAGGAGCCCGGAGCAGGAAAATCCCAGCCCCAACCCTGCCTGCAGCCAGGCTGGGGGGGTGTTGGGGACCCCCCCGGTGCCTGTAGGGTGCGAGCAATGCCAGGAGCTCGACGAGGGCCAGGAGCTGGCGCTGTGGCTGCGGGATGAATTCGGGTGGCTCCTGGCCCAGGCCTCCTGGCTGCCGGCCCCGCTGCAGGAGGGGGCCCAGCAGGCCCAGGACAATTTGGGCAAGCTGCACCGGGCCTTCGTGCTGGCCGGCTCCCTGAGGGAGCTGGAGGAGGCGGTGACCACCCGGGGCCGCAGGTGGGTGGCCCAGGCCTGGGAGGTGCTGGAGGCGTTGGTGGAATTCCTCCTCCGGCACCCGCAGGAGTCCTGGCAGGGTGAGGGGGCACCCGCGGCCCCTGCACGGGAATAATTCCAGCCTGAATATCTCCCCCCCCGCCCCGTGTCCTCCATCAACACGGCTCTGTTCGCTGCCACGCTCGTGTCTCGTGTCATTGAGTCCTTCCCCGTGGGTCCTGCTCCTGTCCAGGGCTCCGAGGTGGTGTGGGCTGGGGACTGCTTTGGGCCAGCGCTGCCCCCGAGGTGCTGAATGGGGTGTGGGGGGCTTGCAGCTGGCTTGAAGCCACCCAGCAGCTGGGTGAGGCCCTTGCTGGGTGCTGCGTGGCTCGTCCAGCCTCTCCTGAGGCACGGGGGCAGGTCCCTGTCCCCCTTCCCCGGCCATCCGGGCCCTAAGGACAGAGCTGAATTGGCCCCGCAGCGGGCAGCAGTGCCCATCCCCTCCCACCCCATCCCTCCTCCCTCCGCCTCTCGCTTCCCGAAAATTGGGCAAGAGGGACACAGGGTTTATTTGGGTTCTGTTTATGAAGGGTTGGAGCATGAAATCAAGCCTGGAAAAGAACCCGGGCTCCCCAAGGGCAGGGTTACAGCAACAGCAGCCTCCGAGCAGGAGCGGGGCAACCCAGCCCGTGCGGGCACCCGATCCTTGCACAAAGAGGACACGAGGACGCGGCAGCTGGTTGAGCTGGGAACATCTTTATTTTACATGTACAAAAGCTCCAGATCCTTGCAAAAGAGCGGAGAGACAGACAGACAAAGGAGACGCTGCCCAGCACGAGGCAGGACGCTGCCCCGCTCGAGTCCCCCAGCTCAGAGAGGAGAGAATACACAATTTCACTTTGTTTTTCCCCAAAGGCTGGTGCCCGGCCCTGCAGCCTCGGTGGGAGCAGAGGGACCGGGCTCCAAGCAGCTGCACCCAGCCCGAGGGACAGGGAAAGGGGCTCCAAGCAGCAGGGAGAGGGTCCCCGACTGCTGGGACACGGCTGCTCCCAGCCAGGGCACAGGAAAATCGAGAAGAAAGGAGCCTGGAGCAGCCCTGGGAGCACAGCCAGACCCTGCCCTCACCCCTCGGGGGTCCAGGTGTCCCCCGACAGACACGGGGCCACCCGTGGGTGCCCGTCCTGGCTCCTGGCCCGAGGGAAGAGGGCCCCCCCGGGGGATTATTCCAGTCAGTGCCCCGGGAAGGGGGCAAAGGGAAGAGGGATGCTCCTGCCCTCCCCTAGTCACAGTCAGCGATGCCTGAAGAAATAGACACTAGGGCTCCTCGTGTTTTTCATTAAAAAACCCTTTATATTCATTTCATGGCGGTCGAAATCACAAGAAATTAGGTGGAAGGGGAGGAAAAAAAAAAAAAAAAAAAAAGAGGGGACAAATACAGACAAACAGCACAGTCTGCCCCTGCGGTCGGTGCTTTCACAGGGTCGGGGGCACAGGACAAGACCTAGGACATCAGCTACTGTGTGACTTAGTGAAGTAACTCAAAGATGGGCGAGGGGGAGGCCGCTCTCCCTTCCCGTCAGGCAGCACGGCCCCCTCTGCATCCTCCCTCAGGCGGGCCCCGCTTCCTCAGCTCTCCTCCGCGTCGTCCACAGACTCTGACTCCCCGCGAGCCCTCTCGCGCTCGGCGTTGGGATAATCCTGCACGCTGCGGGCAGAGCACAGGCACCTCAGCAAGAGCCTCCCCGTGCCCACAGCATCCCTCCCTCCCCCAACCCAGGCTCTTCCCCAATTCAGGAGAAGCCCTACAAGCTCTGGCATCCCCCCAAGAGGTGGTGAGCAAGAGCCCAGCTTGCTGAGGAGCTGAGGGTGGAGGCGTGGTGGGTGCTGAGGAGCTGCCGAGCCCCCCCCGTGCTCACTTGTTGTGGGTCTCCTCGGCAGACGCCTCCAGCTCGCCGGCTCCCGGCCCTTGGCTTTTGTCTCGCTCCTTCTCCTCTGTGCCCTCTGCTTTTTGGGATAAGGATTCACCATTCACAGGAGCCGAGAGGTCTGCAGGGAAGAGAGAGGCTCGGATACCTGGACATGGCGGTGGCTGAAGCCTCGTTCACCCCAACCCACAGGCAGGCTGTCCCTTTACCCGGGGCTGACAGCCACCAGAAGGGCCCCAAAGCCTCCATTCCCCATGCCCAGAGGCTGACAGCAGCGTGGATTTTCCCCACCAGCTCCTCCAGGAAGGCTCTTGCAGCATTACGGGGCTGTCCCCAGGCGGGGATGGAAGATCCCAGTCACCAGCTGCCTGCGCAAGAGCCTGAGCCAGCAGCCAAGGGCGGCTCCACATTCCTCCATCCCCCTGGTGCCCGGGAGCAGGGCTCGAGCTGGCAGCGAGGAGCCGACCTGGCCCAAAATCTGCCCCGCAGCCACCCCGAGTCAGGGCGTGGGCTCCAAGCTTGCCCTCTGCTCTCACTGCCGCCAGCGTTTGATATTCAGCCCGCAGCGCCCCGCCTCAACACGCAGTCCCCAAGCTCAGACACGCTCCACCAGGGAAGCTGGGGGTGAAATTGCCCCTTCTGCAGGCAGCCCCACGGCCTCTGCCCCGAGGTTGCTACACGCCCGGACAGAGCTGGGAAATGCCCTGAGAGAGGGGCAGGGTGCGTTACCGGCGTTTGTCTCCTCTTCCCCCTTCTCATTCCGCGTCTCCCCTCCCGCCAGCTTCTCCTGGCTTTTGTCCACGTCCCCCTTGTCCTTCTCCGGACCGGCTTTGTTGGCTTTCTGGATCGCCTCCATCTTTGGTCCCAGGACGCGCGACTTCAACCGGGTGTAAACTTCGGCAGCTTTCTCCATCACTTCTTTGTTGGCTTTGTAGCGACGGATCTGCGACAGCCGCGGGGGGGAGGAGGTGCTGGCACCCTTCATGGCAAGCCAAGGGTGTCACCCCCCTCCCTCCACCCGGCGATCAGCCCCCCTCGTACCTTTTTCAGAGTGGCCACTACGTCCGTGTGCTTCTGCAGGATGTGAGAGGTGACCTGGAGCGTGCCCAGCTCCTCCAGGGCGTTCAGGCAGCGCTTGATGTCCTGCAAGGAGGGCACCGAGGTTAGAAACCGTGGGTTACACCCGGCCCTGCACGAGCAGCAGGGGGAAAACTGAGGGATTCTGTCTGCCAGCCGCCTCCGGGGGGGTTGGCAAAGCTCTGGGTCCTGTCTCCAGGGAGAAACCCAGCGCTGCAGCCTGCCAGCCCCAGCTCAGGTGAGAGGACGCCCACAGCCCAGCACGGGGACAGGAATGGGTGGCAGAGAAGGGCAGAAGCTCCTCTGCCAGCTCCCAGTGGGCACCAGGGACTGGCACCACCGTGAGCACGGTCCCCTCACAGCTCACAGCTCCCAGCCCAGCACCAGCAGCCTCCAGCAGCTGGGCGAGGTCCCCGTGGTGGCTGAAAACACAGCCAGGCACTCACCGGGTTGTCCACCTTCAGGGCAAACTTGATCTCGCTGTGAAGTTTCTGAAGCTTCTCTTCCACGGTGGGCTCTGGAGCAGCGAAAAGAGACAGGCCGGGGCATCAGGGGGGGAGCACCCAACGGCCTGGAGCCCAGAAGCTCTCCCCCCAAAACGGGTTTGGTTTCCTCTCGTGTCTCCAAGGCTGAAAGCAGCCCCAGGGGTTGCTCTGAAGAGGACAGGTTGGGGTGTGCCCCAACGGGAAAGGGATGCCTGCAGGGAAGCTGTCCCTACACACCCCGTAAATACTTCCCAACATGGTGCAGGGATCACAGCAGCACTGGCAGGGCCCAACCAGAAGTGATCCCAGCTGGAAAGATCCTTCCCCGGGACGGGGGAAGCAGCCCCAGCTCCCTTCTATCTCTGTTTTCTGCTGACCTGCCCTCACAGCCCCCGCCCCCTCACCCTTTTTCTTCTCCATTCTCCTTTCGGGGATCAGCTCCGACTTCTTGCGGCCTCGTTCCACCTTCAGAGGTCTGCGGGAGGAAAAGGACCGAGGTGCAATCAGGCAGGGGATGCCCGCAGGTAAAACCACCTGCGTGCTGCTGGGCTAGCCAGAGAGGTGACAGCAGGGCCCAGCGCGTCCCCCACTGCCCAGCAGTGCCAGGCAGGCAGCAGAACCCGGCCGCGCTCCACCCACGCTCTCACTCACATCTCCCACACACATCTCCCAGCTCACACGGCCGGGAGCTCTGAGACAGCAGCTCCCCCATGCCCCAGCTCCCCGGGACTGCAGAAAGGCAGAGCCCAAAGCTGAGGTGGCCCGGGATGCCCCCAGGATCTTCCCCCGTGTGTCGGAGAGCAGCAGGGATGCTCAGCCTGGTTCTCCCCCCTCCCCAGACACCTCCGTCGGCCCCTTCAGCTCCAGAAAGGAGAGGAGGAGAGGAGGAAGCCCTCCGGGGGTGCTGCTGGCACAGCCAGCTCCACCAGGACCCCATCCCCACCCCGAGGGTCCGCAGCAGGGCTGGGGCAGCAGCCGAGGAGCAGCCCTGGCCCCAGAGGAGCAGAGGAGGGGAGATGCTGACTTGTTCCGCGGTTTCTCCTCTGCTCGGCCCCTCTTCTCCTTCTGATTCGGTTTCCTTGACAACTCCGAGGGCTGCTTCTTCGCCGGCTTCTTTACCTTCAAGGAGAGAACAATGCAGGCGAGAGCAGCTTGCGGCAGAGCCCACCCCGCTGCGGGAGGGAGGGAGGCAGCACCACGGCCTGCTCCTGCTCCCGTCCTCTCGGCCCCATCGGGGCAGGATCCAGCAGTGCCAGCAGCCAGCGCCCACGGCAGCGCTGCTGCAAGGCTGCTGCGAGCAGCCCAACTGCTCTGGGCACAGGGCTGTCCCAGCACAGGGTAAAAAAGGAGCTGGGTCACAGCACGGGGGTGAGGAGAGCCCACCCAGCCCGCCAGAGCCACGCTTCCCCGCAGAGCTCAGGTCTTTGTGCTGCTCTCCCGGCCCTGCTCTGTGCAGAGGAGCAGGCAGCAGGCTGAAAGGGAGACCCTGCCCCTGGCCACGAGCCCTCTGCAGCCCTCCTCAGCGCTGCAGCCGAGCCCTGGCGGCCCTTCCCCTGCCTCTGCAGAGGACAGCAGGGCAAATGCAGTGACTGTGGGGAGAGAGCATCACAGGGATGTGAACTGGACGGGGCCTCTTGGGCCAGCGCACAGCTCCCCGTGGCACACAGCCCTTCCCTGTGCTCCCCAGGGTAAAAGAAGGCCAGGACAGCAGGTCCCGGAGCTCCTGGAGGCTCCTGCTGATGTGGCAGGGAGAGGACGGGCTGCTGCTGCCTGCCACCAGCCCCCCCAGCCCCTCCCAGCGCTGCACTCACCTCCTTCTCCATCTCCAGGTCGGAGTCTGAGGAGGACGGAGCCTTGGCCCGGCCTTTCCTGCCCTTTTTGGCTACTTCGTCGTCCGCGCTGCTGTCGCTGTCCGAGTGCGCCTCCTCGCCCTTCTCCGCTTTCTCCTTCCTCTTCTCCTTCTCCTCCTTCTCCTGCTCCCGCAGCCGACGGATCTCTTCCTCCTGTTCCCTCTTCCTCTTCTCTTCCAGCTCCCGCCGCCGCTCCTCGTCCCGTCTCTTCCACTCGCTGATGCGGTCCACGTCGCTGTCGCTGTCACTGCCGAGGACAGGGCACGCTCAGACCCCTCGTGTGGGAGGGGAGGCCGGCGACCCCCCCAGCCCCCCAGCCCCAGGGGATGGCGCCCCAGCCTCACCTGTCACTGCTGGAGCTGGTGGGGACGCGCTCGGGCTTCGGCTTCCTGCCACGGGGCTTGGGAGGGGGCTTCTCAGCTGCAAGGCAACGGGAGGAGGGTGAGCAGGAGCCCTTGGAGGTGTTCTGGAAACGCCTGGACGCTGTTCAGCGCAGAAGCGGACACCAGAGCTCCAGGAGCACCCATCCCATGCGCCCTCCAGCCTCCCGAGGGAGCCGGCAGTGGCCCGCTTGTGGCAGGTGAAGTCTCCTGGGTGTTACCTGGCATCTCCTACCTGGCTTCCTGCCCCGCTGAGGCTTTTTCACAGACACGTCGGAGTCCGAGTCGGAGTTGGAGTCCGACTTGGTCATGTCCACGGTTGCGTTTCCCATCTCCGAGTCCGAGTCCGCTTTGGAATCCGAATCGGAGCCGGACGCCACTTTCTGCAGGCACAAAGCGGGGTTGGATGCGGGGAACGGGAGCAGCTGCTGCCCCAAACACAGCGGCACGGCACCCAGACGGGTCACTGAGACACAGGCAAGCTCTCTTCTAGCTCTGGACCCCCACCAGCCCGCAGCAGAGCCCACCCTGACCCAGCCTCCCTCCAGGGGCTGCCAGCAGCCAGCTCCCTCGCCCCCAGGGGTGAGCAGAGGAGCCTAAAGCAGCAACCCTCGGGCCAAGCCACTGCACGGGGACGTTTACCTTCTTCTTCCTGCCCCCTGCAGGCATCCTCCGGGGAGCCCTGGCCACTGGCTTCTTCTCGGGAGTGAAATCCTGGAGGAAAACACAGAGATTAAATAGGGAACGGTCTCACGGTGGTGAAGCCAGGCTGCTCCTCCTGCCTCGGTGCCACTGTCCCCGCAGATGGTGACGCTCTTCCCACAGCCCTTCCTGCAGCACCCTGCCAGCCTCCAGGCAGACGCAGCCCCAAACCTCCTCACCTGGTCACTGTTTTTTTCCGACTCCGAGGACGTTTCTGAGTTCTCCTCTTCTGTCAGGGAGGGGCTGCCCTGATCCAGGTCGCTGGAAGATTTCCGAGGCCGTTTTGCCACCGGCATCTGACGTCCAAGAAGCGACACAGTGAGAGAAGCCCACCCGCTCTCCACCCACAGCAGAAAGCAAACCCTGGCTGAGAAGGGCTTGCCCAACTCTCCCCCACCAGGGGAACCCAAAAAAAACAGCCAGATACACTCAGAAGAGCCGTGCAGCTCTGGCCTCTCTGCAAACTGCTCCAGGACGTGGCTGTCCCAGCACCTCAGAGACCCCAAACCTGCACTAACCCAACTTTCCCCTTGGAGCAAGGTGGTTTCTTCCCCCCTCCACGCATTCAAGATGCTTCCTTTCTTTTGGAGGAAGGGGGGCAGCTCGGTGGGGGGCCCACCACCCACGTCCCAGCCTCCTCCTGGCCCTGCTCCCCAGCCCCTCACTCACTTTCATCGCCAACGATTTTCGCTTCAGCCCGCTGTGGTCACTGCCCCGATCCGAGTCCTCGTCGCTTTCCATTTTCTCTGCAGTGACGGCGGCCATGGCGGGGTCGTCCTCGTCGTCCCCCGCGTCGCTCCCCCCCATGGGGTCGTTCTCGGGAACGTCGCTGTCCGAGGAGCTCGCGGGCTAAAGACAGCGGAGACGACAAAGCGTTATTGCCCCCGTAGGCCCGCGGCAGGCAGGAGAGAAGGGGCGAGCAGGGGCGACAAGCAACAGAGAGCAGCACTGAGCAGAGAGGAGCACGCACACAGAGGAGCACAGAGCAGAGACCCCTCCTGCCGAGGCCCCCCGAGAGGAGCCAGCACCCTCCAGAGACCTTCCCGGCCCTTCAAGGAGGGCGCTCGGCTGACCCGCTGCTGATTCCCCTGCACCCCCTTCCCGAAGCCCCTTCCGCGCCACCCCGAGACCACCACAGCCACCTTCCCGCGGGTCCCCAGCTCAGCCTGCGCCTACCGCGCCCTCGCTCCCCTCCCCGGCAGCCTCGTGCCCTGCCACAGACCCTCAGAAAAGCCCAGGCTGGACGGCCCCCGAGGGGTGAGCGCATCCCAGCCTTCCTCTGCCTGCCCTGCCGGCGGCTGGGCTCGGCCTCTCCTCCGGAATCAGCGAGCGGCCGCCCTCCTCCTGGGCTGCCGGCCCTCGATTCGAGCCACTGCTCTGGCCCAGCTGGGATCTCTTCCGTCCTGCTCCGTCCCTCTGTGCAGGGGAGGTGTCCCAGCTTCTCATCAGCCCTTCGTGAGGTTCCTCACACCTGAGCTCCCGTCTTCTTCTCGGTGTTTCGTTCTTCACGCGCAGCAGGAGCGACCGTCCCTAGCTGCGCGGGGGTTCTTCCAGCACCGGAGCCTTCCCGCTGGAAAGGCTCTCCTCATTTTGGCCTCCTGGCACCTCCTTGCACTCAGATCTCGAAGTCAAGCCTCTCCTTCAACCTCTTCTGCTCCTCCAGGCGCAGTCGGTGAACCCGCAGCCTCGCTGGGATCTCTGGCGTAGCCTCGGGCGCTCCCCCCGCTCCCAACAAGCCCCTCAGGAGTGGGTTCCTCAACCCCGCCGGGAGTTCGTGGTGGTGCTGAGCAGTCTCCGGACGTGGCTGCCGCCTCCCTCACCACCACCAGCCTCCCGCCCACCGCCGCGGAGAGGCGAAGTCGCTCCCGGGTTTTTCAGGCACCTCCGCGGCCTCACCTCGGCGGCGCCGGGTCCGAGCATCTCCCGGCGCTCCTACAAACCACAACCTCTCTCCTGCGCCGGCAGCAGCACACCTGAGCCTGCCTACCTCCAGAGCAGCCGGTCTTCGTAGCTCACCTTAAAAACCTTCCTCTGCCTCTGCCTCTTCAGCCCAACTGCCTATGAAGCTGCTTTGGCCGCCTCCTCTGGAGATCGCTATACAATAAATTGCATCACACAATTATGGTCACGAAAGGCCCCTCGCACGCCAACAACCGACAGCGAAGAGCTGCCTCCCAGCCAGCCCTGGTGCCCGCTGGAGGAGCCGTCGGTGGGCTTTTGGCTCAGGACCTGAGAGACGGTTGAAGAGAGGGGTTTGCCCCGGGCCCTGCGAGCCTCCGTGCTCAGCGCGGCACGGCAAAAATCCTCTTTGGGTGGGTTCGGGGCGAGGCACGCCCAGCGCGCTCCCCGTTCCGCCTGGGAGCCGGGGACAGAGGTGCCTACCTCTCGGAGGGCGAGCGGGGCCGAGTCTTGCACCGAAAGGGAGAGGGCAGAGGAAAGGGAAGGCTTTGCAACCCTGAGAAAGCTGCTGCGCGAGGCGGAAGCGCGGAGACACCACAGCGGGGAGAAGCAGAGAGAGGAGGAGAGCAGGAGGTGCTCGCAGCCCACGTCCTCGCTGCCCCCCCGCCACGCGAGGCCCGCACTCACCGGAGGGGCACTGTAACTGGCGTGAGGGTTGTTCTGGATTTCCCACAATCCCTCGTTGAAGCCTTTTCTCTTGTTTGTTTTCCCATATTTGTCCTTATACTTTTCATAGGGGAACAGGTCTTTGGGGCCCAAGAAGGCGCTGGAGAGAAACAAAGCAGAGGTGAGCCCAGAGCGGAGGCAGCGGGGGCGCGGCCCAGAGCTTGGGGTGGGGGGGCGCGAGGCAGCGCTTACGTCTCGTGAGTGCCGAAGAAGAAGATGGGGTACTTGTTCGGCGGGGGTTTCACGGCGCCGTCCGCGATGTCATCGATCTGAAAGGAAACCCAAAGCGGGAGGGTGGTGAGAGAGAGCGGCTGGAGCACGTCCTCTGCGAGGCGCCCGGTAGCCCTGGCTGGCGGTGGCGGCGGGACTCCGGCACGCACGGCGGGGAGGCGAGGGGGGGGCCCCCCCCCGGTGTCTTCTTCCCACGCGCCGCGCCGGCTCCGGTGCCCGTCGGTCGGCTCGGCGTGGTCCGGGGCAGCGGCGGGAGGCTCTCGGGGCTGTCCCCGCGGGCCGGGGAGAAGTCTTCGGGAGGAGCCTCCCCAAAAAGGAGCCGGCTAAAAGCAGGAGAGAGGCCCCTGGAAGCCGGCAACGCCAGCGCCCTCCTGGCAGGGCCGAATCCTTTCGGTGTTCGGTGACCCCCCCGGTGCCAGGCCGGCCACGACGGCATCATCCCGGGTCTCACGGGTCAAGCGGCGATGTCTCCGGCCCCCGGCCCCGATCCCGCACGGCGGACGACCCCGCCTGGCCCCCGGCTGCCCACCGGGAGCCCCCCGAGCCGCGAGGTGCCTCTCACCCCGACCGCTCCGTCCGCGGCTCCTCCTCCGGTGCCACCGCACGGTGCTGCCACCGGGCCGCCTGCCCCCGTCCGCACCCCACAAACGGCACCGGCTGCCCCCGACCCCGCACCTCCACAGCTCACAGCCCCCGAACCGGCTGCGTCCCCGTTCCTCCTCCTGCTGCCCCCCGTTCGCAACCGGGGGGTCCCAAAGTGTTGCCCCGCTCCTCACTGGAGCCCCAGCCCCACGCGACCCCACAGCAGTGCGGGATGCCCCCGTTATATGGGCAGCACCACGGGGCCCTGCTCCCAGTGCCAGCACAGGTCCCGGTGTGGCCTCCAGCCCCGGTTCTGCTCCGGGACCGGTCCCACCGGGGACAGCAGCAGCGTGCGGCCCGGGAGCCGGCTCCTGCCCCGCTGTGAGTGCAGGACCCCGTTATTCCAGGGCAGCTCAGCCCCAGCCCCGGAGCGGGGCCGTGCTGGGGGTGTGCTGGAAGCGGGCTGCCTGGCCTGGGGGAAGGCCCCGAGCAGGGACTGGGACCGGACCCCCTCCCGGTGCCAGGAGCAGAGCATCACCCACTGCGGGTCCGGTACTAGGTCCCCCGTCCCAGTACAACTGCAGGTACCAGGCCCCATCCTGGTGCTGGTACCGGTACCGGGTCCCCCGCCCCAGTGCCTGTCTGGTACCGGGCCCCCCACCCCAGTGCGGGTGCTGGGACCAGACCCCCCATCCCGGTGCGGCTCCGGTACCAGACCGTGCCCCCAGTCCCAGTGCAAGGACGGGTACTGGGCCCTGTCCAGGTGCTGGTACCGGGTCCCCTGTCCCGGTACCAGTGCAGGTAGCATCCCCCAGCTCGGTGCTGGTACCAGAACACCCCCTCCGGTGCAGGTACCAGGACCTGAGCATCACCCGGTGTGGGTCCAGTACCAGGTCCCCTGTCCCGGTACAACTGCAGGTACCGGGCCCCATCCAGGTGCTGGTACCGGTACCGGGTCCCCCACCCTGGTGTCTGCCCAGTACCAGGCCCCATCCCGGTGCCAGTACCGGGACACCCCCCCGGTGCAGGTACCAGAGCATCACCCGGTGTGGGGCTGGTACCGGGCCCTGTCCCGGTGCTGGTGCCGGTACCGTGTCCCCCATCCCGGTTTAAGCACAGGCAGCAGCCCCCATCCCGGTGCCGGTACCGGACCCCCCCCCTCTCCCTGCCCGGTACCGGTCCCCCACCCCGCTGCCTGCCCGGTACCGAGCCCCATCCCGGTGCCAGCACCGAGCCCCCCACCCAATGCAGGCCCAGTGCCCGCAGCCCCATCCCTGTGCGTTCCCGTTACCCCCCCCCTTATTCCCCCCCCTCCCGGTGCGCGGGACTCGGTCCCGGGCCCGCCTCCTCCTCCCCCC
The DNA here is from genome assembly GCF_963932015.1 of Anas acuta. Taxonomy (NCBI): domain Eukaryota; kingdom Metazoa; phylum Chordata; class Aves; order Anseriformes; family Anatidae; genus Anas; species Anas acuta. The sequence goes on along the minus strand of NC_089004.1, from coordinate 3,127,308 downwards.
CCCCCCTCCTCCCGCCGTCCCCTCAGCGGCTCGGTTCCCCCGGGGCTCACCCGGGCGGGCCAGTGCGGGTAGCCCTTCATCTTGGCGAACACCAGGTCCCCGGGTTTGAAGCTGTGCGGCATGGCGGGGGCGGGGGGGCGGCCGCGGGGCTGAGGGGGGGGGGAGGCGGCGGAGGCCCAGGCCCAGGCCGCGGGGCAGCACCGGGCAGCGGGGGGGGGGGGGGGCGGAGACGGCCCGGCCCGGCCCGCAGGATGTCCCGCCCCTCCCGGAGCTGAGGAGGCTATTGGTGGGAGGAGGTGCCGATCAAGGGTGTCGGCCAATGGGAGGGAGGAGAGGGCACGGCGGGAGGATGGGATTGGGCCGGGCCGCTCAGCGGGATGGGGAGGGGGCGGGGCCAAAGGGGAGGGGGAGAGGGGAGGGGGCGGGGAGGGGGCAGGAGGGGGCAGGAGGGGGGGGCTCCGGGAGGGGTCCCGGGAGGGGTCCCGGGAGGGGTCCCGGGAGGGGTCCAGGGTGGGTCTCAGGGGTCCCAGGAGAAGTCTGGGGGGGTCTAGGAGGGTCCCTGGGGGGTCCAGGGGGTTCCGGGGGGGTCCCAGGGGGTCTAGGGGGTCCAGGCGGGTCCCAGGGGGGTCTTGGGGGGGCCCGGGGGCGGCCCGGGAGGGGCCCAGGAGAGTTTAGGGGGTCCTGGGGGAGTCTCGGGGGGTCCCAGGAGGGTCCCGGGGGGGGTCCAGGGGGTCTAGGAGGGTCCCGGGAGGGTTTAGGGGGTCCCGGGGGGTCCTGGAGGGGTTCGAGAGGGTCCCGGGGGTGTCTCAGGGGTCCCAGGAGGGTCCAGGAGGAGTCCAAGAGGGTCCCGGGGAATCCGGGGGGGTCCGGGAAGGTCTCGGGGGGTCCCGGGGGGGTCCGGGAAGGTCTCGGGGGTCCAGGGGGGGGTCCCGGGGAGGTCCCGAGGGGAACCGGGGAGGTCCCAGGGAGATCTCGGGGGTCCCAGGAGGGTCCAGGAGGGTACGCGGGGAGGTCCGAGAGGGTCCCGGGGGGGTCCAAGAGGGTCCGGGGGTTCTCGGGACAGTCCCAAGAGGGTCCAGGGGGTTCCAGGAGGGTCTCGTGGGGGGGTCTGGGAGGGTCCCTGGGGGTCCTGGGACCCGTGGTGAGCTCTGGGGCTGGGGCCGGGGCTGAACAAACCAGGGTAAGGGCAGGGGGCTGCGGGGACACCGGAGGGGCACCGGCCCCGGGGGTGTCCGGGGGTGGGGATGCCCCACAGGGAGCCACCAGACCCTAATGGGAGCCCCGGGCATCGTGCTGGGGAGCAGGGGTGAGCCCAGCAGCTGCTTTTTTGGGGTAAAAAGGGTAAAAAGCAGCCGTCTGGCTGGGGGCAGGGGCGCAGCCCAAAGAGCCCGAGCCCCCCTGCAATAGTCAGGGCTGGGGGGGGGGGCTGGGGCAGGCTGTGTCCGGTGAGATGAAATCCCCACAGCTCCCCAAAAAGCAGCAGGGGCATCCCGGTGTCACCAGAAACTGGGGACAGCTGCAAGGGACCCCAAAAAACAGCAGAGCCAACGGGATTTCTGCCTGGGGCATGGGAAAGGGGGGGTTATAGGGGGAAGGGGTGGTTATAGGGGGAAGAAGTGGGAATTGTGCAGCGGAATTAGACCTGTTTACATCCTTATTTAAGTTAAAAAATAATAATAAATTAATAAATTTTACTAATTTGGAGTGAAACGATATAAAGAATCCATCTGGAAGCTCACACTGGTTTAGCCCCATTTTTTCATCCCCGTTTTATCCCTGAAGTCACCGAAAAAAAGCTCACCTGCCGGCTTCGAAGGCACAAACGGCGGCGAAACGGCAGCGAGCGGCCGGGTGCGAGGCCGTGGCAGCCCGAGGTGCCGGCCAACAACCCCAAAGTGCTGTAGGAATGATTTTATGGCCGTCACACCTCTGGGGAGAGGCAAAACGAGAACAAACCCGGGCCGGGCGCTCGCCCGCGGCACCCGGGGCGTGTGTGGTGGCTTTGTTGGCGAGGGGAAAATTAGGCAGGGCTGGGTGGAAGGGAAGCCACAAAACTGGCTCCTGGGGCTCTGTGTTTCTGAGGTGTCCCCAGGGGCCTGGGGATGTGGTGGGGACACCACGGGGACACCACGGGGCCGGTCCCGGATGGCCCCGGGGGGAAAATGGCACCGCTGCGGCCCGGCTCCGTGTGGGAATAACCTCGTGGAGCCGGCCCCCAGCCTCCTGTCTGTGCTGTTCTCACACGATTTTCAGTCCTTTGCCTGGTTTTGAACTGATTTTAGGGGGTTTCACTGAAAAAAAAAAAGTGTCTCCCAGACATTTAATGCAGGTGTCAGGGGAGGATGGAGCTGTGGGGTTGTGCTGGGTGCCCCCAGCCGCTTGGCCTGGCATGAGGCCTGCCGAGCTCCTGCTGGAGGCACAGGGCCACACCTAAAGTTTTATTATAAAATATATATATTTTTAAATTCCTTTATTTTATTCATTTTTGTCTCAAGATTCCCATCTGGCAGCAGGACGGAGGCAGCAGCAGCGCGAGGCCTCCCTCAGCGCAAGCCGCCAGCTGGAGGCAGGGAGCTGCATGTGGAGAAAAACCAAATTTTGTTTTATTTAACCAAACTTGGTTTTATTTAACCAAACTTTGTTTTATTTATGAAGATATTATCATGTTATTTACCCACATCTGGGCCCCCTGGGATCCCCCAGCTGACAGGGGCACCCTGCCGCTGCACGCCCGCCTGCTCCGGGGAATTATGGCTGCGGTTTTAGGAAGGGGTTGGGGGTTTTAGGATGGATTTGGAGATTTTTTTGTTTTGATTTGTTTTATTTTTTATTTTTTGTTGTTCTTTTTTTAGGACTTTTTTGGTGCAGGAAGTTGGGATGGGATCAGAGGTTTTTGGGGAGGTTGGGGCTTTTAGGATGGGCTAAAGGGCTTTGGGGAGGCTTTGGGGTTTTTAGGATGGGTTTGGATTTTTTTTTGTGTGATTGGGGGTTTTCACAGAATCACAGAATTTCTAGGTTGGTTTGGGATTTTAGGGCAGGTTTGGAGGTTTTAGGGGGGTTAAGTCGAGTTGTTTTTTTTTAAGGGGGGGATTGGAGGTTTTAGGACGAGTTTGTTTTTTTTGGAGGGGTTGGAGGTGTCAAGAAGGGGTTGGAGTTTTTTTGGGGGGGGGTTGGGAGTTTTAGAATGGGTTTGTTTTTTGGGGGGAGGGGAGTTGGGGGTTTTAGGACAGGTTAGGATTTATTTTGGGGGGGTGTTGAGGGTTTTAGGATGGGTTCAGAGTTTTTTGGGGGGCGATTGGGAGTTTTGAGGAGGGGGCTGGGGCCTTTAGGACAGATTTGGAGTTTTTGGGGGGTTTTAGTATGGATTTGGAGGCTTTTTTGGGGGAGGCTTTGGGGTTTGGGACCTGCTTTGTGGGGCTGGGCCGCGGGGGGGGAGCACCGGGACCTCCACGGGGGGGGGAGGGGGAGGCGTTTGGAGGACCGCGCGCGCCAACCATAGAGACGGCGGGCTAGAGCGGCGGGCTAGAGCGGCGACCCCGCCGCTTCCGGCGGAAGCGAGCAGAGCGGGGCGGAAGCGGGCGGGTGAGGCGGCCGGTAGGCTCCCGGCCCGCCGCCGGGGCCCGGCGCCATGCGGAAATTCTTCCAGGAGATCAAAGCCGACCTCAAATTCAAGAGCGCGGGGCCGGGCCAGAAGCTGTCGGAACCGTCCCGGTAACTGGGCGCGGGGGCTGCGGGGACCGGGCCGGTACCGGGAGGGTGGGTGGGGGGGGGGGGCGGTGAGGTAAGGCCGGGCCGGTACCGGGCCCGGGGGGGGTCCCGGAGCTGCCCCTCAGCGGCCCCGGTCCCCCCGCAGCGCCCCCAAGGAGAAGCCGAAGGCGGAGGCGGCGCCGAGGCCCCGGCAGGGCCCCACGGACGAGGCGCAGATGGCGGCGGCGGCGGCGCTGGCCCGCATGGAGCTGAAGGGCAAGGCCAAGCCGCCCTCCTCGCAGGACGCCATCAGGAACCAGGGTAGGGGGGCGCCGGGCTCGGGGCGGATCGGGAGGGCCCACGGGGGTGGTGGAGGGAGGGGAGCGACGGTGCTACCGGGACAGGCTGGGGGAGCTGGGGAACAGGAGGCTGAGGGGTGACCTGATCGGTGTGTGTGAAGGTGTCAGGGTGAGGGCAGGACGGAGCCAGGCTCTTCTTGGTGACACCCGGTGACAGGACAAGGGGCAGTGGCCACCAAATGGAGCCCAGGCAGTTCCGCACCAACACGCCAAAGAACTTCTTCCCGGGGAGGGTGCCGGAGCGCTGGGACAGGCTGCCCAGGGAGGCTGGGGGGGCTCCTTCTCTGCAGATATTCAAGGCCCGTCTGGACGCCTCCCTGGGCAGCCTGCTCTGGGGAACTGCTTTGGCAGGGGGGGGTGGGCCCGGGGAGCTCTGAGGGCCCTGCCAGCCCCTGCAGCTCTGTGAGCTGAGCTCGGCCTCTCCTGGTCTGGAGAGGGATCCCCAGGCAGGCAGGGTTAGCTGGGCAGTGCAGCTGGGGCTGATGACAAACCTCTCAGAAATGGGGTCACACACGGGTCTGCATTCCTGGGCCAGGAGCACAGCGCCCACAGGGGTGTCAGCATCCCTGGGGCAAAGCTGCGGAGCACAGAGCTCGCTGCTGAACCACTCGGGGTCTGTGCCCCTGCCCCTGTAACCGGGATTTGTCTCTCCTAGTGAGAAGGGAGCTCATGGCTGAGGCAGCTGCGAGTGAGAAAGGAATCTCCGCTGACAGAGAGGTAGGAGGCAGCCTGCTGCTCCCAAACTGCATCAGATTGGGAGAGCTGATGTGCTGAAACAAACAGCAAAGCCTCCTTCCTCCCTTCAGATATGGTTTGGTCTCTTTCAGGACCCAGCATTCCCCGACACCGAAGCAGCAGCCAGACCCTCGGTTTCGGGGGTTTATTTCACCTGTCCCTTGACGGGTGCGGTTGTAAGGAGAGACCAGAAAGAGAAGCACCTGCGGGAAGCCATCCAGCTGGTGAGCACCACTGCACGCCTCTCCCTCTTTCCCCTTTAAACCCGTCCTGTGGCATGGATCTCCCTGAGCAGCGCAGCAGTGACCTCAAACCCTCTGCCTTGTAAAGCTCCACCCTGTGCTGTCTCCCAGGAGGGCAGCTCCCTTCAGGCGTTGACTTAAAATGCTCCTCGTGCCTTTAATTTGCTGCAAATGCTGAGGCGAGGAGCTCTGAGCCACGCACGTCAGCTCCCCCGTGACCAGCTTCTCTCCTTGTCCCGCAGTATTCTTCCACCGACCCCGTGGCCGCCTCCATCCTGGAGATTCACACCTTCAACAAGGACCGGGAGAAAGTCCGCGTGGGCGTGGAGACCATGGCCAAGTGAGTAGGGGGTGGGCGCAGGCTGCTCGTCCCCCCTGGCAAGGAAATGCAGAGTCTGAAGGAAACCAAACCCAAAGCCCTGACACGTCTGAGCCAGGGGGTGCTGGCAGGTGACAGGAGGTCAGCTGCTGAGCTGGTCCCAGTTGCTGCAGTGGTTCAGGAGGTTTGGGAGCTGCTGCCTGAGATCAGCCATCCCCATCTGCTGCCTGGCTGGGGCACAAAACACATCATTTTATTTTCTTTCACTTCATTTCGGTTTCTTTCATCGTTTTCTTTCTTCATTTTCACTTTCTTTCATCTTCTTACTTTCTTTCAGCTCAGATCTGTGAGAAAACACTCTGAGCTGTCTCCTCCAATGTGACCTTTGCTCCTTGGGGCAGCACATCCTGAAGTGCCTGCTTTGATCTGTGAATTCCATTCCTCTTTCCGCAGGTACCTGGACAACATCTACCTCCACCCAGAGGAGGAGAAGTACCGGAAAATCAAACTGCAGAACAAAGTGTTCCAGGTGAGACTGCGGCTCCTGCAGCTGCCCTGCCGAGGGGCCTGGAGCAAAGCGCATTTAATCCTTCCCTTTTCTTCCAGGAAAGGATAAACTGCCTGGAAGGGGCACACAACTTTTTCCAGGCTGTTGGGTTTGAGACGAGAACGCTGCCTGTTCCGGGACAAGGCAAGCCATTTACGTGTGTTACGCTGGGGTGAGCAGTTTGGGCTGTCCCACTGCTCAGGGGCAGCCAGCTTGGGCTGCTCCAAGAGCTCCACGCTCCGAGGCGGTCACATTGACAGCCCCTCACCCTGTCTTCTCCCTGACAAGTCAAAACTGTGTTCTCTGGAGATCCTTCCATGCTTCAAGTGAAGGCCGGGACATTCGAGCCCTGTGCTTTGGGTTGCAGAGGCCACAGAGGAGTACTACGTGCTGAAGGAAGAGATGCTGACCCGGTTGGAAGACCTCAAGGACTACAAAGAGCAACTTCTGAGCTCGGAGCCGGTGCGGCCGCAGTTGGATCGCCAGCTCTGCGTCTTTAAACCCTCGCCAGAGGCTGCTCGCTTTGAGCTGCCGGATGATTTCTTCAACCTCACTGCAGAGGAGATAAAGCGCGAGCAACGGCTCCGGTGAGTAGGCTGGAGGGGAGACCCCACTACCCAGGGGGCGTGCGGTGCCAGCTAACGGCCTCACACCCCTCCTTCGGGCTGAAAACCACTTTGTGTCTAAATATCTAAAGGACAGAGGCGGTGGAGAAGGCTGCGATGCTGAGGACACGAGCCATGCGAGAGAAAGAAGAGCAAAGGGAAATGCGGAAGTACAACTACACCCTGCTGCGGGTCAGGTTTCCTGACGGATACATCCTGCAAGGTAAAGGGCTTCTTGCCCTTTTCTCTCCTAGCCCAAGAGCTTCAATAACCAGCGATGGAATAAAGCAGCAGAAGCGGGGTGGGGTAACACTTCTGTAATGACTCTTCCCAGCTCTGAGCCCTCCGCCTGCCCGGGGCTGGCACCGCAAGGCAGGGCTGACAGAGGGAGGAATCTGGAGGTATTGTTAATTAAATGAGCTCTGCCCGGGCCGCTGCTAGCAAGCTGGACTTCTTAGATCAGTTTGTTAGAGGAGCCAGCATGGGGCTGCCTGTGCTGTGTCAGGCTCTACAACAGCATAAATCCTCTTCACGTTTTGTAACAGAACTCCAGAAATAATTTCAGGCTTGGCTGCTTCTTTGTTACAGCCTGGCAGGGGTTTGCAGCAATGGAAGTAACATTTTTCTTTGGGAATTCTACTTTTATACTTCAGTTAAATCAGGCTGGTTTTATGCCACTGAGGCAGTTCATGGAGTTAGCAGTACCAGAGCCCTGTGAAACCTCCCACAAAAGGCTCCATTTGGTAAATGCCAGGGCCTCTTTCAGGATCTCACACCTCATTTTCTCATGGCAGGGACTTTTTATGCAAGAGAACCCGTATCTGTGCTCTACAGCTTTGTGAGAGAAGCCCTCAGAGATGACTGGCTGCCCTTTGAGCTCCTGGGACCTGGAGGTCTCAAAGTGACTGACGAGAACTTGGCCTTCAATGAGTGTGGGCTGGTGAGTAAGAGCCAGCACCTTGCACGGGGGCCTTCACGGGACAACAGAACCCCAGAACCCATGTTGTCAGGGTCAGCTCTTGCTCATAATTTAGGATTTGTCTTATGCTTTCAGGACAGTCATGCCCTGGCCCTTTCTTTCTAAGCTCAAGCAAGTCATTGCACCAAGGCTTCTGGCTCAAAGCTCAGGTGCTGATGTGGAAGGAATTTTAGGGACCAAACTCTTTGTGGGAAGTGCAGGCTGCAGCAATTGCTAGCAGTTAGACCAGAAGCATCAATTGCCAGCCAGGATAGCACAAATTATGAGCCAAGCACAGCTCTAGCATAAAGCTTCCACCAGCGGTGTCCCCTGGGGAGCTTCCTGCCCATCCCCGCTCCTCCTTTTTGGTTGAAGTGCTCTCACTAAGTTTTTTTCCAGCTCTGTGAAGGCACACAGCATGGTAGGAGGAGGTTAAAGTGTGGCACTAGAGGAGCTCAGTAACGCTCTTGTCTCTGTTCCAGGTGCCCTCGGCCCTCCTGACCCTGGTGTGGGACACAGCGGTCATGTCGGACATCCAGGCATCAGGCCAGGAGCAGCCAGCGAGCCCCCTGAAGCCGGAACTTCTCTCTAGGGTCCAGACACTGTCTTGAAATAAAGGGGAATGGATGCAGTGACAGTGGCTTCAGCCTGTTCCCTTCTGTTCCCATACAGACTGGTGGAGCTTCCAGCTGTGTGACCTCCGAACTGGCTGGGGTTTAGCTCTGCAGAGTGGGAGGCTAGAGATTGCGCCAGTTTACCCAACCTTGCAGTCACCTTCCCAGCTCAGTAACCAAACACTAAGGCAGTCGTGCCCAGTAAAACACTTCCAGGACTGCTCTTGGTGGCTTTAGAGACCAAATTCCAGCCGTGACTGCTCGAGGTGGTTCCCAGCTGAAGCACCACTTCCCTCCCTTGGCGGAGGGAGCAGGGGTGGATACAAGGCTGGATCCCAACTGAGCGAGCCTGGCACTGGGCCTGGGCTTAGGCTTCAGCTTTTCCTTTTGCTTCTGTGTGCACTGTAACTCCTATTGGAGAGAGTATATTTAGATAAAAGTTGTTTAGCCTAATTAAATGGAATATTTAAAGACTTTGCTTGGTTTAGAGTTCTTTGAACCGTGCTGCTCTTACACATTTGCCTTTCAGAGGTGATGACCACGTGCTGTGGCATCACACCTCTCCCTCACCTTCTTGCTTTGGGGCACCTGCAGCCAGAACAAGGGGCAGCCTGGGAGCATAAACATCAGGAGCTCTTTATGCTGCTGTTTAGGGAACTCATTCACCGACTCACAACCCTTACAAGAAATTAAAAACAACACAGGAACGTTGTTACATTCATTAGCAAGTCTGCTGCTAGTTCATTCCTTTATGCTTAAATTTTAAGTTCTTCTGTGGGGTAGAAACCAGCTTTTATATACACATACAACTTGTGATGGGTACAGGAGAGCAGTAAGCTGGCAGCAAGCCTGGTATTACATGCCAGGTTATCACAGAACAGGAGAAGCAGCTCGCAGGTTCTTTCTTTTCCAAAGGTAAAGCCTGCTGCTGTTCCCTGGAGCAAGTAAGACCACAAACAGGATAACAGAGAGAGCATAAATTCAAATATAATTGTACATCATTTATACCCACGGGCATGCTATACAACATTATGAACAGAGAAATTCCCCAGAGGCATCACAATAAGCTTAGTTTAAAACCCCCTCCACTAGTTTTCGAGATAACTTAGATACCTTCCATTACAAAGAAGTATCAAAATTTCAATAATGCTTTATTAAGGACAGATTAATATGCAATATTTTTAAGCTAAAAACTAGAGCTAAAAATTTAAGCTTCCATCTGGTCTGAAGCAGAACAAAGTGCTGTCTTCTCTTTACAAGAAATATGGAATACTTTCAAGTATCTTGGTCGAAGATACACAAGGTTTAAAATTTCCTAAGTAATTCTACATACATACAGAGAAGTTAGTAGGCATTTAAGTCTCAAACTGTATTAGGTGGGCTGACCGTGCTGGCGTCCTGAGGAGGGGCAGCTGTGCCACTGGATGCCGAAGCTGTTTCAGTAACTGCCAACGTAGAACCTGCAAAGTAGAAAAAGTTTTGGTTTTTAGACAAAATCCTCATTAAACCAGCAGAATTTGACTACCGCCATGCATACATGCTTGCTGTTTTGGCGCTGGGTGACACCAGTGCAGAATAAGATTACTTGGATCCTAAAAAAGATCTTTTAATGCTTTAGAACCAGGCAGAGCTGCTACCGACCAGCACCAGAGCCCTCAGAACAAGAAGCTGCCAGCCTGCAGGGAGGCTTTCACCCCACTGCAGTCATGGAATAAGCAAAAGCAGCTTAAGATTAAAGGAGAAGCTTCTTGCCAAACAGCTGCATTGTCTGTTAGGGAAGGGAGAGGACGGATCCAACACCAGCTCAGACAGAAAGGAGACCCAAGGTGCGTCTAGAATGGGTCAAACACTCGAGAATTTAATACTCTGGGAATATGCACAGGTCCTTATCTATCAATTAGAGGAGCTGCCCAACAAAATCCCAGCACTTTCCTTAATTCAGGTTGGGCGAGTAGCACTGCGAACGAGCTATTGTGGAGCTGTAAGAAGGAGCTCGGAGGTTTTAAAAGTGATTTAGAGGAGCTGCATGTGGTTTGTGTTAAGCCATTGATCTGTATGATCAAGTACACATATCTAAAGCCTCGCTGAGATGAAAGGAGCCGCTCCATTTCCTCATCCCACTGTTTCTGAATCCGTAGCCTGAAAGGACACACTATAGCAGGAGAGCTTTTGAAAACCCTTTTCCAAGAGATAACTGGGACACAAATATAAACAACTGCTTAGGTCCTACCACAAAGCTGCACAGTGGTAATCAGAGCGCTCACGTGTCAAACATCTGAGAGCTTGGTTATTAGCCGATGTTATTTCCTTCAGAACAGACACTTCAGCATGCACTTAAGACTTCAAGAAGGCAGCAAAGCTACACTCCAAACCTTGTCAGTCCTGGAAGAGCGCTGAACTGAGCGTGCAAGCCCCAGAGACCAGCCCTTCTCAGCAGCAGCTACCAATATTAAGTGGATCTGCTTAAACCAACCCCAATGTTCACTTTTCCTATCAGAAACAAACAGCAACACTGGCAGGTGATGGCTGTTCACGAGCACTTTGCTTAGTCGTTTGGAGGGAGAAAGGAAAAAGGGCAAGAGCAGATTAGAGAAAAGCACGAAAATCAAAGAAGCATCTAGAATAAATCACAAAAAGGACAAAAATATCCTGAATAAAACATCTATAGGGAAGAGCACAAAGCTTGCTGAAACTGTGGCAGCAAACCCGCACCAGGTTTAGCTGCAGATCCTGCTCCACTGTGCTCTCCCTTCTGGGAGTGCTCGCCTGCCAAGAGACTGCTGTCAATGATTTTCCCACCTTTGCCTGGCTGTACATCCACGATTATGCAGTCGTCGTCATCCTCATCTTCCTCAGTGTCCGCCTGAAATCCATCCATGTCCATAGCTTCAGCCTAAAAGAAAAAAAATAAAGGTATCAGGGGTGTGACAGTGAGCTGACAGCGCCAGCACGAGATCCAGCACAGCCAGCGCCGAGTAGGGCTGCAGTGGTCACTCCTCACGGCCAGCTGAGCAGGCAGGCCTCACTGTAAGGAACAAAAAAAGAATAAGAAAAGCAACCCCTGGCTTCAGCACATTGCCCTGTGGTAAAGGGTAAATGGTACGCGGAGCAGGGAGCACGCCAAGCTTCTGCTCCGAGATGTTCCCCTGTTACACTGAGCAGCCCACACACCTGAAAGCCAGTTCAAACCTCAATTAAAACCCAACTCCGTTTTGTTTTGTCCTTTTTTTTTTTTTTCTCCCCCTCTTTCCTGATTTCTTTTGATGCTTTTTTGCTTCTGGAGATGGAAAAGGACTTTTGCCTGTCAAATGTAAGCTCATTCTCTCCCGATTTTTCATCTTGGACAGCCAGCTTCTGTTTGGGGGGGACAACAACAACAGCTCTTCCCTGGGTGACCCCATCTTGGGAGCAGCACAAACCACTCATTTTCAATCAGAAAGAAAAAAAAAAAAAGAATGCAAGGAGAAACACAAACTGAAGTTGCCCAGCATTGAACAGCTCCAAGTTGTTTTTTTTTTCTCCCTTTTTTTCTCCTTTAATTGGAACCATGGAATGGAAGTCTGAGATAGACTTTGGTCCCTATCCACACAATTTTATAGAATCTCAGAATGGTCTGGGTTAGAAGGGACCTTATTAGGAGGGACCTTAAAATTTCTGGTCTGGAATTAGATGGGCTTTAAGTTTACAGCTGTCCCTGAAGTCACACGTCTCAGATTCAGCATTCCCCTCCTACACACGTGTAGGTATTGCCCACTTGAACGAGCTTTTCTTTTTCTGCAGCTTATGTAAGAGCACCTTCACTTACAAAAGCCCTGGAGTGAGCTTCACAGCAGAGTTCTGGGTGCCACGGATGAGAACAATTGGCAGGTCGAGGCTGTCAGGTTCCCCGGTTTCTCCACCAGGCAGAACGGGAGCTCAGCACCTGCGCTGATTTAGGCACGGGGCACGAGAGGCTTCCAGGATCCTGACACCTTTTTTCTGAGCTGCACCACACCTCACGAGGGCAACTGAGGAGCTTCTGAGAGCTTTGAAGAATTCAGGCCAACGGTGCAACTCCACTAAAAACCTTTGTTTAGCTATTTCTGCTCAATTTGTTATGAGCAGAATCTCCAGTGGGTGCCAAGCAGATTTTTTTTTTTTAAATCTCTGCCTTTATTTAGTGCATATGAAAAAACCCAAGCAGATGGAGTTCGGGGGCTGAACAGTTTCTCGCAAATCTCTGATCCCTATCAATGCTTGTCCTTGACTGCAGAGCTTCTTCAGTAGAAGAGCCAAAGAAATTAAGAATAAAGTGGGAAAGAAAAGCATGTAAAGCCTCGTGTGAGGCTTTTCTCACCCTTGTCCGCAGGGATTATGAATAAATCCACTGAAGAGTGCAAACCAGTCCTGCCTGGAGGTTTGGAGGCTACCAGTTGCTAATACCAGGCTTCAGGATCTAAAGCCTCAGTCTTAAGAGCATGACAGAGAATCACACAGCTAAAGCAGCGATCACACACTTCTCAATCAATCTTTTGGATAATTAAGCTCTTAATGCTGTGTGTTCACCTCTGCTTTTCAGGGCAACCACAGCAGGAAGGGCAAAACAAAGCTCAGAGCTGGAAGAGCAACGGCTCCAAATCCATCTCATTTGGTTCCTGTGATTTATTTCATTTGTTTTTTTTAAACCAGCTCTTGAAATCCAGCTTTATGCACGATGAGACTTCACAGACTGCCCAGGGTTGAGCCGCAGCACCTAGGAACCACGTTTCATCGGTACACACGTAACCGATGCAAGTCAGCAGCCCCGGCTGCACATCTGGCAGCCAAACACACACAAAAACCTGCACACAAATTGCAGCCAGCTGTAAAAGCACGGCCGAGCAGACGCTCCAACTATTCACGGCTTGGAAGCAATCGCTGCCAAACAGCAGAAAGTAGAACAGCAGGAGAGCAATGTTCCAAAGGGAACAGGCCAAGTTACAGGGCAAGAAAAGAAAGCCACCTCTTTAGAGGTGCCCAATTCCACTCTTTCCCCATAAATTATGTCTTTTTGCCTGAAGCTTGGTTTCTAGGGCTCAAAATTTTGATTCTGATGGCAGCCCTAGGCCAAGCTAGGCGGCACACCAGAACGCTCACCTACTGAGGATGCACAGCCACGTTCCCACTGATTTTTTTTTTGTCGGGGAAGGGCGTTGCCAAAGCAGCTCACCTGTTCAGCACCCCGGGGCCTTTTCATGAATTTTGTGATGCACATGCTTCCAGTGGACTTCCTCTTCACGGGCACAGGCGGGGTCTGCAGGAGCGCCGTGCCCGGCGCGCTGCCACTGTCCTCCCTCCCCGAAGCAGGGACTTGGGTGACGTAGTTCCACTGGCAAGGGACCGGGAGGTGCTCCTGAGCAAAACTCTTCAGCACCTCCGAGTGGACGTACCAGCACATCCTGTACTCGGGTCTCTTCTCGTACACAGAGTTCTCAGAAATGATTCTCTTTAGCCTGGCTTTGGAGGGGACACCGCTGTCCTCCCCCACGGGGGTCTGCGGCCGGGACGCGTGGGGGCTCACGGGGCTGGTGTCACCGCCGTCGGCCGCTGCGGTCACGTCGCTGAACAGTCCTTGGCGGCAGCACTCCTGGAACTCCTGGATGATCACTTTGCTCCCGTTCACGTTCCCGTGGAGCAACGGCAGCAGCTGGCCGAGGACTGCAAGGAAAAGGTTGCACAAAGGTTGTGGGGAAGACTCAAAGGACAAAAAATAAAATAAAGCAGGCTGACAAAACCTATCCATGAACACACAGGGAAGATAAATAGGTTGAGATTTCAGATATGGGATTGTAACAGAAGCTGAACCTGATACAGACAAGTCAACCTCAACAACAGCGACCCAAAAGTCAAAGTCCCAACCCCTCTTCCAGCCTTTTCATATTTGCATCCTCACGTTAACTACACACAGGACTGGAAGGTGTCTCACGAACCAAATCCTCTCTCCCTGAAGAATGCACAGGTAAGTGGGCTCAAGCACTTCCAGTAAGTGATCCTAAATGCAAGCCTATCAAAGTTTCATTGGCTTTGTTTGCTTGATTATCTGAAGGAAGAGGTTTTGGAGGAGTGACTAAGGCCCTGTGGGGTGCCGTGACAGAAAACTCATTTTCAAGAGATCTCACAGAGCTTGCTTCAATTTCAAACATGTCACAAGCAGGTCACCCTGACCCTGTCACTTGAAACAGAAATCCATCATCTCTAAAGCAGAGCATAGCAGCGCATAAATGCAATTACTTAGCCCTTTATGTCTTACTTTGTTGATCTTTCGCTCTTTTTTTGCTACATTTTTGTATCTGCTGGTCTTCCTCTGCGACGGGTAAATCCAGGATACACGCCGAGAACTGCTGGAGAACCTTCAGGTCTGCATTTGTGCTGCTGTCATTCTCTGCGCTTTCCCAGACGCAGCCAATTTTCACAGGCTGTAGAACATGAAACCTCTTCCCCTTGGCCATCAGCTCATCCCACTCCTTTGCTTTCAGCTTTTGACGGACCTTCTGATTCTCTGGATCACACTCCTAAAGCCACAGGTGAGAAAGAACGTGATACAACCACCCCAAAAAGAAAAAAAAGGTTCTTTATAACCCAGTATTTGTGGTGTGCTCCCCAAGTTACACAAGTCTGCTCGTGCAGACCAGAGGTGAGTTACGTCCCTGCCTACACGTCAATATTTAATGTGTTTTTGCACAGTGACAACCAGCTCACTTACTTCTGTCACTCCTTCATCTTCAGATAGGTACCCATGGGGTACAAAAAAGCCATCGTCATCATCTTCATCCTCTCCCTCCTCTTCATCATCCTAAAAATAAACTTTGCTTTTTAGAAGCCACACTGACAAGCGCAGTTGTTCCCCAAAAGCTCTTTTTCCATCACACAGAAACCTTACCCCTTCGCTATGGGAAAGGCTTTCTCCAGGTTCCTCCTCTTCCCACTCTTCATCGCTATCTACTTCGTAGTCCAGTAGTTTCTGGAATAAAACCCATCAAAATGCCACTTCTGTCAGTCTGAGTAATGCGAGAAGCTCCAAAACTCAATAGCAAGAGGGAACACACAAGTGGATCAGAAATCCCAGACAAAAGGTGGACTTGAACAGCAGATATTCACTTCAAGAGCATAAAGGAAGAAAAGAACCTGACCATGCTGCCTGTAAGATACTCACGCAGTCCTTTGACCATGGATTCCTGGGACGGATCATAGTGGTTCTCTTGTTCCAAGTGCCCCAGTACGCAGGACGGTGATTCTCACAGAACTGCAGAAGTTTCATTCTACCAAACTTCCCCCTTTCGGGAACAGCATCTGTTTTGCAGTTCGCCACTACCACCACATCGCTGTTAAAGCAAAAGACCAGCTTCAGTACTTACAGAATGCCCCTCAAGTAAAAGCTTTAAGAAAAGAAAATGCTCCCTGCTGCTCGAGGAAATAGCTTTTAGAAAGTTTCAGCTCAGCCAGGACCCCAACCCAGGGCCTGGGCTCATCAGAACAGGCACTCACAGCGGGCTTGCAAGAACAGGAGTTCCAGACAAGCTCCCTCCCTCCTTAACCACGACACTACGTGCAAGAGCAGCTCTGCCTTGGCTCTCTGTTTGCTTTTTAAGACTATGCAAGTATTAGAAGTATCCACCACTAAGGCAAGTAGTGTCCAGTGCCAAAACGGAGCTGCCTGAAACACGAGATTTCCTGTAAATAACGATTGGAGAAGCATTATATAGAACGAAGGAAATCTCCATTAGAACATGCTCTGCCCAGGAAAATAAATCTCAGACAAAACAAGTGTCAGGAGAAAAACCGCATCTCTAATATCGGTATAAAACTACTTCGAAAGCAATCTCCCGTTCATGACATAAAAGCGAAGAAAAGCCCCAAGCCAGACTAACCTGTTTACTATGTCAGTACTGTTATTGACAAAAGTCGGTCCAGTTTTACGAGGTTTGCGACACTTTAGGTCTCTCAAGAAAGAGCCTTCGCTATTCTGTGCGCGCAGGAGCTGATCCAGCTGTTCTAAGAGGTCTGAATCGAGGGCAATACGACAGAGGGGAGCTAAGACCATGTTCTCCTTAATTTCGAACGGAGCAAACTTTCCACAAGAGCCAGCAAGAATCTGAAAGAGTAATGGGGATTGTTAGGGTCTGAACACCTGAGAAGCTGTAGTACCAACAGATAAAACATTCACGAGTCTAAAATACCAGTTTACTGATGTTTGACTGACAACTTGGGTTAAGCCATTCCAACAGACTCCAACAAATCTTCTCAAGTAAATTTAGGTCTTCACAGCCAACGCAGCAGAAGACAAAGTTGAGATTTTTACTAACGCAACAACAAAATTCTCTTGCCGTCTCTGCTCTGGTCACAGACCTTTTTTAAACCCTTGATGTTTTTGAAATTAGGAAGCAAGAAATACTAATGCTTTGTCCACCAAAGAAGCTCCAAGAGACAGATCTGAGGGAAACCAGTGTACGTGTAAGATGGCCAAAAAAATACAAATACCTCACCTTTGGGGCTTGCGGAGTCTTTGGTTTCTGGAAGAATCTTGTGATTTCTGCTTTCTGTGCATTAATACGCTGAAGTCAAAACAAAAATACAAACTATGAGCAAAGGTAGGACACGGCCTTATCATTTAAAGTGAGCCCAAGCATGACCTAGTGTCAAACCTAATGAGGTATAAAACAAAGTTCAGTTATTTACCAGCTCCCGTAACTCAATAAAAAAATAATCGCTCTCTGTAACACACCTACACAGATTCCAGTGCCATTACTAAGACAAGGGGTGGAGTTCACTTACAGGCACTGGAAAAACAAAAGCAAAAACAAAACAAAAAAAACAGATGTGGGAAGAACTGAACAGATAAACCAGGTACACCACCACCTACAAACAAAACAGGAAAGAAACCTGCACGATGCAAGTGGTGGAGCAGCACCACCAGGTCCAAACGGACACGCTCGTTCCCAAGCAGCAGGGCCGAGTGAGGGGCACCAACGCAGGGTTCCCTGCTTGGAGAACTTCTGAGAGAGCAGAGCAGTAACTGTGGAAGTCATTGTGAGCAGCCCAGCAGCGCTCAGCAGGATGCCAGGCAGCCCATTAACAGCATTTCACCATAACAGAGGAGCTGAGAGAAAGCCTTTACCTTTTCTTCTTCTTTTAACCGTTTCTCCTCTTCTTTCTTTCTCTTCTCTTCAAGTTTTGCCCTTAAATATAAAATTCATTTCAACTGTCACAAACCATAAAGCATTTCTTTGCACTGAGGCAGAGGTGAGAAGCCCTATACCTCGACCACATCACACCAAACAAGACGATAATCTGTTAATTCAGCCAAGAGCCACACTTGGTTAAATGCACAAGACTCTTCATTCCTTTTAGAGCAAACATTGACCTGTTTTAGCCACAGAGTAGCTAGGCTGCTTCAAACCTTCCTCAATAGCAAGAGGAGGCATTTATTTACTATTTTATGGAGTTACAAGCGACTTCCTCAACAGACAGGCCACCAGCGCCAGCAAAAGGCAGCCAGGAGCAAGCCTGGTCGGGAAGGGAAAACTCAGTGGAGCGTGACAGCTCTTTTCAGCCATTTCAGATCAGACGCCCAGGTCAGGCTGCAAGCAAAAAGCAGCGCAGCAGAGCTGAGCCTACATTCTGACACAGCCTTTCATGGCTTAAAATACATTCCGTGACAAAGAGGCCTTGCTGTTTGATCAGTACAGCCCCTGGAAGTGAAGGTGTGCACGCAGAGGTGCTCACATGGTTAGACATTACTCCCCACGCCACTTACTCTAAAGCTTCCTGCCTCTCCTTGCGTTTCTCTTCCTTCACCCTCAACTTCTCAGCTTTTTCCTTTTCCTCTTTTTCTTTCTTTTCTCTCCTTTCTTTCTCTTTCAACTCTTTCTCTTCCTCTTTTTTCTTCTTTGCCTCTTCCTTGGCTCGCTCTTTCGCAGCTTTTGCCTCTTCCTTCAGCCTTCCCTTTTCCTCCCTTTCCGCTTGTAGCTTCTGCAGCTTGTCGGCACGCTCCTGGTCCTAGTGCAGAAAGAAGCCATTAAGCAGGTGCTTTTCATGCACAGGAGCTGCTGGCAGACAAACGTGAGTAAAAATAAGGATGCAATTTTCTCAGCCGAGATGCTACAGCGGATTCCTGCCCCCAGTGCTTGACCTGCAACAGTTTCGAGCTCGTCTAGGCCGTGTTATTAACCACAGCTACCTGCTGCTGCAGCTAGCTCAGCCCTCTGCTTCTGATCTCCTACTCTCTCTGAAAGCATTAACTTCTTCCCCTAAGAACAGGCATTCTCGCTTTCTAAGCATCAAAGGACGCTTTGTACTCGCTCCGTACTTGAGTCATCTTCATTATCAATGTATTATTGGGGAAAGTTGCACAGGAGAGAATTTTTATTACTCTAAAAATGTAGCAGGTTGTTTCCAAAAAGCATTTTGGAAATAAGCACCTCGTGAGCTAAGCTGTCGTGCTCTTCTACCTGCGTGTGCCTGCCATCGTATACATTCAGAGCAAATTCATAAATGTAAGGAGTGAATTTTATCTGATCGCGTTATCTGCCCACAAGGATTTTCTGACTGCTTTTCATGACCTCAGGCAGTAAAGCAAGTCTCCAAACACTGGACTGTGCAGCTGCTTTATTAGGCTTGAAACTAACCCAAAAAGCCACTCGTGGCAGGTTGTTTCTGCTAAGTAGGCAGCGCGAGGGGCTCGGAGCTTTTTTAAGGGGTGCTGTGGGAACACCAGGGGAAGATTACGCGGAAGTTTCCAGGCACAGCACTGCAGCCCCTCGTTATGGGTCTATCCAACACAGAAATGAGAACGTGGCACGCTTACTAAAAATGACAAAACAGAGAAAAATAGCTTCCCTCTACTGCAGGCCTTGGTAATTCCACCAGGAAACTAGGATGTGGCTGTGCTCAGACACAGGAGTGTCCTGATGGTGGATTTCTCTTTTCTTTTTTGTTTATTTCACATCTCAGCTTTCTTGGCAGCACCAGGAGGACTGAAGGCATCACAATGTGCCGCTGACACGACGTTGGCAGTTATTTGTGCAAAGCGTCCTTGTCAGAACTGAGTCATGGCAGCCAGTGAGAATGCACCAGGTAGCTGTGGGAAGAGCTAACAGCAGGGCTGGCAGCTCGGGTTGCTTCCCAGCACAATAAAGCCTCCATCCTCAACGCTCTCACACGCTATTTATATAAATACACGTTACATAAATAGAGGAAGAACACTGCAGATTGGAGCTCTATATGGGGCAGGGGGAAAAGCAAGCATCCTAGCACTCTCAGCCACTTAGAACTCACAGAAAATAAAAATAAAAAAATGCAACAGACCAACTTTATAAACCACTTCCTAAGAAACATCAGAGCAAGCCAGGAGCCCAGGCCTTGCTGGCTGCAGGGAAAACAACAGGCAGCTTCTCAGCCTGCAGAGCCCACGCGTACAGAGCTGCCTGCTCGAGAGCTCCGTGTGCTGCAGCAGCTTTAGATTTAGCCCTTCACGACTGGAAGAGGAATGGACAGCAGGATGATTACAGCACCTTGGCTTTATGGATCAGGGTTTTCTGCCTAGCAAACCCGGGCTGCAGCTTCAGTGCTTCTTCCAGCAGCGACACCCAGCACTTTCCTCAGCAGCCCTAAGAGCAGCAGCCCGCTCGCCTCGCTTCTTAACGAGGAGCAGGAACGGTTTTGTGGCTCAGAGGCAGAGGGGTGAGGACAGCGAGGCAGGAACCAGCCCTAACCCGAGGCTCCTGAGGGTCTCACCTGTGCCCGTGCACCTCGCGGGCTGCACCTACTCTCTCTGGAAGGGTTTGTTAAAAAAAAAAAAAAAATCTCAAAAAGCATTTTGACAAGCAGGCAGCAACATTTCCAGCTCCTTAATATCTTCCTGAAGTGGCCAGGAATGCAGCGCAGGCCACCCACACGTCGTTATGTATGCATTAAGGGGCTGTGGAACACGCTGAGCACTTTAACTGCATGCATTAAGCTTCCTCCATATTCATCAGTCAGGAAAGCAGGAAAAAGAGAGGTTTTAAGTGGCCCAAAATGAAACGCAAAGGGCTTTGCTTACTATTCAATGCAAAAGCACAGCAGGTTAGTTTGCTATGTCAGTGAAAAGGCCTTACTCTTTGCAATCTCAGCTTCTCCTTCTCTGCAGAGCTTTTGGGGAATTTCTGAGGTACCTGAAAACACAAAATGCAAGTTTTAGAGATTCACGTCACTCCCTTCACGACACTAGAACTCCTACAAAGACCAGCAAGCTTCACCTGCATGATGCTACCCTTATTCCTTCTGATCAGTATATTCAGCACCATCAGAACCCCTTCAGTCCAGGGGATCAGAACACAGCTCAGGCATCAAATCTCACCAATTTCCATTTCAGCCTGTTTCAGTTTCCATTCAGTCCTCGTGTTACCGAGTTTTGCATAGACAAACCCCTCTGGTTTCTCAGCCCTGAAGCATCTCCCTCGCAGTGTGACACCACGTGCACGAAAACAAACAGAGGCTGCAGCTGCTACAAAGCACGGGAGCGTGACAGGGAGCATAACATTTAATTATAGCACAGTAAATAAAGCCAATTCCTTTCACTCCAACTTTCTTTTTTTTCTCCTTGATCCTACCACTTACACTTGCCAGGATATTTAGCCAGAATTTCCTGAATACGAGGACTTTTCATCTTTTATCTCCTCCTAATCATAGCCCCCTGACTCCTCCACTAGTATCAGCGCATCAGCCCTGAAGTTCCCCCTGGGTCACACTTGGCATTTCTCCTCCAGCCATTATTTATGGGGGGAAAAAATAAAGAAAGAAAAGGCTGAAAGGTGCTTGGTGTCTGAAGAGCAAACGGTGCTGCTCACTGACACGTTAGGTCTTGGGCCAGTCTGTTTCAGCAGATTCTGGCTTGGTTTCTCACACCCACCCCTTCCTTTCCTCCTGCCATTCTCAGCAGAAGGTAAAATGTTTATCCCTGGGGTTAAGAAACGAAAGCAGACCAAGAGCTTTGTTTTCTATACTCGGACGTCGAGGTTTACACGGTGCAGAGCTGTATCAGGAGATCCTGTACTTATCTGACGGAAGTAAGAGTGCTTTTAACTAGGAGCTCTCGGTTACCAAAGCTGTTTCCACCTTGAAAAACAACCAGAGGAGGACAGACAACTACAGATCGATGCGCACACTTCCCATTTTGGCAAGCAGACCGTGAGCCACCTCAGGTTGTGCTTCACACCACGAGAAACCAGGAACTCAGCTGCACTGCCAGGTTACTTACACTGGCAATCAAGTACTTTTTTTTGGTTCTGCTGTACTGGAAATATTCAACGTCTGCTTGAGTTTGTGTGTGCACTTTCAAGAAGTCAGACTGCAAGTTTTAGCAGCCCCAAAAACAAATAATGCTGCTTGAGAGAATCAGCACAGCAGAAGGAGGACCAAGCCCGTTGAGAGCTCCAAGTCCCAGCTAACTCCTTGGTACCTCCTCCAGGCTGTTGAGGTTTTCCCTGGGGTCTGGTCCAGTCTCTCCTCAAATCCCCGTGGGCTAGCTGATGAAAATCTTTCTTAAAGGGCTTCAGGCAGCAGAAGGCAGTTCTCAGGGGATGGCAGAAGCAACAAGGCGACCTGCCACCCCCCCCTCCAAGCACAGAGGCCTCCCTGTGCCACTGGCTGCCCTGCACCACGTCTTAAATCCCCAGCTCAGAATCCCTGCCTTGGTTTTCCTCTAATTACATGGTTGAGAAAACCAAACAGGACTGCCAGCCACCCCCGGCCAAACTTCAGGTGAGGTTCAGCTGCTCTGGGAACGCTCCATTCCCCAGTTTGAGCACTGGGCTCCCACCAGAGCAATCCCTGCCTGCTTCGCATCCTCACTGAGCTGCATCCTCACCGAAACAAAACCCACTCACAGACCGGTGCTGAAGTCTGCCTGGGGTGGGCGTTCTCACAGTAATTACAGCAGCTCAGGGAGGACAGGCTGGAGGACATCATCTGTTGGACAAAACCCTTTGAACACTGCTCCCATCCCATTTACCAAATAATTCAGCAAGCATTCACGGCCACTTTATAAAAATGACCCTGTCATGGAGCTTCAAGTTGCCTTCCTGCTGCGCGAGCATAGCAGCTCTGAGCCAAGCAAGATCTAAAATCTTAGAGCTACCCAATTTAAAGGAGTCAAAATGGCAGCGACTCAGTTACATCATTAGTTACAGACACCACCTGCCACACACTGCTCACAAGCTTTGTATCTTGGCCATCCCTCTCAGGGCAATCGCAGGAAGCCATCCAACCTAGCTGCAGGGTAACCAGTTTTAAAGAGCCGGAGAAAAGAGACCAACCTTCCTAAGGGGTGTGGAGAAAGCTAAAGGACTGGTATTTCTCTTGGGTTCTGCAGCAGGCTGTGCCTCGGGGGAGCTCACAGAGGGAGAGCTTAGCGAGGAATTAGTAAGTACAGAGTCTCCTTCATGGGACGATTCCGCAGTCTCGTTCTCTGACGTGACACTTCCGTCCAGAGAAGTGACCTGGGGGGATCTGGCGGTCATAATATCCTCCAGCAGCACCACGGGCATCTTCCCCTCAAATATGATATCCTTCAGTTTGCCCTGATTAACCTTGGTGTTTTCCAAGTCGTTGCACTTCGTTAACCCAGAGCACGACTGGAGGTCAGCTACCAACTCTTCCTCTTGGCTCACCGCAGCCTCACGCTGCGCACCAGTCCCCACCGAGTCGTCCGTGGGGCTACTCTGGGTGGAATTTGGGCAACTCAGTTCGCTCGTTCCTTTTCCTAGCGTGCCGTTAGTTCTAGCTACGGATGACGACGCTTCGGAATCAGAGCCGAGGCCGTCGCTCAGTCTATGGCTAGAGTCATTTGTAGGGTCAGCAGCGACTACAGTCTGGTCTGTGCTATCCTTTGTGTTCTTCTGGATAAAGTGATCTAACGGACCCTTTCCGTTAACGAGCTGGGGACCGAAATTCCCGTCCTCGTTCAGCTGGCAGTCGTTCTCCACGTTGTCCACGGAGGCGCGCGACGTGTCCGCAGCGGGATCCGTGCTCGGGCCGAAACCTTGCGAGCTCTTCACCTTCTTGACCTCGTGCTCCGCGTCGTACTTCTCCTTCGGCACGGGGTTGAGGCGTTTGAACGGCAGGCGGGCTGAAACAAAGAGCGTGCGCCTCTTTAACCACGGCAGACGAGTTACGGGGAAGGGGAAAGGGGGGTGAGAAAAGGGAAGGAAGACCCCGGCCGCACACCGGGGCGCTGCGGGATGGCCCCCGGGGGGGGCGGGAGGGGGGTAGGGGGTACACCGGGCCGGGCCGCCCGCCTCGTGGCTGCGCTTCCCGGAGCCTCACCTTGCACCAGCTTCCGCGGGGGGCCGCCGGCTTTGTCTCGGCACTCCATGGCTGCGGGGGGGAGAAAAGCACAGCGCGGTCAGGGGCTGCGGGCACCCCCTCCCCCCCCCCCCCACCACCACCACAACCGGGGCAGCGGCGACCCCGAGGCCCAGAGCCTCCCCCACCCCCCCCCGTCCCCTCACAACCCCCTGAGGCCTTCAGGCACCGGCGCTCCCCAGTGAGGGGGGGGGGAAACAGCGGCAGCGGCCGGGCCTCAGCCGAGGCCTCACCGGCGGGGCTGGGCCGGGCCCGGGCCCGCTCCCGGGGCCTCCTTTGTTACCTCACGGAGGCCTCGGGAAGGCCCCGGTGGCCCCGGGCCCGGCCCTACCTGCCATGGCGGGGGCGGCGCGGCCCTTCCCGGTGGTGGCGGCCGAGGCCGAGCGGCCCCGAGCGGCCCCGGCCCGTCCGGTCCCGCCCCGGCGGCTCCCGCTCGTATTTGGCGGGAGCCGGGGCGACCCCGCGCCTGGGCGCGCTGATAGGCGGAGCGCGCCCACGTGACCCGCCCTTCCGCCCGCTCCGCCCCGCCGCCAGCTTTCCGCCTCATTGGGCCGCGCCAGCGGCGCCGCTGATTGGCCGCTCGGAGTGTCGCTCCAAGGGTTTGGAGGCGGTGATTGGTTAGAGAGGCGGGGGGGAGGGGGCGGGAGGGGAGGCCGCAGCACGCGTTCCGCCGCGGGGCCGGGGCCAATGCGCGAAATGGCGGCGCTGCCGCGGGGGCTGCTGGGAGTTGTAGTCCCGGAGGCCGCGCGAAGGCCTCACGCCCGCGGCGTCGCCCCTCAGGCCTCCCACCGGGCCGCCCGCGGCCCCGAGCCCCCCTGAGCCCCCCACCGGCCCCGTCCGTGAGGCTGCGGCTGGGGCCGGGCCGGGCCTGGCCGCCCCCGAGCCCCACGGGCTGGCCGCGGCAGCTCCCCGGTACCACAGCGCTGCTGCGATAGGGCCCGTCCCCGTTTAGCTTTTTATTAAATTTGTGGTATTTTTATCCATTTTTATCTATTTTATTCATTTTTATCCCCGAGGCCGTTTCCTCGCTTCGCGTCGCACCCGATAAACCACCCCGGCTCCGCGACAGCGCCCGGCCTATCGCGATAGAGAGCGGGGGGGTGGGGGGGCGATAGAGAGGCAGGGGCGGCGCTCTATCCCCCGGAGGTCTCCTCTCTATGATGCTGGAGGACCTCCGCCGGGCCACCGGGGGGCGCCGCGGGATCACCGGAGGGGGGGGTGAGGGGGGGGGAGCGGGGCGGGCGCTTCCTGGCGGCGGAAACGGCGGCGGCGGAGGCCGGGGGGGGAGGAGGAGGAGGAGGAGGAGGAGGAGGGGTGGGGGCTGTGCCCGTCGGGTCCCGCCGCCCAGCTCCGGTGTCCGGTGGAGGCGGCAGCGATGTCGGTGGCGGGGCTGAAGAAGCAGTTCTACAAGGCCAGCCAGGTGAGGCACCGGGACTGCTCCGTGCCCCCCCCTACCCCCCCACTCCGGTTCCCCCCTCCACCAACGCCCCCGGTTCGGTTTCGCCCCCCCCCCCCGTTAAATCTCGGTGCCCCCCGCCGGTACCGGGACCCAGCCCCGTGAGGTGCTCCCGGGATGGGACCCGGTGCCCGCCGCCCACCCCTCCCGGGGGGCTCCTGAGGGGCTCCTGGGGGTTCCCGGGGGGCTCCCGGGGCTCGGTGCTGCCCGGTCGCTGCCCCCGTGGCAGGGCACGGCCACCGGCGCGGCCCCGCAGCATCCCCGGTGTCACCGTCAGACGTCCCCGAGCCCCGCACGGCGCTGGAAGGGGCCGAGGATCGGAGCTGTTGGCACCGGGACCCAACCGGGCACGGGCTCCGTGGCCTCCATCCGGCCCTGGACGTGAGCCTGGACCCCACCGGGCACCGGGTCCGCGTCCTGCACCCAGCCCCGGGTGGTGGCAGGGACGGAGGGGAGCAGGGACCCGTCACACCGGGGCCGTGTCCTGGATCCGGTGCTGGACGGTGACAGGGAGGTGCTGAGTGTCCCCCCCGGGGCAGGACCCGTCCCCAGCACGGCCCTGAGCAGCTCACGAAGACCACCAGAAAGCTGCAGGTTTTGTCCATAATCCCAAAATGTGGAGAACTTGGAGCGCTGCCACGCTCGGGGGCTTCGAGCAGAGCCGTGGGGTCAGGAGGAGAGGATTAAAAGGGGTCGGGAGGGCAGGATGAGGCTGGGAAGGAGAAATAGCTGCGGGCTGCAGCTGTGGCGCGACCCCGGGAAGTTCCCCGGCCCTGGATGGAAGCTGCAGCTGGATCGGGACGGGGATTTGGGGGTTGGGAGCCTGGCTGTCCCCGTGCAGGAAATGGCCTGGCTGTGTGGGGAAAAAGCTCAGCTGGGCAATTCCTGCTCCGCCGAAACCGTTTCGCTTTTTCCCGTAAGGAGAGGTCGGAGCCGTGGCTCTCCAACGCCTCGACCCCGACGCTGCGGCAGGGACAGCAAATCCCCAATTCCCCATCCCTCCCCGAGCACTCGGCCGTCCTCGTGCCTGCTAACGCCAGAGAAATCAGCACTTGGGATTTATTTTTTTTTTTTTTTTGGATTTATTTTGGGAACAAATCACGAATCGGTGACGCTTTCGTAGAAGCGCTCTTCTGGGTCCCCCGGCTGCTGCTTTTGTGGCCCTGTTTTACATCTGAGGCGGGCGAATTCGGCCCAGACCCAGCCAGAAGCTGAGTTTTCCAGGCTCGAAGTCGAAACCCAGCTCAGCTCGGGCCGAGTGTCCTCGCGACGTGCGCTGGCTCCTTCCTCGGCCGTGTTTGTGCGAAAGCATTTTGCTTCAACAGCAAAGCAAAATAATAGATTCCGTAAGCCGCTCCCCACCCCCTTCCGCACAACAGGAAAACAAATCCCCGCATCGCTTTTTTTTTTTTTTTTTTCCCCTTTATGACTTCCACGGGGGAAGGTTGTGCTGGAAATAAGCGGGAGGAGGACGGCGCGGATGCGCCGCGGGGTAGCAGGGCAGCTGGAGGTGAAGGCTCAGCTCTGAGCCCAGAAACATCTCCCAAAAACATCCGATGAAACCTTTCCGGAGGGATTACCGTAAACTGAATTCCTCTGTGGTCGTTGGTGGGCGTTTTTGTTACGGAGCTGATTTTTTTTTGACGGAAAGGGAAAAGCCAAACCCCTCGCGGCTCGCTGGGGAGCGGTAGCCCAGCTCGTGGGTTTGGTGGCCCGCTTGCCTGCTGAGCACGTGCCGGGTTTGAGCGCTTCGCCTGCAATCGAGGGGAGCGCTGACACGTGAAATACCTTCTGTGGGGTTTGGGGAGGTGATTTGATCTGCACAAAGCGGTGTCGTTTAGAACTAGAAATATTCACAGTACGGCTGCTGACGCGAAGTTCTCTGCAGGATCTAGCAAAGCGTGGCCTCGTGTGGAAGGCTGGAGCCTGCTGCTGCCTTCTTCACATCCCAGGGGCTGGGACGCAGGAGGGCAGCTCAGCTTTCCAGCCTCTGTGGCTGGGAGCTGGGGGTGACCGGCTCCAGCCCTGCCGTTTTTCGGTGTTCCGCTCCTCTCCTTTCCCTTTTCACCCTTCTTCCCTTTCCCTCCGCTGGTCCCACTCTTCAGCTGCTCCTTGGCTGAGGGCGAAGGAGGATTAGCTATTTTTTGGCTCCCTGGAAGGTATTAGATGCTGCCGAAGCCAAACATGTGGAAGATCTTTCCCCAAACGCCGCGTTTCGTTCCACGCCTGTTGTTAATTGAAGGAGAGCGTGGCCAGCACCGAGGCGTTCCCGGCCCCTCCGCGCCCCCCCCAGGGTGGCCAGAGCAGGGGTTGGGGTTTCCCCACACCCCCCTGGGGTGCTGGGACGGGGCGAAAACACGCAGAAATCAAGCTGACCCGTGGAAGATGTTCTCCCAAGGGAGGGATGAGGAATCGGCATCGCTGGGAGCTGGGTGGGAGCCCCCGGCCCCGCTCTGCCTCTGGCCGCCGAGGAATGCGCAGAGCTGGCTTCCTTCGCACCCTTTTCGTTTGCTACGCACCGACTGGAGTCCCCAAGTGGAAAATGTAAAGCCTGCAAGACTTCCCGTGAACCACGGTAACCTGATACGCTCCCTGCACGGCCAGGCTGCGTGCAACGGGGCAGAGGAACGGGAAATGGGGCAGAGGAACGTGCCCACGCCGCTCCTCAGGATATCTGCTGCCCCTCCGAGGGACGAGCCCTGGGGTGGAGGCGGTTGTGCGGTGACACGGTGCTGCTGGACACCTCCCGGGGCTGGAGCCATGGCTCGGGCTGACTCAGAAGGACACAGGGCTGAGAGCACGGGCTGCTCTGCCCCGCTGGCTCCAGGAGGCCTTCCTCCCACTGCATCGTCCCCAATGGGGTCACAGGATCACGGATTGTAGGGGTGGGGAGGGACCTCGAAAGCTCCCCGGGTCCAACCCCCCCTGCCCAAGCAGTTCCCTAGAGCAGGCTGCCCAGGGAGGCGTCCAGACGGGCCTTGAATATCTGCAGAGAAGGAGCCCCCCCAGCCTCCCTGGGCAGCCTGTCCCAGCGCTCCGGCACCCTCCCCGGGAAGAAGTTCTTTGGCGTGTTGGTGCGGAACTGCCTGGGCTCCATTTGGTGGCCACTGCCCCTTGTCCTGTGTCCTTCCTCCTGGAGCCGCTGGGCTCACCGTGCCCTGCACAGCCCGAGCCTAAACCTTGCTCCTCGTGCCCAGGGCAGCGCTCGGTGTGAGCTCACATCCTCTTCCCTTCCCGGGCTCGGAGGGGTGAGCCTCCTCCTCCTCCTCCTCCTCCTCCTCCTCCTCCTCCTCCCCCCGTGCAAAAGACAAAAGCTGTTTTCCGAGAGGGGAGCGCTAATTACAGCTAACGAGCCCTTGACATACCGTGCTTTTTCCTGAGTTTGATGGCTGCTCTCAAGGCTTCCCAAGATATTTTTGGACACGAGCAGGGAGTGCTCGCTTGCTGCCGGGTCGGAGAGCTGGGGTTGGCTCTGGACCCACAGCAGGCGTTTCGGCCCCGAAGGAGCGAGCGGCTTCACCCCATTGCTTGCTCCCCAAAGAGCTGCCCCAGCCGGGGTGCCCCAATTTGATGGCACCCGCTTAAAAAACTCCCGCACTGGGACAATTTGGTGACAGGGGAGAGCTGCCCTCCGTGCTGCATCACGCTCTCCTTTATTTGGGTGCAGTTCTTTCTGCAGCGGCTTCGTGCTGTGGTTCCAGCTCTTCTTCCTCCCTCCCCCTTCCCTGGACTATACCTTTTAACAGCCACCTTTTTGTTATTTTTTTAACACTAAGTCATTCTCTCTGGTTTTTCGTTCTCCAAGACTTTCCCTCGCGGCACGGGGCGCCTCTGCCGTGTTTCTCCGGGCATCACAACCATGTTGTGCGGCACAGGAGCTCCTGCTGGAAGGGAAACGGGCTGAGAGCCTGCAGGATAACCTCTTCCACCGAAAACAAACCGCGCTGAGGCCCATTTCCTCGATCAGAGCTTGTCTGTCGGTGCCCTGGCTTTTCGCAGGTGGTTTGGGTCGTGCCCCCCATCCAGCCTGAGGTTGTTCCTGCCCTGCTGGGGGCTCGTACGGATGTTTCAGCTCAAGCCACCCGCTGCCAGGGCTTCAGCTGCTGGTGGCAGAGCCTGGATTGAAGCCACAGCCTCGAGCTGTGGTGGGATGGTGGCGTTCCCATCACCAATGTGCCACGGGGTGGCCGGGCTGAGAGGCCACCTGGAAACACAGACTGGGACCGGTGATTTGGGGGATTTTGCCAATTCCTGCCTGGCTGACCTTCCTCCCGCAGCACCCAGCGCTCGCTCTGTTAATATTAACCCGGGCTGGAATCCCCCCCAGCCTCCCGGCTTTGCCTTTTGTTATTAACCTGCTCCCGAAGCACGGGGCTGGGGAAAGCAGGATTTGTCCGAGCACAGCGTGAGACCCCGCGTGCTTGGGGTGCCAGCCGGCTCCTGAGTCCTGTCCTCATGTCCTCCACGCCGGAGCCCTCGTTTTGGTAGCCTCAGAGGTCGGAGCTTCGTTGGTGCCTGTGTCTGCAGGGAGAAAATGTGGAGGTGGCTCCGCAAAGCTCTGCGTGAGGCTTGCAGCTCCTCCCGTCCTCGCTGGTAATCACTGCGTGCCTGTCCGAGTGCCTGCTGTCACGGCCAGCCAAAATGACTGCGTGCGGGGTGTTTTCATCTTAATCCTCTCGGCTTTCGTGCCTGGTTTGTCATTGCTGAGGTACCCGGCACGGCGACGTGCTTCTGCTGGGTGGTGGTTGTCAGAGTGCCCCTGGAAGGGGGCAGCTTTCAGCTTTTGTGGCATCGTTCAGGCAGGGGATGGTTGTGTCTCTGCAGCAGTTGCTTTAACTTGGCTTTTTTATTTTTTTATTTTTTTTTCCCCTTTTAAGATCGCTTTCACAACCATTAGGCTCTCGTAGCGCCGAGAACTCTCCCAATCTCTGAAGTCAGAGACAAGAAAACGCAGGAGGAAACCCCTCGCTCCCCGTCCCTGCTCGCTTTGCTTCCCTCCTCGCCTGGGACGTCACACGGAGCGAGCGTCAGCCCCGTGTTTACAGCTGGGGAAATCTGGGG
The DNA here is from genome assembly GCF_963932015.1 of Anas acuta. Lineage (NCBI taxonomy): Eukaryota > Metazoa > Chordata > Aves > Anseriformes > Anatidae > Anas > Anas acuta. The sequence continues at coordinate 3,097,365 of NC_089004.1, read as the reverse complement.
CACGGGCAGGATACGTGACTCAGGGCTGCGGAGAAACCGTGCGGCATCGGGAGCTCCGTGGCAATCCTGCCCCTTGTGGCTTTCCGCCCCAAAATGATCCCTTCTGCTTTAACAGGTTACGTTTTGGGCGAAGGGCTGGAAACGTAGCGAAGCAGGACGGTGCCGAGGGGGGGGTGGTTTCTGGATGGAGTGGAAGGAAATCCTTCCTCCCACTTCTCCCTGCCAAATGCTTTCCTCCTGGGAAAGAGCAAAATGGGGATGAGCTCAGGCAGGCTGGCTCGTAAGAGCTGATTCATTTCTCCAGCACATTTTTTTTTTGCTCCTTCTCTCCGCCATCCCTCCGTTTGCCAGCGCCTTTTGCCAGGGCTCCCAGCCCCATCCAGCCCCCCCGGCGAAGGGACAGCGAACCTGGGGGGATGAGGAACTGCTGGGCCCACAGAAAAATCGAGGCAAAGCCACGGGGCCTCGGCGGCCTCCACACACCCCAGGGGAGGCTGCGGCCTCTTTTTTAGAAGTTGGTGCTGGCTGAAGGGGAGGGATCGTGTCTGTGCCCCCCCCGGTGCCCTCAGCAAGTGTCAGGGCTTGCAGGCAGGTCTGGTGGAGGAAGGGGGAGCTCCCAGTGCTGCCCCCACCCCAGCTCATGGAGATTTTTGTCCTTTTGTCCAGCTGGGGTATGTGGTGGGGGCTTCCCGGGAGGCCAAAGGCTTGTAGGGTAAAGATCTCCTCGAAACAGGAGTGAAGTTGTGTGTGGTGTTGAGTGGGATGCGTTCTCTTACAGGCGTCAGCGCGAGGCTGCGTGCTGGTTTCGGCCCTCCCTTGGCCTCTCCTGTGATTATGAAAGCGATTGTTATTAGTATTATTTTTAAAAAAGAAAGGTTTCCTCTTCCCCTTGCCCCCCCCATCCCTTCAAAGTGCAATCCCGGTGCCTTCAGGCCCGGGTTCCTGTTGACACGAAGCCGCCGTGCTCCTAAATCGCAGGACTGTAGGGCTCGGAAGGGACCTCAGGAGATCCTCGGGTCCAACCCGGGGCCAAAGCACGTTCCCCACAGCACCGCCAGCAGCAGCAAGCGGCCCCCAGGACCCCCTCCAGTGGCTGCACAGCCCCAGTGTCAGGCCCGCAGGTAGGGCTGGGGGGCTGCAGTCCCTCCGGGGGACCCTTCCTCCCCTCCTTGTCGCGATACCTGGTCGGGAGAGCATCGTGATACCTCGCTGGGAGAGCTCGTCTCCTTTCTGAAGCCACCAGGACGTTTCGAGTCCTCCTCTTGCTCCTTCTCTGGGTATTAATGAAGTTTGTGGCATCGTCGCTAATTAGCTTGTGCTGCTGCTCAAAGAATTAAGCACATCTCCATCGTGTAGTTCTGTCTGTCGGACAGAAGATAAAATTTACATGATTAAAGGGCTCTTCCTAACTGAGCAAACGCTTCATAATTCATCCTAGAACTTAAAACCAGGGCTGTACGTTCTTGTTGGGCCAGACTTTATTCAGATCCAATAATTTATTAACCACTTTCTCAACCAAATTTGTTTGGGCTTTACAGGACCGGCTATATTTAAGCTTATTCTTGCCACCTTTCTGACAAAAAAAAAAAAAAAAAGGCAGAAAAATGGTGAATAATTCTCTGCCCACACAGCAAATCCTCTGAGTAAGGAGGTGCTGTTCCTGCCAAAACCCCCCCGATCTCCGCCGTGCAGCTCGGCGACGGAGCACTCAGCAAACATCGTGTTTGCTGCTGACGCACGGCGCTGCACATGCTGCTGGGGGGACGTTCGGGGCATCGGGTGGGCACAAATCTGGAGCGCCAGCTGTTGATGCAGCCATTCTCCAGGAGAGGAAAGCTCCCGGTTGTGCTGGCTGGATTTTCAAGACCGAGGGAGGCTGCTCTTCGGTTTGAAAGGGATAACGTAACCTAAATGCTGTGCACCAGCCTTTCTCAGCCACCTATTTCTGCTGCTGCAAGGCAGAAAGGTGACGGCGAAGCATGCGTAGTGTCAGCTTTAGAACAAAAGCAAACTGCAAAGTGCTGCCAGAGTGGGTTTTTTTTCCACCTTCCCTCTGAAACAAGCATTAACAACACACAGCGGGAAGAACAATGGGTTCAACATCCCCGGGCATGGGCACAAAGCATGGCAGGGTCCCAGGGTGGGGGACAGCCCCCGTGCAGGGCTCCTCGAGGAGCAGGAGCTCGATCTGCCCCTCGTGCTGCCTCCACGTCGCTCCCCGCAGCCCTGCGAGCGTCTGTTCGCTCGCTCCCGCTCTCCTTTTCCTTAGGATGCTGTGCTCTGCTGTGATAGCCGCCAAGCTTTTCCTAGTATTCAGGTTAACAAAGGGAAATGTGTATTTATAGTGTTGTGAATTATTTCTCTGCCCCTTTGATGTTTGTGTGCGCCGAGATATCGTTAGGTCCGTCCCGTGGTTCTTTGGCTAACGCTGCCCGGGTTAGTAAAGGGCTGCTGGAAGCGCTCAGACCTTCCCCTGCACCCCTTAAATCAGGAACAGGGCTTCTTGGCCTTCCCTTTCACAGGGCTGAGCTTCTGCTGAAGTCCTTTACATCCTTTTTGGGTCCGTGACCCAGCCTGGTAACTCGCCTTGGCCATCCCCTCGACTCATTAATGCCTTCCTTCAAAAACCGAGCGCAGCCACCACCCAACTTTTCACCCACTTGCTCAACGTGTCCCATCAACCTGTCTCGGTCTCATCACGTAACCCAGACCCCTTCGGGCTCCTTCCCAGTTCCCTGATGGTCCCGGGGCTCTGTGGCTGTTGCAGCCTTCGGCGCGGTGACGCCAGGTACCGTCAGCTGCCCTGGGGACCTTCGTCTGTCCCGGTTCTCCCAGGAGCAGAAATCCCATCTGAGTTTTTGCAAGCACTTCGTGCCAGCTGCTCTGTGGCCGTTGTGTTTTTCCCGGGGACCTCCAGGTGTCGTAAACCCTCCTATTCCCTTTTTTATTGCTTTTCAAACCCCCAGGAGCAACGTGCAAGCCGCAGGTGGGCTGGTGCCCCGAGCCCAGGACGGGGCTCCAGGTTTCTCTGCCTCCCCTTGTCGGCAGAGCTTTGCTGCTCTCTGGCAGAAGAGGTGGAAGCAAACTCACAGGAGGCACTCGGCTTCCAGAACTTTGTCCTTTGGTGCCACATCTACCAAGTGGCTCCAGGCGCCGAGTGCTGGGAGCTGCTCATCTTTTCCACCGGGTGTGCAAAGGTCCGGTGGAGCTGCTGGGAAATGATTGCTCAGCAGCTTTGGAAGAGTCAGGCAGTAATTAACTACGGCTATTAGAGATAGGACCTGGGGAGGTTGGGCAGGAAATCTGGATGCGAGGCAAATATCCCGCGTTTCCCCTCTGTTTGCTGCACTTTTCCTCCGAATTGCTGCAGCCGTGGCGGTGGGAGAAGGGTCGTGGCGGTGGCAGAGAGCAGAGCTGCTGCTGCTTCCCCTTGGGTTTTTGTTTTCTCTGTTAATCTGACCCATTTATTTTTTTCTAGCCGAATAGAAATGATGTCTTATTTGGTACAGAGCATGCAAGAAGTGACTAATGATAGGAGAAAATGGTTATGATGCAAGTCCTTATTGCTGCCTGCTGCGAGGCGTGGTAAGCCCATGTCAAGCATCGCCCCAGAGCAGGAGGTAATGATGGAAACTTCTCCCTGGCACAAATCTGCCTCCAGAGGAGCATCGTGCCCCTTCTGCGGGCAACCACAGTGCCCGATGCTGGCGTGGCGTTAGCAAGGCAAGGCCAAGCTGTCAGCTGCTCTGCAGGGAAGAAAAAGGAGCCTCCGTTCTCTTGAAAGAGTGCCTTGGAGAGTGCCGAGCTGCTGACAAGCATGAAGCATCCCTGGAAAGGCACTTTGTACACACGGTGGGCAGAGAAGGGGTCTGGGGAGTGTGAAGGAGTCGAGGAGAGGTCTCTGGGATGCTTCAGGGTTGTGGAATCCGTAGCAGAGCGGCCGTGCCTGGCAGTGCTGCCTTGCTGCAGGTGGGTTAAGCTCAGAGAGGCTTCGCTGGGTGCCCTCGTGGGCCAGCCCGGCCCTTTTGAAGGACTGTAGAGGCAGAGCTGAGGACCTCATAAAAAGGGATCCCAGCTGGGATTTAAGCACTGTCATCAGACTATAGGCAAGGGAAGGACGCGTGCCCGGAGCAAACAGGCAGCGGCTGCGTTGCACCGCACGTCTGTGCCCTTCTCTGGCCGTGGCTCAGCGAGCGGGACCTGCTGGCTCCTGCTTGAGTTCCATTTTTTTAATTCCCGCTGTCCTCATTCCTCCGAGCCCATCTGCTGGCTGGGGATGAGTCACCCGACAGCGCTCTGAGGAGGTGATTTGACAGGTGGCTCCCTAGAAAGCCGTCTCTGCGCACGGCAGCTCTTTCTTCGCGGTTCCTACGCGATGAGATTCCGACCCGAGGTCACTTTGAAGGCATCGTGCCTCGGGAAGGAAGGGACACGGGAAGCAGCTCCTCATTGTTCGGCGCTGACCTTCCTGCTGCGCCTGCAGAAAAGCGAGGCAGCGGCTCCGGGTAGCGGGCGGCTGGGTCGTTTCAGATGGTGAGGGGGTGGATAGCTCGGCTCGCTTCGAGACACGTTTTGCTGGGGCACGTGTCTGCGGCAGTGGGAGCACCTCTGCCTGCTTCCACACGCGCACCGTGGTGGTGCTTGGTCTCAGCCCTTCTCCTAGAAGAAAGGAACGGGAAAAGTGAAGGCAAAGAAAGCTCAGGAAGGCTGGGCACTAGGCTGAAAACCTGTGTGAGCTGAAAAGCAAATATTCAGCAGGGAAATGAGACGAGGTAGGGCAGAGCTCTCAGGTCCGTGTGCCCAGGGGCAGGTTGGATGAACAGAGGGGCTGAAAGGAGCCACAGCATCACCCTGCTCGGAGGGCGAGAGCTTCACCCATTTGTCTGCCTCTGATCTGCGCTGCCCTTCCGCAGCCAAACCGGGATGTGCGAGGTGGTGAGATGGTGTCTGTTGAGTCACCTCCAGCTTCTCGTTTTGGTTCTGCTGCTAAACCTGCTCTTGACAGTAGGCAAATCACTTCCTCTCGTAGCCCTTCCTCTTCTAGCACTTGTCGGTCTTCTCCGAGTGGAACTCTCAGAGTGGAACTCCCAAGTTCTTTGGCGTGTTGGTGCGGAACTGCCTGGGCTCCATTTGGTGGCCACTGCCCCTTGTCCTGTCCCCACAGAGCCCTGAGAAGAGGTTGGCCATGTCCCTCTGTCTGCCACCCCTCAGCTCTTTCCAGACACTGCTCAGATCCCCTCTCAGCCTTCTCTTCCCAAGGCTGTCTAGCCCCAGCTCTCTCAGCCTCTCCTCCCAGGGGAGATGCTCCAGGCCCCGGCTCCTCTCTGTGGCCTCTGCTGGGCTGTTTCCAGGAGCTCCCTTTTTTTTTTTTGTGCCGGGGAGCCCAGCACTGCACCCAGCCCTCCAGGTGAGGCCCGAGCAGGGCAGAGCGGAGGGGGAGGATCACCTCCCTTGACCTGCTGGCCACGCTCCTTTTAACGCACGCCAGGAAAATGTCTTCCCTTTTATACAAAAGAACAAAAAAAAAAGGTTGAAAGCCTCTGAGGCGGCAGAAAGCGCTCAAGTATAAAAGCAAACACCGACAGATGGACCCCAGAAGGAACTGCAGGCTTGCAGGGAGGAAAGGTGTGTGCAGGAGGAAAGCTCTCGGGCTTGCACCGGCTGCTGCAGCTCCACGCAAGCTGCCTGCTCGCCTCCCCCTGCTCGCTGCCCCTGTGGTTGGGTGCTGGGGACGCACCGAGCTGCTCTCCAGCAGCAAAAAAGAGGATGGGGAAGAAATTGGGAGGTCCCGACACAACGTCTGCCTGTCCTTCCAGCACCTTCCAGTCTCTCCCTGTATCACCATGAAGGTGACGCTGCCCCTTTCACGCCGTGCTTTGTGTCGGTGCAGGTTTGCAGCACATCAAATGGAGCTCGTCCCCGTCTGCGCCTGCTCAAGGAGTGCCACCAGCCTCAGGACAGGGACAGGCAGGCTTCGCAGGGGCTGGCGGCGTGCTCAGGACCACGTCCAGCAGGATGGAGACCTTCACGGGGCTCTCAGCCATCACCAGACCCCAGAGCAGGAGGATGCAGCCGGTGCCCAGCCCCACGTGCAACCCAGCTGCTCTAAATCCTGCAGCAGCGGGGCGAAGCGTCCTGTTGGCTCTGCAGGGCCACCCAGCTGCCTCTCGTGCTGTGATGATGAAGTTACCAGGGAAGATAAGCAAAAATTACACTTAATTCCAGGGAGCCGTGCGTTACTGAGCTCTTGCAGTGGCCCCGTTCATCTGGGACTCAAAACATTGACAGCACCTTTTAAATTCTTTCGTGGCCTGGCATTTTCCACTGCGCTCACTATTTGCTGATGAAGGGAGCCAGGGCAGAGCTGCTGCTCTGTTTGCCTGTCTGTGGTTTTTCCTTCTCGAAGGGAACTTTCTGCTGAGACATGACGCTGGGAGGGTGGCGGCGTGGAAGAGGAAGGCTTTGACCTGGCAGCAGCTGGAAGGATAATGTTTTCATTATACCGTGGGCAGCTGTTTTGGATGCAGAGCTTGCATAAGTTTGGTATGTTAGAAATAGGGCCGACTGCTTGCTACGGAGAAAAAACACGAGTTTAGGAGAAAAACAGTTTGTTTCTCTTGGTGCGTTGCGCTTGTTTGTGTTTGTGTAGGCTACCTGAGTTCCCTATCTGCAAATACTTCAGGCTGGAGAGCAGACTATCGAAATCAGGTGTGCAAAGTCCAGGGGAAGTCTCCTGCTCGCAGATAACGGCGCTGACACACGCCTCCGTGCCCACAGCTGGTGCTGACAAGGGCTTGCTTGCCTACTCCAAACCCTGCTGCCGCTGGGGTTTGGAATAGGGGGCTCTATGGGTGCTCCTCAGCCACGGGAAGGTTGGCAGGTGGTGCCTACTTGATCCGCTTCAGCATGAGTTTCGTGTTTGCTGATTGTGCTGAAAATCACCCCAAACTCTCCTTCTGCATCTGCCCTTCCTCTGCCAGCAGCAGGGGCGATGCAGCACATCCCATCGCTCTGAGCTGGGACTCGTCCCAATTCGGGCACGGCCTCGCCTGCTGCTTACAAAACCTGTTGGTGTTTTGTGCTCTGAAATGCTCTGCTGTATTTCCACGTGGCCTCCGTGCCCATCTCCTGGCAGGAATGTTAATGGGGGTGATGCTGCGGGCGGCCACCAGGGAATTGCAGCCTTCGAGTGGGAGTGGGTCCTACCTCGTGCCTCCGGGATCTGTTTCGGTTTCGGTGATGGCACGGGCAGCACCGGGTGACTGATAGGTCTGCCTGATTCACCTGGTTTATGTAAGGATGCCCAGAGCAGGACACCAAATGGGGGTTCGGGTTGGTTTTTATTTACTGCGAGCTTGTCCCGGAGCTGAGGAGCAGTGGTGTGATCAGGAGAAGGAACGATGGGCCTGGAGGATGCTGGAGAGGAGGGGATTTGGTGTTGTGGGTCGGGAGAAGCTCTGCAGCCCTCCCTCACCCGAGAGGTTACGTTTCTCTCCCGTTCCCTGCTATAAAAGAGGAGCCCTCTTCATCCTGCCTTTCTTCTCCCTCTGTGTACACACATCATTCCTGCCTCTCCCTCTAGCCAAGCTCCTGCTGCAGTAGTTAGCCGAAACAATAGGTCTTTCATTTCCGAAGATCTTCCACCACGCGCAGCCCGCCCGTCGGTAGGTTTCCAACGGCAAAGGGGAAGTTGGGATTGTTCGAGTTCCCACGCCTGGACAAAGGAAATCGATGGAAGCCCCTGCGAGTCGATTCTCTTTGAAACGAGGCTGCAGAAACCACAGAACCTGGCCAGGAGCAGCCCTTTGGAGGCAGGAGATGAGGCAGAAGCTGCGAGTGCCGGGGAGGGAGGCTGGCTGCCCCGCTGCTGCTGGGTTTTGCCGGGGTGGGAGCCGTCTGACGGGATGAACGCACCTCCCTGCGCTCTGAGCTCAGGTCGGAGCTATCTAGGGCATACCTGAACTGCCAGCATCCTTTTAATTAAACACGGATGTGAAGCAAGGGATTGATTTCTTGCTTCTGGACTGCTTTCAGCCCTCTTCCCCCACCCTGTGGCTCGGTTTGGTTGTGATGCCAGCTAAACTAGGCAGGTTTATCTCCCTGATCCGTGACGCCCAAGTATATCTCCTGTGCTAATATTTGCTCTAGGAGGCATTCAGCTTTTCTTCTACGCGGTTCAGCTGAGGGCCTTTGCTCTGTCATCGTGCCCTGCTTCCTCTGAGCTCCAGCGCTGCTTGCTGGGACAACGTTTTAGGACATGTCCCGTCCTGGTGGGGCTGATAGAGTAAAGGAACCAGACACCACAGGCTTGTTCTCACCTTTCATGCCCAGCCAGCTGATATCCTTCAGCAGAAGTCTGCAGGAGAGTATTTGGGCCACTGCCTTTGGGGAACTGTTTCCTTGTCTTGCCTTGCACCGTCCCTTCTCTGCCTGCATGCCTCTGCCTGCAGCATTTGCAAGAGGCCAGGTCTCTGCCCAGGGAAAGGCCGGTGTATCCCAAGTCTGCAATCATCCCTCTTCCATCTTCATGTCCCCCAAAATGCCCCTGAGATGCTCTCTGGCGGAAGCAGCGGTGAGATGCACGCGGCTGCATTTCACCAAGCACTTGAAGGTTTGTTCAGGCCACGCTGGGTGCTGTGGGCAACACACGTCTGCTTCCTTCTGCCTCCCACCTCCCTTCTTTGTCTCCCACCCCACAACTAAAGGGTGAGCCCCCTAACGACCTTCGTGCTGCCCTCGCCCCCAGCCCTCGGGGCTCTTTGCACGACGAGAAGGACTCAGAGGCTTGGCTCCCAGTCGCATCGTGAAGCCCTGGGTTGAACCACGAGCCAGCGAGGGTTTCTCCCAGCTTGTGTCTCAGCTAGGACAGCGGGGGATTTGCATTAGTTTGTCTTCCTGCCTGACAGATTCGGGAGCGTGGGGATGGGGCTGGAGCTGCTGTGGATGGCACACAGTCCCTCCTTCTTTCCTCCCGTGATGAAGCCTCCCGGTTTAATTAGAGCCAGCGGGGAGAAAACCTCAATCTTATTATTCCTTCACAGCAGGGCACCAGTAGCATTTCTTGGATGTCAAAAGGAGGATTAAATTAGTCTGCAAGCAAGGTTTCCTCCTTCACATCTCTAGGTTTTCTGGGAGGGTGTTAAGCCTCCAAAATCACTGTGGTGATCAGTGCATTTGACATGGCATGCAGTCCCTGATTACAGCACAGCTCCCTGTCAGAGGCGTTGTTTGCAGCTTTCTGGGCTGCAGATCTGTGGGTGGCTGGGTGGAGAGAAGTCGGAATGGAATTGCTCGGGATAATTGTACCCTTCCCAGGTGTATTAGAGAACAGAGGAGGTTTCCGGAGGTGCAGCCTTTGGGAAAACGATCTGCACTGCTCTCGGATGTGCAGAAACCCCTTTGTGGCCGTGCAGGCTGCGTGACGAGCGGCGTTTTGGCACGGAGGTGCTGGAGCAGATGATGGCAGCTGGAAGCGCCTTTGCTCTGGTGTGCTTGCCCTCGCCGGGCCTGGCAGGCAGAGCAACCGCTTCATGTTTTTTCCCTGCTCTGGAGAGGGACGTGTGCCTCCCCAGCTCCGAGCTGGCTTGCAGAAACGCGTGCTGGCACCGCAAGCACGGAGCAAGTGTCCAAAAAAAGCAAGAATCCGAGGTCTGGTTGTTTGCCCATCTGCAAGCGGCTCTGTGGTGACAATTCCCCTTTGGGCCTCTCGTGCGCTGGCTGGGCCCTCCTGGGGCACAGATCCATGCAGGAAGCTCCTGCTCTCCTTTTTTTCTGTCCTCCTTTTTTTTTTTGTCCCCCTTTCAGTGTTCATAAAGAAGCCGGTGAGGCTGGGAGGGCTGCGCTGTGCCCGGGAGCGTGCGTGCACCTCCACGGGGCCGGGCACACAGGGATCAGTCCGGAGATTATGTCTGAGAATGAAACCCGGAGCTCAGCCGGGCGAACCAGGAGAGCAGCAACCCTTTTCTTCCCCCTCAGTGTCTAAACGTCGAGGGAGAACTGCAGCAGCCCCTCTTTGTGGGGTCCTCTGCTGAACCCAGAGAGAGGAAGGGCGCAGCGAGGCCCGAGAGGCCGCGGCCTTGTTGTGGGGCCCTGCTCTGAAGGGCGTTTCGGCCTCGCCATGATTGATGCCGCTGTTGCTCGGTGCCGAGCAGTCATTCAGAAGAGCTCTTTGCTCTCTGCTCTGTCATGGCTGCGCAGCCTCGAAGCTTTGGGTGTTTGCAGATGTCCTGCCAGGAGATGTGAGGAGCTGATCAGCCAGAGCTGCGCTCAGCACCGTGGTGTCAGAGCCAGGCACTTGGAGCACCAGGGGTCTTTGAACACAGCTCTGTTTTTATTTTTTTTCTGCCCTATTTTGGGGTCTGGAAATAGGATTTTGTTGAATTCCTGAAGATTTTGTCCTTCTTTGTAACAGCAATCAGTTGTTCAGGGGGCTAAAAGCACTGCAGGGCTGGTGCAGTCACACAGGGCAGGTCCGGTATCCCCGAGTGCTTTTCAACCTGGATGCTTACCTAAAAGTTTTCTCCTCTTCCTCAAAAAACTAAGGAACCATTCTGAATCCCCGCGGGAGCAGGAGGGTGCCAGAGGAAAAAAAGATTTGATAAAAATCAAGTATTTGATGTGGAAGTAAACAAACCTGGATTGTTCAGCCAGAACTGGAGTTTTAACTACAAACACAAGAAATCCTGGCAGTGCCCCGTGGCAGGCGTCAAGTGCTTGGCAGTCAGCAGCTGTTTAGACCACTTGTGATGTCTGTGTAGGTAATTCAGTGTCCATGGACCAGTTTGGGGCAAGATAACACTTGTGGGTGTGTTGCAGGCGGGTTTGGCTCCTCCATTCAGCCCCGGGTGCTGCCACTGGCCGTGCCCCTTAGGAATGGGGCCAGGCAGGAAAAGTTCCTCCCCATTTGGGCTGCACAGAAGGATGTTTTTTTGGGTGGATTTAATAAGGTACGTTCAGCAAGTGTCTTTCAGCTCAGGCAGTTGAATCATGAGGTTTACGGAAAAGAAATCTTTTCTTAGCCTAAGTGATATTTTGAAGAAAGACTTCAAAATACAGACTGACAGTCCGTAACGGCAGGGCTGCTTTTGGCTGACATCTCTTGTTCACCTGTTTTAGAACAGGCATCAGAGACGCCTTGATAAATGTATTTGAAATTGTTGCTGGATTTGCAATTGTTGCTGTGGCTTCTGTAGATCTCCTTATCCTCCACTTAAAAAAATAAAATAAAATCGAAATACAGGACCCTAGACCATATGGATTGCAGGGAGTTGTGGTTTAGGGCTTTGAAAGGTCTCTGCTCTCTCTAGACTTAGGTCTTACACCGGCTGCTGCGAGCAGAGTATGTTAATTCCCTGTTTACTTGCATTTTGCCTTGTGTGAAATTGAAGCCTGTCTCAAAATGGAGCTGAGAGACAATGCTGTTGCTCGCTTTTTCCAGCAAGCGTTGGAGTTGGAGCTGTGTGTTGTGATTTAAGGAGCTTCATAGCTTCTGCTGGGTGAGGAATATCCTGCCTGTGTCTGAGGGCTGAGCCATGCTTTGGGAGGGTGGGAGATGTTTAAATTTTTAGTGGGGCGTTGTTAGCAAAGAGCCAAGTGTTATTGCTGTGCTATGGGCTGTTCCTGCCACCTCCTTTCTCTTGCAGATGCTGTCTGGACCACCCCTGTTCCCTTTCTTTGCATGAGGTACAAGCAGGTTTAAGTGGACAGCCACTGCCATGCCTGATTCTTCCTGCTGTGTTCTTTTTCTGCAGCTGGTCAGCGAGAAAGTTGGAGGGGCTGAAGGGACCAAACTTGACGATGACTTCAAGGAAATGGAAAAGGTGAGTAGGGAACAGGAGGAATCTCTAAAATCACACATGTAAGTCCTCTGTGACCTTGCCAAGGCCCCAAGCTGATCTTCACTGCTGCTGGATTATCTTGTTTCCCTACAGAAAGTGGACCTGACCAGCAAGGCAGTTACAGAAGTACTGACCAGAACAATAGAGTACCTCCAGCCAAACCCAGGTGAGTCCTCTCCTGTCCTCTTCCCTCTGTCCCCCAAGTTGCTCAGGGAATCAGGGAAAGAGGCAGAGGGGGCAGAGAGATATCACAAAGACACTTTTTGACCCTAAGGTGTTGGTCACCAGCCCAATTTTGAGATCAGGCATGCTGCCAACCTTTACCAGAGGGATGCTGGGCTGTCCTGATGTCCTGTGACCTCGCTAGCTGGCTGAGTTAATGAGGTCTTACTGTAGCTAACGGGTACTTTGTGGCTCAGGTTAAGATCAGGGTACCCCTCTTGCCCTGTAGTGTGTTTCTGGGCTGTAAGACACCGCTGTTGCTGTCAAACAGTGAACAGAACAGACTCATTTTTAGCCTTGGACCTAGAAAAGCCCTGGAGGGAACCCGTTTTTGCTGAGGTGTCCAGAAAAAGTAGTGCATCTGGTCTGGGAAGGGGTGGCTGGCTTTGTAGCCATCATCTCTGGAGCCTGCTGTCCTGCATATTTCCAGCCAGCTCATTCCGAGCATGCTCCAGAGACTAAGGGAGAGCTGGGGAAACTCCTTTGGCCTCCACTGGTTAGCTGTAGGGAACTATTTTTGCTTGCTGTCTTGGAAAAGAAACTTCTCTTTTCATAGCAAGTGATATTTCTGGTAGATGAAGACAATAGGGCTTCTTGGCTTTAGGAGTAGCTTAAAAAAAAAAATTGGCGGTGGCCAGCAGCTGCTGGCAAGCCCAAGTAATTGCAAACACGGCTGTGGCTGTTTCTGTGCCAGCTTCCAGAGCCAAGCTAACCATGCTGAACACGATGTCGAAGATCCGCGGGCAGGTGAAGAACCCCGGCTACCCGCAGTCAGAAGGGCTGCTGGGGGAGAGCATGATCCGATACGGCAAGGAGCTGGGCGAGGACTCCAACTTCGGTGAGTGCCCCGTGGGGCTGCTGCCTCTTGCAGCCTGTGGATGAGATGGCAAAGTCTGGTGCCAAATTTCCAAGCTGTTCATCTGCAATTCCTGAAGGGCTCTGTGACCCTGTGCATCGCTTAACAGCAAGTGCCTCGAGTCCAGACTGGCAGCGAGCGCCAGATCTATAGCAGGTTTAGGGCAAATGGATGGCAGTGGCTGCACCTCGTTCCTTAAGCCAAAAGCAGGGGCAAAATCCACAGCTCATGGCTGGTGTCCATACCGTTAACAGCCTCCCTGCACACTGGCCCGCACTGAGGCCCTTAGAGGAAGCTCAAAAGCTTTCACCCAGGCAGGGAAGCGGTGATCCCAGTGTGCTGGATCATAATCCGTGGCATTACGTGTAAAACCACCTCTTAGTGCTTCTTTATTAAACACTGGGGTAAGTTTGCATGTGGGGAAAACTCCCTCCGTGCTCCTAAACAACGCTGATGACGTGGAAACCAGATTGAGCGAGATTAGGAGTTTTACTGTGCAGCAGAGCTCTGCTATGGGGAAGCTGTAGCCAAGAAATCCCTTCATGGGGTAATTTCTCATAACCATGAAACAAACCATGTGTGACTTGCAGGGAGGAGGGGGGTGAAGCCTTTCAAAGACATCAGCTGTAATTCACTGAAACGTCAGCCTGCACATGTGGCAGACCCAGCACAGCGCACAGCTGTCTGATCGCTTCCAGCGCAGGGAGGAGCCGCCGTGCCTCAGGAAAATTAAAAAGCTCTGGCCACTCTGTGGAAATGGTGAAGAAGTCTCGAGGGTGTCGCTGGTCAGCTCGGAGCCCTGCACCTCTCTTGGCTTGCAGGAACCAGCATTGTAGCAGAGCGAGGGGGAAGGAAGTTTTTAGAAGAGCACACCAAACCCGGCTTCCTTTAATAGCCTCTCCTTACAGAAACACTTAACGTGATAAATTTATGGTTTGACAGGTTATCTAGAGTTATCACGGTTGAAACAACTCTTTTTGCAAATACTCTGTAGTGTATTTTTTCCAGCTGGACAGCAGAGCCGTGGTTTCACTTCACCCTCTGTTTCGTTTGCATATTCTCCTGTGCTAATGTAGTGCCGAAATGGTCGGTTTGCCAAAGCTGCACAGGAATAATTTAATCTATAAATGGTTTCCACTGGAATAAAAAGCCAAGACTAAAAGCACTTTGCTGTGAGGCCGTCTGGCTTAGCTGTCATAGTGGCAGGGGCTTGAGAAAAGCATGAAGCGAACTGGGTTTCAATAAGCAATTCTGGGCTCTCTGATTCAGAGAGGAGAGGAGGAACGGTTGGCCCGGCAGAGGCTCGTGTCGAAAATGAACAAAAAGCTGCAGGTTTGCTGCCAACATCTGGGGAAACTTGAAAAGTTGGTCAAAGTGCTCTGGGCTCAAAAACCACCAGAACAAAAGGACGGCCAGACTGAACCAGACCAAACGTGCTCTCCTCCGGGCTCCTGCTGCCAGCAGCGGCCAGGGAGCAGAGCAAGGTTAACGCGCTGCCTGGCAGATGAGTAGCTCCATGGTTCCCTGAGCTAACAAAGCCGCTTTACAAAATATTTGTACCTTTTCCTTTCTCTGTGTAGTTGGTAGAGATTGTTCCTGTGTTTTGGAGGAAAGAAATGAAGCGTGTTGGCTGTGGAGTCGGCACCGCCATGCAATTGCCTGCGCTCACACCAGGCAGCTCCCTGCGCCCGGCTCGGATGGATGCTCCAGATAGAAATGTGGGGGCGTTTGACGTGTGACAGAGCTCGCACATGCTGGGTGTCTTGGCAGAATGGCTCTGCATGCAGCTGCCAGAGACTTGGGCTCTATTTAACTGCCTGGCCTCTTCTCCCTCTCCCTTTCTCTTCCCTTCCTTTCCTCGCTCGAAGGCGATGCGCTTCTCGATGCCGGTGAATCTATGAAGCGACTGGCTGAAGTGAAGGACTCGCTGGACATTGAAGTCAAACAAAATTTTATTGATCCCCTCCAGAACCTGTGTGACAAAGACCTGAAAGAGATCCAGGTAAACGGCACAATGTTTTCTCTCCTCTTCATCTCTTCAGGTCCTGGCTCCTTCTGGCTGCTAGTGCACGTCACCACTTGCTCCATCACGGTGGGAAACAGGTGGACTTACACAGATACCAGTCCTGTTCCCCTGCACTTTGCACACTTTCTCTCTCCACATTCACTGGGATTTCCTCCCCTGCTCAGTGCACTCAGTGCCACTGCTCCTGCTCCCGAGCAGCTCCTAAAGCTTGGATGTAGGTGTGAATGTTCCTTCACGTACTGTGCTCTATGGAGGATGCTCTGGGAGGATGTCCCAACCGTTCCGGGCTGCTTGCATTTGGTTCTTCGTGCTGTGAGGTCCTGGTAGTGTTACATTCTGGGCTGGCTGGCATTAAATTGCAGCATTTACAGCTGTTGGCTCTGTTCTGTTAACATCCTGGATCCTACAGCGTAGTTTTCAAGCCGTGAGTAAGCTTCCCTCTAGGCCTCTGAGGACGTGTTTCAAGAAGGCCCTTTGGTGTCTCACTAGGGAGACACAGAGCGTGGTAGCTCCCTTGTGCTACCACGGAGACAAGCCTGTGCAAACCGTGGCCAGGCTTTGTAATAGGATCCACCCAGACCTATAATTCACAAGGCAGCTCTCTTGAGCGAATTTTTGCTTACAGTGGTGTCTCAGATAAAATAACTGCCAACTACTCTTTCAGTACTTATCTGCTGGGCGCTCCAGTTCTGCAGGCTGCCACGGAGCTAATTTAAACAGTTCTGGCCCTGAGCAGTCACTGGATGCAATGCCCAGAACCTGCCTCCCAGTTCCTGATCTCCAGAGATCTCTGTCACTCACGGGGACCTGAAAGTAATGGGCCAACTCTTCATCTCCCTGAAAACCTTGCATGGAGGACAGATCTGGGCTACTCACTGCAGTGCTTTCC
The DNA here is from genome assembly GCF_963932015.1 of Anas acuta. NCBI lineage: Eukaryota > Metazoa > Chordata > Aves > Anseriformes > Anatidae > Anas > Anas acuta. The sequence goes on along the minus strand of NC_089004.1, from coordinate 3,081,535 downwards.
TCCAGCTCTCAGCTAGAAGGAGCTGAAATCGTATTTTTGTACCAATTTGTTGAGGGCTGTTTCTTAGTAAAAAGTTACCCACACCCACAGCAGTAATCCTTTGTCAAACCGAGTTCAAACGGTCTGCTCCTCCCTGTCATCTCGCAGCAGCCCTGACCTGCAGCTCTCCACCGTGTGCCAGAGCCTCGCAGGAGTCTGAGCATAGGAAGGAGCCACAAAAGCGTGTGCTCTGAGATCAGGTTTCTGAAATGAAAGAGCTTGGCCTGTAACTAGAGCTGCCCGTCCCAGCAGGAAAACGTGGTTGCTCCCAGTCTCGGGATCTTCCTTCTCTTTCTTTACCGTTCATAACCATCCCTTCCCCAGCACCATCTCAAGAAGCTGGAAGGCAGACGCTTGGACTTTGACTACAAGAAGAAACGACAGGGGAAGATCCCTGATGAGGAACTCCGACAGGCCATGGAGAAGTTTGAAGAGTCCAAGGAAGTGGCCGAGACCAGCATGCACAACCTCCTAGAAACCGACGTGAGTGCACGGGGACAGTGGGGGCTCCCTGCTGCCCCAGGGCTGAGCGCTGAGGGGCGGGTTGCATGTTTCCAAAGGCACCAGGGTGGGATGTCTCGAGGAACAGAAGAGTTAAAGAGGCTGATTTCCACTCTCCTTTTAGCACGTGGGGGTTTGCCCCCTGATAACCCAGACCTGGGTGCCCAGTGAGTGGCGTGGCAGGCCCCTCACCCTTCCTCCAGCCTCCCTCTTCCTGACCCAGCTCTTGGCTGTGGCGTGAACCAAACGGGTCTCTTCTCATTCATGTGTGCCAGTGGGGATAAGTTTGGCCAGGTCGCACAGCTCGCTCAGGAAGGATTTGACCACCTAGGGAAGCCCAGAGGGCGCTAGGCACTGGCCTCCATTCTCCTGAGTCTCAGCCTCTACCCGACCTCTGTTATCTGAAACCCCAAACCTTGCCCTCATCTCCTTGGGGAAGGGGCCCCTTGTGCACATTTCCCAGCATGTTCTCAGTCCCCACGTGCAGCGGGAGTCTCCTGCCAGCGAGGGGGAGCCATTCACCCTGCCTTGGTGTGGTTCTCGCAGATCGAGCAGGTGAGCCAGCTCTCAGCCCTGGTGGATGCCCAGCTGGACTACCACAGGCAGGCAGTGCAGATCCTGGACGAGCTTGCAGAAAAACTCAAACGCAGGTGAGTCCTGGGGGCCGAAGGCACTCCGTTTCCACAGCCATAAGCTGTCCCCGTGACACTTGTCTGTAAATACCCGACTTCCCCTCTAAATCCATCCCCAGGATTTTAAAGCCACTCCTTGAAATCGCTATGGCTTCGATCCAGACCTCCTTCAGATCGGTTCTAAAATAGGAAACAACACGTCCATGCTTGCTCCGTGGGCAACTGGTCTCTGCTGGTTTGGGCCGTGCTTAAGGAGCTGGAGCAGTTGGCAGGGTGCTGTGGGCCAGGAAGGTCTGTGTGTTCAGTGGCTCCTGGGTTTTCTGGAGACTAGAAAATGAATGTGGGGATAATGTGGTGGCCACGGGCCAGTGGGAGGATGCTCCTTAAAGGAAGGCACCTGTGAGCCCACTGCCAGCCCCTTTCCATTTACACGGTGGTCTCCTGGTGGGCCCTGCTGGCTGCAGGACTGCCACACGTTGCAGCTCTGGAGTTCTGAGCCCCATGAGCCTGTTCATGAGGGGCAGGTTGGTGTTTGGAGCCAGCAGAGCCACGGAGTGGCCTGCTCTGCCTGCTCCCCCTGCGCCCTCAGGTGCCCGACCTCCTCGTGCTGCTGGGGGCTCTGACAACGTGCAGCAGCTGCCAAGGTGCCGAGGAGCACGGGGGCAGCGCCTCCACTTCCCGGGGTGATGCAGTGATGCTGCTCTGCTTCTGTCAGAATGGAAAGCTGCTGAATGGAGGCTGTGTCTGCGTGGAGTCAAGCAGAGCTGGGAGCAGCCTGCAAACTGCAGCACGAGTGTCCTCTGCTGGCCTGCAGGCAGCGGGTGCCTGAGACGCCTCCGCAGCGAGGCCCTGGGGCCCTCTCGAAGGGCAAAGTCCCAAATCCTGGGCTAGATCCTGCTCCAGGAGGCGCCAGCACAGAGGGTTGCACAGATTCTTGTCTACAAATGAACCTGCTCCCCTGCACAGCCACGTCGCTCAGTTCCCTGCCTGCAGTCCCTGTGGCACGTAACGCAGCGTGCAGACAGGAGGCAGCCGAGGCTCGTCTCGGGGGCTGCGAGGTGCAGGTGGTGGGTGCCTTGCCCAGCAGGAGCTACCAGGGACATCGTGCTCATTTTCACTTTGATTTATCCACATTTCTTCTCCTCCTTCCAGAATGAGGGAGGCCTCCTCACGTCCCAGGAGGGAATACAAACCCAAACCCAGGGAGACGTATGACTTTGGAGAGACTGACCAGTCCAACGGGGGCTTCTCTTGCAACCCTACCCCCAAAGTCTCAGGTAAAGTTGTCCCGTGTACGTGCACACAGCAGCTCCTGGGGACGGAGGGGAGCTCCCCTGCCTGGAAATGATGTCCGTGGTGTGCTGGATGTGCCTGTGTGGGCTGGTGGCTCTGAGAATGTCAGAAATGCCTCTAGACCTGGGCTGTTTTCTCTTGGGGCCCAGCAGCCTTCGTTATATTGGCTGTGGGGAAGGCCCAGCAGGGCCTCTGGCCTGTGTTCACTGGCTGATAGTGCCCAGCCAGAGCCAGCAACGGCAGACAGGAAAAATTAAATGTCTTCTGCTTCCCTCCCCATCTTCCATCACGCTGCATTTGTCCCTCCCCGGTCCCGGCGAGGCAAATGGGTTTCTAACAGCATGCAGGATGCCCCCTTTCTCCTAACAGAACCTCCCTTTGGGCCCTGCCTTTCCCTGTCTCCAGTTAACGTTGTTTTAAGCATGTCTCTTTTTGTTTGGAAGCAGCTTCCTCCTCTTTCCGATCCGACAAGCCGTCCCGGGCCTCCGTCAGGAGTATCCGTGAGTTTCCTCCCTCTGCACCGCCCTGCATGATGTGTGCCCATCTCTCCCCATCCCTCCTCGCTCCTCCTTCCTTGGCGCTGCTGCTTGGAGTCGCTCACACCTCTGTGCTGAGTTAAACCTCGCCTCTCCCGAGGCCCACATTAACCCAGCCACGCTGCACTGATGTTTGCCACCCCAAAGCTTGGGCCTTTGCTCACCCGGAGGAGCTGTGGCAGCGCTCACCACGCAGGCGCGCCCTGCCTGAGACCCCAAACATCAGCAGCTCCTCCAGGAGGTATCACACGTCGTGTTCCTGTCACAAGTCACCCGGCATCGATCCGTGCTGCTCCTGCTCCTTGTACCCGCTGCCCCCTTCCCTGGAACTGGAGGCTGAGCGGGCAGTGCTCGGGTACAGAGCGTGGCTTTTGTGGTGTGTGAGGTCCCGGGCAGGACCTCGGATGGGTTGTGGGGTGAGGCAAGGCCCCGAGCAAGGTCTGCAGGTCACCGTTACCCCCTGAGGGGGCTCAGGGGCTTTCGCTGGGGTACAGAGACCGGGCTGGATTTGGGGTTCAGGGGCATCAGAGCGGGGAAAGCGAGGGGCTCGTGGTGGTGCTGAAGGTCTCGAGGAGCCTGGTGCAGGGGAAGCGCTGTGGTTGTGGGGCCAGCCTGGTATTTTGGGAAGTTATCTCAGAAGTGAACCTGCTTGGCTGCTGCTTTTGGTGTTTTCTGAGTTCTCCGATGCCGGATCCTTCCTTGCTGGGGGGTGTTCAGCAGAGCAGATCTGCTGGTCTTCCTCTGTGCTGTTCCCCCTGCCCCGTTGGAAGGGCTCTAGCACAGAACAACGGGGAAGGGAATTGGGGCCCTGGAGACCACGGTAATCTGCATTAGCTGAGTCTGTTCCCTGTAGGATCCCTACAGATGCAAAGTTTAATGCCTGCCCACCCCCAAACTTCACTGGCAGCACGGGGCTCCTGCCAGCACCCCGCTGATTCAGGTTGGGCTCCGCTTTCTTCCCGTTGGGGCTCTCCTTTGGGGGAAGGTCACGAAGGGAAACGTTTGGAGCAAGAAGGGAGAGGAAGCAGCGAGCTAAAACCCATCGAGGAGTTTGAAAGGAGCCCTACAACACCCCGGGGGCAGAGCCCCGGCACTCACTTCCCAAACCAGGGCTGTTTGTCCTGGCTGCAGCAGAGCCGGGGGTCCCACACGGTGCCGGGGGGGGGGGTCCAAGCACGGGGCTGGCCGCCGCTGACCCCAGCCCACGCTCTCTCCCCGCAGCCCACCTGGACCAGCCGTGCTGCAAGGCGCTCTACGACTTCGAACCCGAGAACGATGGCGAGCTGGGCTTCAAGGAGGGCGACATCATCACCCTCACCAACCAGATCGACGAGAACTGGTACGAGGGCATGATCAACGGCCAGTCGGGCTTCTTCCCGCTCAACTACGTGGAAGTGCTGGTTCCGCTACCTCAGTGAGAGGCATCTCTGCCCCCCCCCGGCCCCGCGCCCCGCTCGCGCCCTCTCCGCGGCGCGGGGCCGAGCCTGCATTCCACGTCTGTCCCCACACCAGCCCCTCTCCGGCGGGGCGGGGGAGAAGACGCGGCCGAGTTTGCCACCAGGGAACAAGCCAGAAGGGTCGGATGGCCCCCACCCCGGAGGATTTGGTTGGTGTTTTTGTTTTTTTGTTTTTGTTTTTGTTTTTTTTGGTCCTTCTGGTGCTTGAACTTAGGTACTTTATGAGCCCCGCCAGGTTCCTCGCGGTCTGTACATTTAAGCTGGGTCGCAGGCCTCTCCTTGTCCAGATTTTTGTCTTTGCTTTGGTCGAGTGTGTCCGTACGAAGCAGGGCAGCCGTGCCGCAGAGCTGGGGCACGCGTCCTTCACGCTGGGAGACACGGCCCGGGGCCGGGCAAGCGGTGCTGGGGGCAAAGCAGGGCTGAGCCTCATGGAGGGGCAAGAGCTTTGCCCCCTTCCTCCCCCGGTGCGGGGCAGCTGCTGCCGAACACTACCCCTCTCCCTGCGGACACACGGCCGCCCTCGCAACCCCGACCCCGCTGCAGCCCCGCGCCCTCTGCCCCGCTGCAGGAGCGGCCCCAGGGCTCAGCGGAGGCAGCGCAGGGCACAGCAACACTACAGCAACAGCACAGCTCCAACACTAAACCTGCCCCGGGGTGGTGCTGAGCTCTGCCTTCTCCCCAGCACAGCTCCATACCGAAGGTGGTGGCTACCCCTTTCTGCCCCAGAAGGGTTTGAGGCCGGGTTGCTTCCGAGCTTTGGGCTCTCCATTTGCAGAGCTGGGGGGTAAATCAGGGGGCAGGGGGCTGCCCGGGGCAGGGCAGAGCAGGTCCTGGTGTGGTCCCGTGTTAAGATCCTCTCGCCCCGTGGCTCTGTTTGTTCTCCCCACGCCCCCAGCAGCCGTCAGCACCCCAAGAGGCTGAGCCGCAGGCTCCTCGCTCGCTCCTCGGGGCTGCTCGGCTGGAGTAAAGCCGATCCCCACGTGCCTTCCTGCTGCCCCCGCTCTGCCCCTCACCAGCTGTGCTCCGGGCTTTGGCACCTCTGGCTTCTGCTGCCTGCAGACAGCTTCAGAGAACAACTCCTTGGGGTCTCCGCACCCCTTGGGCCCGAGCCTCCAGCCCCTTTCCCTGTCCCGGTGTCGGGACGAGGCCCCTGCCCACCCTCAGCACCCCAAGGGAGAGGGGGCAGCGCCGCCTCCTGCACCTGCAGCCCCCCCCCACTCGCTTCCTTGCTTCTCCAGCATTGATAGAAAAATATTTTCCTCCCCTCCGTGGGGACCTGGCACCTCTGCTGCAGGGCTTGGCGGGGCTTGGGCACCTCTCTCCTCGACCAGCATCCCCCCCCCACACCCCCTTCCCGGCTGGCGGCCGAGCCGTCGCTCCCTGCCAGCGCCGTGTCCCTGTCCCCGCTGCTCCCGTCTCCTGTTACATTTACACGGAACCTTTTTAAATGTTTTTAACCATGCATGTCGATGTACGTCTGCTCCCCCGCCGCGCAGGGAGCCCACGGGACTGCTGTCCCCAGGGCCCCCCCGTGTCCCCAGGGCCCTCGCCTCTGTCCCCTCCCTGCTGGGGGCTGGGGTCGCAGCCCGGGAGCACTGGCTCCTGCTCAGGTGGGTTGAGATGAGTCTGTCAGCTGGGAAAACTCGCTAAGACCTCTTTTTTTTTTTTTTTTTTTTTTTTTTTGTAATGGTTTCTCCTGGTTTTTAGGGGGGAAAAAAAAAAGAAAAAAGAAAAAAAAAAAAAAAAGACCCACAAATCTCAACTTGTATCTCCGAATAAAAGTATTAAATGTTTTCTTCTTTCTAACGGCCGCCTCCTCTCTGTGCACGCGAGGCTGGATCCCTCCCCGTGGCCAAGCAGTGGCTGTGATGTGACCACTGGGTCCACGGGGGGCTTGGGGAGCGGCCCTGGGGCTGCATCTCCCCCTCCCAGCCCCTGGAACTGCAAAGCCACCGGTGCCACCCCTCCATGCTGAGCAGGATGCCCCCAGCCCAGCGGAGCCGCACGCCTGCCCCATCTCAGGAACTGCTCTTTAATCAACTACCACTTCCACAAACAACGTGCAGGTGAGACTCCCACCACCACCGTCACCCTCCCCGCCACCGCGCCGGGCCCGGCCGCACAACTCCCCGGGGGGCTGCTCCGGGGCACGGCAGGGACCTGGCACCCCTCTGCCGGGTGCCTGGAGGCAGCGGGCGACACGCGGCGGCCCCGCGGCGCTGCCCTGCGCCCGTTGCCCTTCGCCGAGGGCAGCTCTGGCTGCAGGGAAGGTCTGAGCCGGTCGGGGCTCCCGGCTCCTCAGCCGCTGAGTTTCAGGAGGCTGTAGATCTGCTCCAGGGCGTGGGTGAAGCTCTGGTCTTTTGGGGTGCGGGAGGCCAGGGAGCCCTGGGGAGGAATGACGCCCAGTTTTACTGCATCCACCCAGGCCCCTCTGTTTCCCGTACTTTGCCCGGCACCGGGGCGAAAAACAAAAATAAAAACCAGGGAGGAGCAGGGCGGGTGGAAACCACAGCAATTAATTTCTTTCCCGCCCAGCTCAGGCATCCCCACCTTCAGTTTGTCCAGGTAGGTCTGGTCCTGGCTCCACAGCTCCTGGAACTTCACCAGGTCGGGGGCCCCCTTGTAAAACTCCACCAGCAGCGTCTGGGGCAGGGGAGAGAGGGGCTGCAGGGGACCCTCAGCCCCCTGCCCTGTGGGACCAGCACCCCGGCAGCACAGCGGGGATGGAGGATGGGGATGGGGACGGGTGGCAGGGGCCCAGCCCGGCTCCAGGGGGGTTGGAAGCCGTCCCGGTGGGCGCAGGGGGGAATTTTGGGAGGAGGAGGTGAGGATCTGACCCCCGCTCCGCGCTCACCATCTCCTGCAGGACGTCGTTGGTGAGGAAGCCGTCCTGGATGTGGGTCACCTCCACCTCCATGGGGATGCTGTAGTCATTGGGACGTTGCTGGAGGACGGGGACAGCAGCGTCACCCCACCCAGCACAGCACCGGGACCTCCCCCCCGTGTCCCCCCCGAGCTGCACCGCTGCCGCCGTGCCCCGCGGGGCCTGGGGCCGCTCACCTCCGGGGGCGGCATCACCCAGAAGGGCGTGATTTTGGACTCCACGCCGGGGTTGCCGTGATAGTACGGCCCTGGGAGGAGAGAGGGGGCTGATATAGGGGAGGGGGGGGGGGGAGGGGGCCACAGCTCGGCGGGGGGGGGGGCCGCGTGCTTACCGCAGATGAGAGCCAGGCAGGGCTGGAAGCCGTTGCCGCTGCCCTGAAGCTTGAGCTGGTAATTCATCTGCGCGTCGATGTCGTGCAGGGAGGGCAGCGCGGGGCTGAAGGGGTGGCTGTGGTACCAGCCCACCAGCGACAGCCCCTGCAGCAACAGGCTCTGGCAGATCTGGGTGGGGGGGCAAACACCGACGCCGTTGGCAGCCCAGGACCCCCCCTCAAGCCCCCCAGCACCCTCCGGGGTACCCATAGAGGTGGGTATGGGGGGGGACCCTTTTACCTCCTCCTCCACGATGCTCCCGACCTCGGCGTCGCCCAAGCGGCTCCGGCAGGGGAAGGCTCGCAGCACCGTCAGCACTGGGGGGGAGGCGCAGGGTGGGTGGCTCTGCCGTGGGGCTGGGGGCTGCCCACCCGCCCGCCCCGGCGCCTACGCTGCGTGTTGGTGTCCCACCGGCCCCCCAGGTACCCCACCACTTCGCTCCGCGTCAGGTGGCTGTGGAAATCCTAAAGGGAAAGCCAAAGTCAGCAGCACAAGAAGCGTCCCAAATTGGCACAGGTCACGCTCGTGTCCCTGTCCCCCCCCCCAAGTCCCTCCCCACCCACGGGACCCCGCAGGGAGGGGACGCACCAGCAGCAGGAGGACGTTGCTGGAAATGGCCACGTTGAAGGGCTGGAACTTGTTGATGGCAGCGAAGGGCATCACCTCCACCAGGGTCTGGGGGTTCCTGCAAGAGCCGCAGCCCCTGGTGCCACGGGCACCCCACGGCCCCCCCCCAGCCCTCCCCAATACCCCAGCAACTCCCATGGGGCCGGTGGCTGTGTGGGGACACAGCTGGGGCCACCCGTGGGGCTCAAGTTGTGCCCTACCTGCCCGTGTCACGGGTGCCCAGGGTGCAGTAGCGGACGGGCACCTGGGCTTTGTTCTCCGGCTTTTTCCCCGGGGGGGCTTGATCTGCGGAACAGAGCGCCCCGTCACTGCGGCTGGGGGGCTTGGCCCCCCCCAGGGGACCCTGCCCTTCCTCACCCATCCCCGCCTGCTCCGCCAGGCTCCGGCACTGCTGCTTCTTGCTCTTCTCCTCCGGTCTCTTGGTGGCCGTTGGCTCCGGTGCGGGCACCCGGCCTTCCTTCTCCTTCACCGCCACCGCCTCCTCCTCCTCCTCGGGCAGCTCGTCCTCGTCGCTGGCCAAGCTCTGCGGGGTTTGGGGAGCAAAGCGTCACCCAGCACCCCGTGGGGACACCCGGGGGGGGGTTGTTGGGATTTTTAGGATCGCCCCGACCCACCGCCTCGGCGGCGGGCGCGTTGGGCTGGTGCTTGCGCAGCCAGGCGGCCTTGTACTGGTCCAGCTTCTGGCCCTTGTAGCGCACGGAGGCCCAGCCGCAGCCCGACTTCTTGGCGGGGTTCACCAGGCGCTTGCAGTGGGTGGCCCAGGCGCTGGGCGAGTTGAAGACCTGGCCCGTCTCCTGCCACGTGATGGTGCCGTCCGCACCCAGGTCCCCCACAAACTTCTTGCCCTAAGGGAGCAAAGGGGTGAACGGGGAGGCCCCGGCCTCGTCCCCGTCCCCAGTCCCCAGTCCCCGTCCCCGTCCCCGTCTCACCAGGTAGTTGATGGAGAGGACGCCGCGGGCCGGCTCCAGGAGCCCGTCGCGGAGCAGCATGCGCAGGGTGATGCCACGGCGGGTCAGCACGGCCCCCCGGGAGCCCCCCGCCGCCTTCGCCCGGCTCTCGGGCTCCGGCTCGGCCTCGGCTTTGTCCAGCCCCGGCTCCAGCTCGTCCTCGTCCTCCTCCAGGCACTCATCTGTGCCAGGGGAGGCGGCCGCCAGCGCTGGGGGACAACCGCGTGGGGACCCCTCCAGGAACCCTCGGGTGGGGGGGGGGGGGGCAGCACCCTTGGGTTCCCCCCTTGATGTCCGTGGGTGGGAAAATAGGGAGCGGGGGGACGGTGACACGCAGGGGGACTTGTCACGGTGTCACAGGCAGGTTGGGGGCCGTGGAAATGGGGGCGCTGCCAGGCAGGGACATGGGGAGAGGGGACATGGGGGGGACACGGGGAGCTGGGGATGGGGGAGAAGGGATGGGGGAGAGGAGGATGCGGGGGGGTGATGGCAGGGACATGGGGTCTGTGGGGGCATGGGGTCTGTGGGGGCATGGGGTCCATGGGGACACGGGGGGCATGGGGACATCATGGGGACATGGGGGGGCATGGGGACATGGGGGCTGCAGGGACATGAGGACTGTGGGGACGTGGGGACCGTGAGGATATGGGGTCTGTGGGGACATGGGGGCTGTGGGGACATGGGGACACGGGGACCCTGGGGACATGGGGACATGGGGGCCATGGGGTCTGCAGGGCCATGGGGACAGGTGGATGTGGGGATGTGGGGACATGGGGACAGGGGGTCCCCGGGGACACGGGGACTGTAGGGATACGGGGTCCACAGGGACGTGGGGGCTGTGGGGACCCATCCCGGCGCCCCCCCAGCGCCCACAACAGCCGGGGTTGGGGTGGGGGGAGCAAGGGGGGGGGGTGCAGGGAGGGGGCGCGCACGGCGTGAACGCGCACGGCCGGGGGGGGGGAGATTGGGGGGGGGCTGCGCCGTGCACGCAGGTGCAGCCGTGCGCGTGCCCGCTGCCCGCCGGGGGCGCGCCCCCCGCGCTCCCCCCGGGGGTCGGTGGCGGGGAAGGGATGGGGGGGGGGTGTTTGGAGGGGGGGGGGGGTCGCGGCCCGGTACCTGCCATGCTCCGCGCTCCGGCCTCCCCCCGCCGCCACGTGATGGGGGCGGCCCCGCCCCCGCTGCGGGAACGGCGGGGGGGGGGGACACCGGGGGGACACCGGGGGGGGGGGGGGCACCGGGTGGGGAGGGGGGGGCACCGGGTGTGGGGGGGGCTGGTGCCGAGCCATGGGGTCAGCACCGCGGGGGGGTCGCCCCGGGGTCGTGCCGGGTGCTGAGCGGTGCTGGCACCGCACCGGGGCTCCCCCCAACCCTCCTGGGGGGGGGCAAAAAAAAAGGGAGAAAAGGGATATCCGCAGGGCAGCTGCGCTAACCCAGCCACGGGGATGGTTCGTGCCGGGGGGGTCACACTCAGCAATAAAAGGTGGGAAAAGGAGGAAGAGGGGAGGGGGGGGCTCTCGGGGAATCGTCTGTCCCCCTCCCAAACACCGGCTGCGTGCGCTGAGGCCCTGCTGCAAGGACGAGGTCGAGCATCGCTCGTTTGGGGGAAATAGAGAGGAATTTCTTTAATCTGCACTTCCACACAGCCTGTATTTGTTTTTGTTTTTGTTTTGTTTTGTTTTGTTTTGTTTCCCTTTCCCCCTCCTTTTCCCCCTTTTTTCCCCTTTAGTTAAATTGTTTAGTTCATGATAATCTTTCCTTAATAATTATTATTTTTTCCCTTTGATTATATTATCCTTATCTCAACCCGTGAGTTCTTTATTTACCTCTCCCCCTCCTCATCTAAGGAGGGGCAGTGAGAGCGGCTGTGCTGTCCGGCTGCCCAGCACAGCAAAACCGCCGCAGTCTTTTTTTGGCGTCCAGCGTGGGGTCAAAGGGTTGAGATAACGACAGAATTGATTAAAAGCTTCCAGCTAACGCGCTTACTCACTGCTCACCGTGCTCAGTGTCCTGTTAACACTGCCTTGTTTGTTCATGTGTCGTGCAATCCGTGCCATGTTCTCCTCCTCTGTATCCGATCCGAGGATGTGCTTCAATCTGTGCTCGTTTTTCTGAATTTTCTGTGCTGCCAGACACCGGCCTTGAGTTTAATCTGGCATTCGGGCTCCGTGCTGTTATCATTTGGGTCTCATGGAAACTATCTTTTTAGGGAATATCCAGAACTCCACTGCCTTCCTTCCCCGTCTGGATGTCAGTTTGTGAATGATACCAGGAATGGTGCCTCCTCCTTCTTTCACAGTGGGCTAATTACAACAGTTTTTGAGTATTTTGAACATCCACGTGTAAGCCATGTATTGCTATTTCTAATTCTGAATAACGGGTTTCCTCTTCTCCCTAAGATTAATCAATTGTTTAGAAAGCTTACCCGGGAATCTGTCTCGAAGCAGCCTGGTGGCGGGTGGCAAGGTGTGTGGGAGGATGTGGGCAGGTACCTGACACGGGTGTCTCCTCCAAGAGTTTTGAACTTCACCCCTGAACAAGTGCAAAATCCTAAAAACCTGACAGAACGATTGAGTTGTATGCCCTGGCCCTGATAATGCCGGAGAAGGACAGCTTGCAGCATTGTGCCGGGGCCTGGCTTACCCCTATCAAACATCGCTTAACATCACCCAGCACCTTGAAGAGAGGGAGGAATTTTCGGAGACAGATGACCAGATAACACACGCTGCGGCTGACCCAGAGGACCAACCGACCATGGTATCAGTCACCCCCACAGTCAAGACAAAACAATGGAAACAGAGTGGCTGCCCTGCGGCAAGATTTGGCTGCCCGGGTGGAAAATCTGGCTGTTAAAGTACGTCCTGTGGATGCCCTCATGCCCAAGAGTTGTGCTACTGAAGAACATCAGGACAACGAAGAAGTGGGTTGAGATTCGAAAATTGAAGTGGCTCAGGTGGATCTGGACTGGGGATGTAAGGGGTGAGCTGTTTGGGGCTCGATGGGCCCACGAAACATCAGGACATGTGGGGAGGGATGCCACATCCAGACGGGCTCGTGATCGAGGGGTGGGCCTGGCCACGGAGGGTACCCATCAGTGTGAGGCCTGTGCTGCAAGCAAGAGGGCCGTGAGGGTAAAACCTCCCCGGAACAGGGGGAGGTGGACGGGGTTTCAATGTGGTGAGGCCTGGTAAATTGACTACATCGGATGTAGGCCGTGTGGGGTGATCCTGCCTCGGGAAAAGGCAAACCCACTCGTGGGATTGTCTTCGCCCAAGGATCAGGGTATACCTGGTGGGTCATGCAAAATAATGGGGATATGAAGTGTGTGCCTCAAGGAGACTTAACCCTGAGAGAAAACTAATCCATAATCTAAGTTAGATGTGGTAGGAAGATGCTGTAGGATCAACGACAGGTCACTTCGCAAGGAGCCGGGCAGTGCAACAAGGACTTGAGCTGAGCTGGTGCTGGCACCCAGACATTAATCCTATTAACCTGTTAAAGGACGAGGAATAACGGTGGTGAGAATACTTAATGTTAAAATATGGGGGACCTGAGAGTGACACAAATGTTATGGAATAGGGGGTGGAGGTTGCACGGGGTCTGGCTGGGGTGGTAACGTTCCCTGCAGCCCACCCAGTGCCGTGCTCTGTACCTGGAGCTCGCACAGCATTGGGATCACCCCAGGGTCGTGCCGGGTGCTGAGCGGTGCTGGCACCGAACCGGGGCTCCCCCCAACCCTCCTGGGGGGGGGCAAAAAAAAGGGAGAAAAGGGATATCCGCAGGGCAGCTGGGCTAACCCAGCCACGGGGATGGTCCGTGCCGGGGGGGGGTCACACTCAGCAATAAAAGGTGGGAAAAGGAGGAAGAGGGGAGGGGGGGGCTCCCATAGAAGCGTCTGTCCCCCTCCCGGACACCGGCTGCGTGCGCTGAGGCCCTGCTGCAAGGACGAAGTCGAGCATCGCTCGTTTGGGGGAAATAGAGAGGAATTTCTTTAATCTGCACTTCCACACAGCCTGTATTGTTGTTTTGTTTTGTTTCGTTTCGTTTTGTTTTGTTTTCCTTTTCCCTTTTCCCCTTTCCTTTCTTTTTTTTTCTTTTTCTTTTTTTTTTTTTTTGTTTCCTTTAGTTAAATTGTTTAGTTCATAATAATCTTTCCTTAATAATTATTATTTTTTCCCTTTAATTATATTATCCTTATCTCAACCCGTGAGTTGTTCTTTATTTACCCCCTCCTCACCTAAGGAGGGGCGGTGAGAGCGGCTGTGCTGTTCAGCTGCCCAGCACGGTGACACCGGGGGAGCCCCGGTGGCGGGGGGGGGACACCGGGAGAACCCCGGCTGTAGGGCGGGGGGGGGCACCGGGAATCCCGGTGCCCACGGGCACGTCCCCACGGGCACCCCCCCACCCCGTGCCCTTCGCCCCTTGTCCGGGAAACGGGGGCGGGCCCCGAGCCCGCTCCTTGAATAAGTCCCGGCCCCTCCCGGTCCCGGTGGCACCGGCGGCTCCCGGGCATGGCGCCCCCCCCCAAGCGGGCCGGGACCTGGCACTACTACGAGGGCTTCGTGCAGAAGCGGGGACCGCGGGACAAGGTGGGCTGGCACCTCCTCAGAGCCCCCCCAAACCCTCCATCAACGGGACAACCCCCCCTCCGGTACCGGGACCCCCCCCCCCGGTGCTGAGGGGTCCCCTCCGTCCCCCCAGGCTTACCGGAGGCTCTGGGCAGGGCTGCGGGGGCCGCTGCTCGCCTTCTACGCGGAGCCCCGGGACCGCCAGGTACGGGCAGGACCCTAGGGGGGTCCCGGGGGGGGCCCACACCCCCCCAGCGGGACCCCAACTGGGACCCGGCTGGGAGCTGGGGGTGGGTGCGTGGGGATGGGGGGGGGATAACAGCAGCTTGGGACTCCCAAGGGGGCACCCCCGGGCTGGGAAGAGTGGGGTTGGGACCCCAGGGGGGGTGCTTTTTTTTTGCGGGGGGGCACACCAAGATGGGACCCCCAAGAGGGCACCTCTGAGCTGGGAGAAGTGGGATTGGGACCCAAGGGGGTGTGGTTTTGGGGGGGCACCAAGCTGGGACCCCCCCAAGGGGGCACCCCCAGGCTGGGAGAGGTGGGATTGGGACCCCAGGGGGTGTGTTTGGGGGGGGGGACACCAATCCGGGACCCCCAAGGGGGCCTCCCCAGGCTGGGACCCGCAGTAGGAGAACCTTAGGGTGGGAACAGGTGGGTGCCCTAGGCTGGGACCTGAGGCCTCTGTGCCCCCCCCTCACAAAGGATGGGACCCCCCCCCCAGGTCTGGGACTTGGTGGGACCCCCCCAGGACTGGGACCTCTCCCTTGGGACCCCTGAGCTCCCCGAGGTGGATGTGGAGCTGGGACCCCCCCCAGGATTGGGACTCCCCAGGATTGGGACCCCCAAGGTGGCACCACTGGGCTGGGACCCCCCCCATTCTGGGTCCCCCAAACCAGGACCTTTTAGGGGGGGGTATGGGGTGAGATTTCCCCCCGCTAGGACCCTCCCCATGGGGGTGAGGAGGGGAGCCTGTTTTGGGGCAGGCTGAGGGCTGCCCCCCCCCATGTCCGTTGGGGGGGGGTGCCCACGGCTCGGCTGCCCCCAGCCCCTGGAGGCTCTGGACCTGAGCGAGCTGGTGGCGGTGCGGTCCGAGGGGGGGGCCCTCGTCATCTACATGCGGGACCAGAATGTGAAGCTGAAGGTGAGGGGCACCCCATGGGGCTGGGGGGGGCACAAGTGGAAAGGGGGGGGGGGCACTGGAGATGCTGGGGGGGTGGGGCTGGGGGGACCCAGGGTCCTCAGTGGGGTTTGGGGGGCAGGGGAGGGCATGGAAGGGAACCTGCAGGTGCTGGGGGGGGGGACAGGGGCAGGGTTTGGGGTCACAGCGGGGTGTAGAGGTTGGGGGGGGGGCAGGCTGCCTTCAACCCCCCCACACCCCCTGGTCCCTCGCAGACGGAGAGCGTGGAGGCGCAGGAGGTGTGGCGGGGATTCATCCTGACCATGGCCCAGGTGGGTGCGGGGGCCGAGCTGCCCCTGGGTGGGGGCCGTGGTGGTGGCCCTGGGTCCCCAGTGGTGGCCCGGGGTCCCCGCGGTGGTGGCCCTGCCGTGCCCGGTGCCCTGCGTGCCCCCTGCAGATGGAGGTGCCCCCGGACCTGGTGCTGCTGCCCGGCCACAGGTTCCTGCTGCAGGAGGCCCTGCGCGAGGAGCAGCAGCGCCGCAAACGCCCCAGGGAGCCGCTGGTCCTGCAGTGAGTAATGGGGCTGGGGGCTGGGGGCCTGGGGGGTCTCCGTGCTCACTGGGCTGAGATGGGGATGGTGGCTGGGGATGGCTTGGGGGGACATGACGTGGCTTAGGGTGGCCCAGCACAGTTTGGGGTGATGGGACATGGCTTGGGGGGACAGGGTATGGCTTGGAGGGCCTGGCCTGGCATGGGGTGACACTATAGGGCTCGGGGTGACACGACGTGGCTCGGGGTGGTCCAGCCCAGCTCAAGGTGACACGACATGGCTTGGGGTGACACGACACGGCTCAGGGTGACATGACGCATCTCGGGGTGACCCAACACAGCTTGGGGGGCCTGGCCTGGCTTGGGGTGACAGAGCACAGCTCGGGGTGACACAAACACAGCTCAGGGTGACATGATGTGGCTCAAGGTGGCCCAACACGGCTCAGGGTGACACGACATGGCTTGGGGTGGCCCGACATGGCTCAGGGTGACATGACGCAGCTCAGGGTGACACGATGTGGCTCGGGGTGACACAACGTGGTTCAGGGTGGTCCAGCCCAGCTCAGGGTGACATGACATGGCTTGGGGTGGCCTGGTACAGCTTGGGGTGGCCTGACATGGCTCAGGGTGACAGGACATGGCTCGGGGTGACACGTCCCGCTCGCCCCCAGGTCTCCCAGCTGCTTCTACAACGTGTCGCGGGGGGAGGCCGAGCAGCTGCTGGAGCGCAGCGGGGGCAACGGGAACATGGTGCTGCGGCCCGGGGGGCACGGCCACGGCATCTCCGTCACCACGCGCCAGATGCTGAACGGGTGAGCGGGGCCCTGCGGGGACGGGGACGGGGCTGGACGGCACCGGAGGGCAGCTCCTCGTCCCCGGGGGGGGTCTCCTGATGCCCACTGATGCCATCACCCCCCCGCCTTGGCAGCACGGCGCTGATCAGGCACTACAAGGTGATCGACACGGGCCAGGGGTACTGCATCAGCGTGGACGTGCCGGTGAGTGACGTGGGGCAGGGCTGGGATGGCCCCGGGGACAAGGGACCCCCGAGCTGGGCACCTGGGATGGGACCTGCAAGGGATGGGACCCTCCCTTCCCATGCCAGGCTGGGGTTCGAGGGATTGGGATCCCCCCAAAAGCTAGGGCACTTGGAGGCTGGGACCCCCCCCAAGGTATTGGGAACCCCCCCAGGGGACTGGGACCTAAGGGATTGGACCCCCGAGGGACTGGGACCCCCAAGGGGCTGGCATCTAAGGGATTAGACCCCAAAGGGATCAGGACACAAGGGATTGGGACCCCCCAGGGGACTGGGACCTAAGGGATTGAACCCCCAAGGGGCCCAGGGGTTGGGACACAAGGGGTTGGGACCCCCAGGAGCTAGGACACTTGGGTGCTGGGACCCCCCAGGGGATTGGGACCCCCCCAGGGGGCTGGGACCTAAGGGATTGGACCCCCAAGGGGTTGGGACCCAAGGGACCAGGACCCCTGAGGGGCTGAACCCCCCCCCCCAAGGACCCAGCACCTCCTCAGGGCAGGGTCCCCCAAATGCTGCACCCCCCAGGGCAGGGTCCCCACAGGGTCTGGGAGATGTGGGGCTGTGGGTATGGAGCAGGGGGGCTGTGGGGGCACCCGTGGTGATCCCCACGTGCCCTATTGTGCTCCCCCCCCCCAGCACTGCTGCTCCTCGCTGGCCGAGGTGGTGCAGTACTTCGTGGAGAAGAGCAAGGGCACCCTGCGGCCCCTGAACTCCGAGTACAACCAGAAGCTGGGTGGGGCATCCAGCGGGGACAGGGTGCACGGGGGGGGGGGATTTAGGATTGGGGGGGGGGCGCTGGGGGCGGTTATGGGCGCTGGGGGAGTGGGAGGTTGGCGGTGGAGGGGGTTTGAGGGGGTCTTTGGGGCAGCCAGGGGATTGCTGGGGGGTTGGATGGCAGCTTTGGGGTGACTGGGGGGGCAGGACGGTGGTTGTGGGGTCAGTAATTGGTGTGTTGCGGGACTGGAGGGGGGGGGGCAGGGATTTTGGGGTGCTGCAGGTGGGCACGGGAGGGCTGGGTGGGTTGGGGAGGGGGTGGGGGCCGCATGGAGGGTTGGTGACGGCCCCATCCCGCTCCAGAGTTTGTGGAAATGGACAGGGAGAACGGCGAGACGCTGCAGGGGGTGTACGAGCTCCCCCTCGACTCCCTCGACCCCCAGACTCCCCCCCCGGCCCTGCCCCCCAAGCCCCAAGCATACGTCCCACCCAGCCACGGGCCCCAAGCCCCACATCGCCCCGAGAAAGGTGAGTCCGGGAACGGGGGGGAAACCGAGGCAAGGGAGGGGGGGGGGCAGAGCCCCCCACGGGGGTGGGGGCACCCCCCTGCCACCCCCCCATCCTTTTTTGCAGGTGCTGCCCCCCCCCTTAGGGCGCCGTCCGGTCCCCAACCCCCGTACCCTCCCCTGCCCTCGCCCTTGCCCTCGCCCCTGGCCGCCGTCCCCAGGTAATGGGGGGGGGGGGGGGTCCAGGTCCCACAGGGGACTTGGGGGGGTTTGGAGGGGGGGCGTTGGGGGGACACCCAAATTCTGGGACCTGTCCCTGTGGGGCAGGGGCTGGAGCAGAGCCGTGCTTTGGGGTTCAGGTGCCTGCAGGAGCTTGGGGAGGTTTGGGGGGGGGGGGTGAAGGTTCCCCCACCTCGCTGCTCCCCCCCCAGCTCACTGTCCCCCCCCCCCCCCCCATTTTGCAGAGATTACAGAGGAGCTCCAGGAGAAGCTGAGGGAGCGGCGAGCTCGCACGGACAGCTGATGGGTGGTGGTGGGGAGGGGGGGGGGGTCCGGCACCCACCCCCCCATTCCTGCCTAGCCTTGGACCCCCCCACCAGGCAAAGGTTCCCCCCCAGGGGGGGCACAGCCCCAGCAGCATCACCAATAAACCCATCCCCATCCCACCCCCCTTGGCTGCCCCCTCCTCATTCCTTGGTGCCCCCCCCCCAAACCCCCTTTTCCCCCATGGTGGGGTGGGGGTGGCAGCAGGACCCCCCCCCACGCCCTCCCAACCCCAGGCAGGGCACTGGGGCCATTTACACCTCGATCCTGATTTATTAAGGCCAGAAGCAGCTGTCTGTGGTGAGGGGGGGGGGTGACGAGCCCAGCCCGGGTGCTGCATTTTGGGGGGGGGGGGCACGCAGCAGTGGGGGGGGTCCTGGCAGCCCCGCGGGTGCCACTGCCCCCCACCCAGCCTGGCGTCCCCTGGGGGGGGATCCCGGGGGGGCTGGCACAGCCCCAGCAGCGCGGCGAGGGCGGTGAGTGAGGGGGGTGGGGGCTGGGGGTATGTATGGGGGGGTCAGGGTACATTCAGTGCTCTGCCTGGGGGGGCGCCTAGTGGGGGGGGGGGCGGCATTAGGGCAGGCTGGAGCTGCTGCTGGCTGTGCTGTTGCGTTTCTGGAGGCATTTCACAGCGCTGGGCACCTGCAGCCCCACGGTGACGTGGAAGCTGCCACACCACACCTGTGGGTACGGGGACACGGGTGGGCATCGGGGGGCACGGGGGGGGGGCACGGCCGGGACCTCTAGGGGCTGCCCGGCCCCCCCCTCGTGTGCCCACCCAGCCCCTTACCATGAAGGCGGGCAGCACCGGCTGCGTGAACCTGGCCTTGAAGGTGTGCAGCAGCTGCTTGGTCCTGGCGTTGTAGAAGGACAGGAACCCTGCGGGAACACGGGGGGGGGGGTACAGGGAGGGGACAGGAGCCCCCCCCCCCAGCCTCCCTGGGCAGCCTGTCCCAGCGCTCCGGCACCCTCCCCGGGAAGAAGTTCTTTGGCGTGTTGGTGCGGAACTGCCTGGGCTCCATTTGGTGGCCACTGCCCCTTGTCCTGTCCCCACAGAGCCCTGAGAAGAGGTTGGCCATGTCCCTCTGTCTGCCACCCCTCAGCTCTTTCCAGACACTGCTCAGATCCCCTCTCAGCCTCTCTCAGCCTCTCCTCCCAGGGGAGATGCTCCAGGCCCCGGCTCCTCTTTGTGGCCTCCGCTGGGCTCTCTCCAGGAGCTCCCTCCCTGCCTTGTCTCCAGACCCCCCAGATCTCCCCGTCCCACCAGGTCCCCCTGGGTCCCGCTCCCACCTTCGTGGAAGTTGCAGTAGACGCCGATGCAGTCGGGCACGGGCACGTCCAGCACCTTGGCCTTGTTGGCGTGCTTGGCGCTGAAGCTGACCTGCAGCCAGTTGTTGAGGTGGAGGCACCACGAGGCCGAGGTCTTGCCCAGCTGGTCGAATTTGCCGAGGCTGCGATACGCCACCCCCACGCCGAAAGCCTTGCTGTCCCGGTCGTATTTCACCTCCCAGTAGTGGTCGTCCCCGTCGATCAGCGTGTCACCTGCGGGCACGGGGCGCTGCCACCTCCCTGCCCACGGGCGGGGGCTGCCACCCACACGGGGAGCCCCCTCCCGCCCCCCGGGGTGCCCCGTGCCCACCCTCTCGCCCCTGGCTCACCCAGCACCGTGTAGGACTCGGCGGTGAAGCGGTCTCGGCCCCCACGCCCTGAGGACATCCTCTTGGGGGACTGCACCACCCTAGGGCAGACGGCAAGGAGAGGGTTGGTGCTGCTTCCGGGGGGGGGTACCGGGGGTGTCAGGGGGGGTTACCTGGCAGGAGAGTTGGCAGGTGAGGCCGTCCTGCCCTTGCCGTCCTTCTCGCGTGCCTTGACGTCCTGCACCTTGCCGCCCGTGGCGTCCCACTCCACGCTGAGCTCCTCCACCCGCAGGTTCTGGTGGCACGTGCTGGCGTCCAGCTTGAAGGTGAATGCTGGGGGCGGCCACCGTCAGCGTGGCCCCAAAAAGCCCTCCTGCCTCGCCCCGGGGTGGGGGGGTGGGGCACAGAGCCCGGCACGACGGGGCAGAGGCAGCGCTGGGGGGCACAGAGGAGCGGGGGCACCACGAGGTGCTCGGTGCCCCCAGCCAGCACCCACCTCTCGTCTCCAAAGTGACCGGCTCCGAGAACTCGCCCGCCACGGCCTTGTTGCACGCCCGCACGCGGAAATTCATGTACTTCATGTCAAACTTCAGCCCTGCGGGCACGGCGGGGTCACAACGGGGCACGGCGAGGGGCGACACCGTGACCCCATCCTCAGCACCGCCACCCAAACCTTCAGGCCAGCCCCAGCATCCATCCTAAGGCGCCTTTGGGGCTGGATTTGGCCCCGTGCCCTCACCGGCCAGGGTGTACTCGGTGCCCTTGATGCCCTCCACCACCATCCAGGGCTGGTCCTCCTTGGCGCGGGGCGGCCCCTCGAAGTTGGTCCTGCGGTACTCCAGCACGTAGTGGTCGATCTTGCTGTCCTCGTCGGGCATCCTCCAGGCCAGCGTCACGCAGTTGTCGGCCACCAGCGACTCCGCCAGGTCGATTTCGGGGGTGCTGGGCACTGCCCACGGGAGCAGCCGTGCCAGTCCCCCCCAGTGCAGCCGGGCTGGCCCCGGCACCACCGGCACCGCACCCGCGGGGCACCCAGCCAGGGCACCCCAAAGCCCCCCCGCAGGGCACGTATGGGGGGGCTGGCACCCGCCAGGTCCCTGGGAAAGCGCCCCGAGCCCTGTAAGCGCTGCGTCTGGGGATTCCCAGGCACAGCACCTACACAGATCCTATGGGAACGGCACCCTGAGGACCCCCCAGCACAGCACCCCAGAGACCCCAAGCGATGCACCCCGAGCCCCAAACAGCACCCAAAGGTGCAGCATCCAAAGCTCCCTCCCCAGTACTCCCTCCCTAGCACTTTCTCACCTCGCTGGCTGGGTCACCCCCTGCTCCCCAACCTCTCCCCCCTCCCCCCCGGCACCCCAAAGCCCCCTAACTACACCCCGCTCCCCCATCCTGGCCCCCATTTGTCCCCCCCGCCAGCCTGGCACAGCCCTCGGTGCCCCGTACACCCTGGCACTGCCCTCGCTTCATCCCTGCTGTGCGCCGGGAGGAAAATAACCCGAGCTGGCTGCCTGCCCTGCCCTGCCCTGCGTCCCCGCAGCCCCAGCACCTCCCTCGTGGCCCCGCACCCGCCGCCGGCGGGCGATACCTGGCAGGAAGGCGAGGGCCTGGAGCAGGCGGCGCTCCTGGGCAAAATCCACCATCAGATGGCTCATGTTGTCGCTCACCTTGGCCTTGAGCGAGAGGCGGAAGGCGGGGGCCATGGTCACGCTGCACAAGGACACGGGGACGCGGGGGGTCAGCAGGGCTGGGAGCGGGGCAAAACCCCAACCCCGAGCGGCCACCCCGACCCTGCGCGTCTGCGGGGAGAGGGGAGGGTGGAGGGGGGACCGGGACCACCCCCCCAGCGTTTGGGGCGAGGTGGGGGGGTGACACCGATGT